>NW_024754732.1:0-57500 GCF_018991925.1 Homarus americanus
TTTGAACATAGAAAATTGAGAGGGTTTTAGGGGTAACTATTATATTTCATCAAAAAACGGACCAGCGGTAAATATTAAATTTAATATTTAATGAATTTATTAGTTTTGTGTGAATGTTTCTTCTTTCTGATAATGCTATTAATTAGTATATATGAAATAGAGCATGGTGTTAAAAGCTTATTTGATTGTTCCTGTAATTAATGAAGTAATTACATAAATTCACGTAATTCGTAAAAATTGATGGCATCCAAAATTACTTTAGAAAAGTAGGCTCCAGGGGGAAACCCTCCCCCCTTCCAATTTTTATTTCTTCCCTCTATCTTTCATTCTTTCCTTTTTGTTTTGATGTTATTACCGTACATATAGTCGTCCTTAGTCCACATTCCTGCCACTAGGGTACAGGTACAGGGTGTATTAATATACCTATCAATGGAAACTTTTCTTTTTTTTTGCAGATACTGTACTGCACGTCGAAGGTCATGTAAATAGTTCTCAGTTAAATCAGTCGTTGTAAACAAGGAAATAAATAACTTTCTCCTATTATAACTGACTTTTAACTCAACCGTTAAAGATACATTTATTTACATCAATTGTAACATTAATGAGGGACATCTGTACTGTACTGTTCTGAACTTTACTGTACTGTACATCAGTTGTAACATTAATGAGGGACATCTGTACTGTACTGTTCTGAACTGTGCTATACTGTTCTGTACTGGATACTGTACTATACTGTAGTGTACTGTACTGGACTATACTGTACTGAACTGTACTCTTTTGAACTGTTTTGTACTGTGCTGTGCTGTACTGTACTAACCTGTACTGTGCTATACTGTACATCAGTTGTAGCATTAATGAAAGACATCTGTATTGTACTGTACTGTGCTATACTGTACATCAGTTGTAGCATTAATGAGGGACATCTGTACTGTACTGTACATCGGTTGTAGTATTAATGATGGACATCTGTACCGTACTGTACATCAGATGGACCATTAATAATGGTGTTACAGCTACATTTATTTCTATAAATTGAAGGGTAAAGTCTATATATCTCCCTTAATATTGATCTTATTGATCTGAAATTAATTATGAGCAAAGAAACCTTAGCTTAAAGTGCCACTTTGTTCAATGTTCTTATGAATGCAAGCAGGTGAGTGCTAACAGGCATTAGTCGATCCATAGTTTACCATGATGAGGTGTATCAAGTGAAACATGTATATGGAGCAAGTAACATCATCACTACATTATAAGATGTTGTAACTGATAGACTAAGGTTAGGATATAAGTGCCTCTGGCAGTATGTCCCTCAGGCAGATGTGAACAAGACCAAATATACTGTAAAGTGTGTGGCCAGACATATGGCCACACTCTGGCAGTATGTCCCTCAGGCAGATGTGAACAAGACTAAATGTAAAGTGTGTGGCCAGACATATGGCCACACACTCCAAAACTACGTCCTTGACTGTGTAAAGATAGAACCTGAATATTAACCCCCAAGTGCAGTGCAGAAGAGTACAGTATAATATGGATCAGAACAGAACAGTACAGTATAATATGGATCAGTACAGAACAGAACAGTATAATATGGATCAGTACAGAACAGAACAGTATAATATGGATCAGAACAGAACAGTACAGTATAATATGGATCAGAACAGAACAGTACAGTATAATATGGATCAAAACAGTACAGAAGAGTACAGTATAATATGGATCAGGACAGAACAGTACAGTATAATATGGATCAGTACAGAACAGAACAGTATAATATGGATCAGTACAGAACAGAACAGTATAATATGGATCAGAACAGAACAGTACAGTATAATATGGATCAGAACAGAACAGTACAGTATAATATGGATCAAAACAGTACAGAAGAGTACAGTATAATATGGATCAGGACAGAACAGTACAGTATAATATGGATCAGTACAGAACAGAACAGTATAATATGGATCAGTACAGAACAGAACAGTATAATATGGATCAGAACAGAACAGTACAGTATAATATGGATCAGAACAGAACAGTACAGTATAATATGGATCAAAACAGTACAGAAGAGTACAGTATAATATGGATCAGGACAGAACAGTACAGTATAATATGGATCAGTACAGAACAGAACAGTATAATATGGATCAAACAAAATTTACTGAAAATTACAGTATAATACTGGATCAATTACACAGAACAAGAACAATTATAATATAGTCAGAACCAGAACAGAACAGAACAGTACAGTGCAGTATAATATGGATCAAGCAATTTTGAAGAATTACAGTATAATATGGATCAAAACAGTACAGAAGAGTACAGTATAATATGGATCAGGACAGAACAGTACAGTATAATATGGATCAGGACAGAACAGTACAGTATAATATGGATCAGGACAGAAGAGTACAGTATAATATGGATCAGGACAGCACAGTACAGATGTCCCTCATTAATGCTACAACTGAAATACAGTACAGTACTGTATAATATAGATCAGTACAGTACAGGGTTAAAGCTTCATATATAATAAAGACAATGTTGAATTTTGGTCAAACAAACGCTAAAACAGTCACCAGGAAAGTGATCTGGACAATAATAAATACTGACTCCACTTTACTGTATACACAATGTAATATATACTAGTGACCCAAAATTATATATAAAATACTCGTCTCTATGAGTTATTAGCAGTCACCTTCAACCCTTGCCATCATGTTATTTAATAATATTCTATCTAGACTCATTTCCAGCAATAATTAAGGTCATAAAACAGTAAATTATCATAAATATTACCTTGGCCCCTCCCTGGGCGTCGTCCAGACCAATCTAACATTTGGCTCTCGACTCAAAAAATAAACCAGCCATGGAATCTTCTTCTCATTGTGCCCATTAAATTCCATAAATACAAAAACCTATTATTTTAATGCTTCTTTACTCATAATAAATTTTAGGGCAATTACAACAATATTAATTTAAGACATCCACATATAGTATCTGAAGACCAGCCATTACTATACACATGTTCTACAATATTGGGGTTGTAATAAAATATTCAGCAATAGTTAAATACTAGTTAAATACTTACAGTATATCTCATTCAGTAAGATATTTATGTTTGGGGCACATCATTGTAAGGGCGCGTGTTTTCCAACACCTACACTACCCTTATCTTACTTACTTCTCTTGTCTTAGTTCTTACTCTTACTCAGTTCCATCATATATTCTTTTTACTTACTTCACTGGTCACTGCACGGAGAAATGGTTATTACAAATCACACTTAACCCAAAAATCACCCACAATACTCCAAGAACAAGTTTATTAAAATGAAATCAAAGGGAAAAACATATATAATGTATTTATAACTACCAGGTTCAACTCCTGGACTTATTGCAGACTCAGTACTCTCTTCTTTACTTATTTTCTTATTTCTATACTCAACAGTAATTACTCTGATCTTACACTCGTACTGCACCGAACCTTACTGGTGTTACATTACATGGCATAGTAGGACCGGTTCCTTGGCCCTACTCACAATACATATTACATGGCACTCCTTGTACATTACTTTACTGCCACTCCAAGTGGGTACTTCTACTTAACATACACGTTAATACTGAAACCAGCAGATACGTGGGTCCACTACCCAACATGAAATAATTATTTCCAACTAATTATCCCTAACATACATGTTACAACACTCTCTGTGGACATATACTTCCAGGGTGCATCCCAGGGTAGAACACTGAGATTCACGACCGTTGTTGTGGTCAGTGGCAGCCAGACACATGGCGAGTCTGGGGTCGGGCACTACGAGGCAGTGGAGCATATTAATCAGGCCGCATCGGTGCCATCATTTCATATATTGTTCCCTGCTGAGTAGACGATAAGTTTAACCTTTGCTTACTACTGTACTGTAAATAATATTATTAAAAAGGCTGATGAAACAAAATGGAGTATTATTATGAGTGATATTTAGCCAACACCAAATGTCTACACTAAGGCCATGGTAGAAGAGATTTACATCTTAAGAGCAGATAATTATAACTTGTGTTTAATATAAATAAAAGTGGCATTTGTCACTTGTCTTTATTTCTGCTACATTCATTGAGTTTGTTCAAGTGGTTTTATATTGATGTATATCACTGTATTCAAGTGCATGTGTCACATTTACCTTCAGTTAAAGTCATTCAAACATTTATTGAATTCTGTTTTTTTCATGCACAAGTTTATAATGTTTGAGAGTACTCTTCCGGGAGAAACATTTTCCACATTCCTCACATTCAAACTCTTTCATACCACTGTGTCCAAGAATGTGTCTCTTGAGAGTACCCTTTAGTGCAAAATGTTTCCCACATTCCTCACATTTAAACTTCTTTATACCACTGTGTACAAGAATGTGTGTGTCTTGAGAGTTCTCTTCCGGGAGAAATATTTCCCACATTCCTCACATTCAAACTCCTTTATACCACTGTGTCCAAGAATGTGGGTCTTGAGATGACCCTTCTGGGAGAAACATTTCCCACATTCCTCACATTCAAACTTCTTTATACCATTGTGTACAAGAATGTGTTTCTCAAGAGTACTCTTCTGAGAGAAACATTTCCCATATTCCTCACATTCAAACTTCTTTATACCATTGTGTACAAGAATGTGTTTCTCAAGAGTACTCTTCTGGGAGAAACATTTCCCACATTCCTCACATTCAAACTCCTTCACACCATTGTGTACAAGAATGTGTGACTTGAGAAGACCCTTCTGGGAGAAACATTTCTCACATTCCTCACATTCAAACTCCTTTACACCATTGTGTACAAGAATGTGTGACTTGAGATGACCCTTCTGGGAGAAACAGTTCTCACATTCCTCACATTCAAACTCATTTACACCATTGTGTACAAGAATGTGTGACTTCAGATGACCCTTCTGGGAGAAACATTTCTCACATTCCTCATATTCAAACTCCTTTACACCATTGTGTACAACAATGAGTGCCTTGAGAGTACTCTTCTCGGAGAAACATTGCCCACATTCCTCACAGGAGAACTTTTTATCTCTGCTTGACATTGTGAACTTGTACTTAGTTACACTTGGTCTTGAGATGTGACATGACAGTATCTGAAACAAAATATTTTGCCTTAGATTATATTCTTATGAAATTATATTTTTAAACGAAAACTACAAGTGACTAAATCAACTTGTGTAAAATAAGAGTAAAACTAAATAAAAAATAAAAAATAAAAAGGTTATATTAATCTACACCACAAAGATGACGGAAAACCAGCTTTTTTTAAGTGAGACAGATTGTATGAGTATGGAAACACAGAAGAAGGCAGAGCATTCAACAGTGTGAGGAAAGAAGGAGGTACTATAATGGGTTATTATAGTGTGACTGACATCCACACAGCCACAGTTTGGCTGTGTGAGTAAAGAAGGATGTACTATAACGGGTTATTATAGTGTGACAGACATATACAGTGGGGTATGCTATAACGAACGTAATTGGTTCCAGAACCTCGTTCGTTATAGGATTAATCCGTTCCAGGCCCCCAAATACAACCACTTAACACTGGAAAAAATTCTGTGGAAAATGTAAAAAATACGGTACTTTATCTTACCTTAGTGTTGTTCAGCATGCAGGACAGGAGGCAGAGGGGGAGGGGGGAGGAGAGAATTATGGAGAAGAGGTGGAAGGAGAGGAGTCATCCTTCCTAGCCCTCTTTGGTGACTGTCTCACAGGCACTTTGTCTGTAGGTTCTTTTGTTACCTTTGTAAAGAAGGAATCCAGGGTTGGCTGCTTCAACCTTGATTTCTGGACCTTCCAAAAGTAGTTCATAACATTGTCATTGAACACACTGATGGCCTTTTGCACAGAACCAACATCAGGATGATAATCCTCAGCAAGCTTGGACAGTTTGCTCCAGCAAAAGAACGCATCTTTCAGATCTTTGGCTGGAATGATGTGGCTTTCCTCCTTGTCCTCCTCCTCCTCCCCTGACTCCTCAGAAGTTAAGCTCCGCTTCAGTGTCTCGTTTTCCTCTTTGTGAAGCTCAAGCAGCTCCTCAGTGGACAATTCCTTACTGTGCTCTTCCACCAACTCCTCAACATCATCATCATCCACTTCCAGGCCCATGGAATTGCCCAGAGACACAATTTCATGAACAACAGCCTCTTCTTCTAACTCTTCGAAGCCTTCAAAGTCTCTTTGAAGGACACATTCAGGCCACAATGGCCTCCAAGCAGCACAAAGACACCTCACAGTAACCTCTTTCCAGGCTGAGGTAATTAAAAATACAGCATCTGCTATATTGAAGTGACTCTTCCAAAATTTCTTCAAGCTAACATCACTGGAAGAAGTGGACGCAAAACATTTTCTAAACAGTGCCTTTGTGTACAACTTCTTAAAGTTAGAAATTACCTGTTGATCCATGGGCTGGATGAGAGGTGTTGTGTTGGGTGGCAAGAAGTGCACAGTGATGAAGTTCAACTCCTCTGGCAATTCAACCATCAAATTAGGAGGGTGGGCTGGTGCATTGTCCATCACCAACAAAGCTTTCAGTGGAAGATTATTCTCCCTGAGGTATTCCCAAACACTGGGTCCAAACACCTCAATCACCCACTCAAGAGAATAAATTCCTGGTCACCCAAGCCTTTGGGTTTGACCGCCACATAACACCAAGGCGGGTCTTCCTAATTTTTTTGAAAGCTCAGGGGTTTTCTGCGTGGTACACAAGGAGTGGCTTTATTTTGCAGTCACCAGAAGCATTAGCACAAAGAAGGAGGGTAAGCCTGTCTTTCATTGGCTTATGGCCAGGGGCAGAAGTTTCCTCCTTGGTAATGTATGTACGGCGAGGTATTTTTTTCCAAAAAAGTCCAGTTTCATCACAGTTGAATACCTGCTGAGAAACAAAGCCTCCCTCTTTAATAATATTCAAAAAATGTCATGGTGTTCCTTAGCTGCTTACTTATCTGCACTAGCAGCATCACCATGTCTCACAACACTATGTATTTTATTTCTCCTTCTGAAACCAGTAAACCACCCCTTGGTACCCATAAACACTGGCACATCACTATCACTTGCACTGGGAGTCTTGGCTTTAAGGTCCTCAAACAATTGTCTGGCCTTCTCACAAATTATAGCTTCACTAATGCTATCACCTGCCATTTCTTTCTCCTTTATCCACACTAAGAGTAAATTTTCCATCTCCTCAGGGGAGGGTACCAATCCAGTAGTGTGTCTTAGTGTGGGAGGAAACGACATAGGTAAGGTTAGGAGTGAGGAACTTTTCAAGAGGTATAGGGAGGCGCTGGGGAAGATTAGAGATAAGGGAGGGATCCCGATAGTATGTGGTGTCTTGCCTAGAAGAGGGGTTGGTCGTGAATGGCTGTCCAGGGCAATTGCTATTAATTGCCGACTGGAAAAACATTGTGCAAACAATGGTTGGGCATTCATTGATAACTGGCAACGATTCTATGGCAACGACTACCTGTACTGTCGCGACGGAGTACACTTGTCTCGTGAGGGGGTAAAGACGTTGTCTGCATCCCTGGAGCGTGAAATTGTCACTCCGAAGGGGGGGTTTCGCCAGTAGAGAGGGGTCGGGGAAAGTGGGAGTCAAAAAACAAGCAGGTCCTGGGAAGTAAAATTAGTTGCTCAGGACAAGGGGTAAAACAGGACCAGGGAAGAGTAGGTTTAAATGTATACTATACAAACAGTAGGAGCGTTAGAAATAAAATAGACTTGCTGAGAGCGGTTGTATGTACCGAGAATGTAGACGTCATAGCAATCACCGAAACTTGGATGAATCTGGCGAGCAAAATTTTTTTATCAGAGTACCACATAGAAGGGTACAACCTTTTTCACAAGGACGGGGAAGGTAGGAAGGGGGAAGGGGTCGCACTCTTCGTCAAGGATACCAAAATAGGGCGGCAGATTAATTAACGGCAGGATGCAAATGCACTACAGGAGGATTTAAATGAACTGCAGGAGTGGTCAGAAAAATGGCGAATGAAATTCAACACCAGCAAGTGCAGTGTACTTAATATTAGAAGAACAAATACTGTAAACGTATACAGCCTTAACAACATCGAGCAAGAGAAGTCAACTTGTGAAAGAGACCTAGGGGTACTCGTAAGCCCGGACCTTCGGCCTAGAAAACAGTGCGTGAATGTTCAAAATAAAGCAAACAGAGTATTAGGTTTCACATCTAGAAGTGTAAGTAATAAGAGTGCGGAGGTTATATTGCAATTATACTTTGCGCTAGTCAGGCAGCACCTCAATTATGCTTTTCAGTTCTGGTGCCCTTATTATAGAATGGATATCAATTCACTGGCGTCGGTGCAGCGAAGAATGACGAAAATTAATACGGGACTTAGAAAATTTCCCTATCATGATAGATTAAAGAAACTAAACTTGCATTCCCTAGAAAGACAAAAAGTGCGGGGAAATATTATAGAAGTATTTAAGTGGGTGAAAGGAATCAATAAAGGAGATATAGAGAAAGTTCTTATAACATCCGAGCAAGATAGGACTCGTAGCAATGGATTTAAGTTGGATAAGTTTAGGATTAGGAGGGAGATAGGAAGAAACTGGTTCACAAATGAGTGGAACAAGCTTAGCAACTTTGTAGTAAGTGCTGGGGCGCTGGAAAGTTTTAAAAGGAGACTAGATAGATTCATGGACGATAGAGGGTGGCTGTAACTCCCGACAGGAGCTGCTATGCACAGGTCAATCAACCTATTGCACACTCCTTATTTTCTTATGTTCTTAACTCCCTAGCTAAATTTCTTACATTATTTCTACCGTCCTGCTATTCAACATACAGTATTAGGCTAATGGTTACGATAGCATTGCTCAACTCACGAGCCATATTGGATGAAATGTAAATTTACCGACTTGTATTGATAAATACCGTATATATTCGTGTGTAGTTCGAGTTTTCAAGACCAAATTTTTAGGCAAAAAATTGGGGGTCGACCTCTACATGGGTAATAGTTTTGTTAGGTTGAATCCGTGCACGATGGGAAGGCCAAGGAGCAGCTTTTAGCTTCAGACATGAAAAATATTTACCATATACTGCCAGTAAACAAAGGAAACGTAAAATATGTACCAATTAGTAATGAAAAGTTGTGCAGTGCCTTCAGCAGATGAAGCTCACCAACTTACAAGAGGCTAAGTTATCTTACAACGTGCTTTCAGTAGTCTATGTTGAAATTCTTAGCACAGGCTAACTTACCATGTCATATACGGTATCACAGTACTATTGATCTACAAAAAATACCGGTAATAAAAACCTTTTCGATATTTCACACTTAATGTAATACCTGGTAATCTACCTCAACCTCATAATGTTTACAACGACGCATGACGCACCACCAGCTGTTGAGTATCAGCTAGACGGTACACGTGTTTTTCGAATCGTTTTCAGTTAAAAAACTGTTACATCACACGTGTATTTTATCTTAACTGTGCCTGAATGAATATATTCTCAGAAATAAATAGTAGTTTTGCTGAAATGTGATGTATTTCAATGTAAAATAGGATAAAATACATGACAAAAACAAAAGACTTTACCTAACCTTCCGATGTTCAAGAGATGTTACTCGTTTTATTAATAGTTTTCGGTTAAAATACTGTTATATTACAATGATATTCTATTCATACTGTGCTTGATATACTACATTCACGGAAATGTAATATTTTTGCTCAAATGACATACGTATTACAGTGGAAAGTGGGGTAAAACCATGGCAAAAACAATCGACTTTCGCTTTCTTTTGTTGTTCAAAAGATGTTACCATAATCGCTTTTCGAATGGTTTTCAGTTAAAAAATTTTGTATTACAATAATATTTCCTCCTAATTGACTTGAATAAACACTTCAATGGAAATATAATATATTTTTGCTGAAACTACCTGCGTTTCAGTGTAAAGTGTCGCAATACTGGTAAACAATTTGCCTTCGGCGCTCGGTGTTTCAGGCACGGCGACCCTCAGTTTATAGGACGTAGAGTGTTTTTAGTGAAGGTTTTGCTGTTCCATTACCCGCAAAAACTTGGGTCAACCTATAAACGAGGCATATCATAAATTACTGATTTCTTGGTCAAAAAATCAGGGTCGACCTATAATTGAGGTAGAATTATAGACGAGCACAGGTTGTACCTCTCTAGTCCGGCAACCTCGGGACCTGACCGGTGCCGGACCATGGAAATTGCCGGACCATGGAAATTCACCCTTTTCCTGGATAGATAGTGACTTGTGCTTATGCCTGGAAGCACTAGCACCACTTTCTCTGCGTCATGGTCTCTTTGAAGACATATTGAAGGGTTAAATGTCGTATAGTAGCTTCTCAAATTTCGCGAGTTTTTAATTCTTAACGTATTTTATTGGAACACACAAAAAAATAAATAAATAAAAATTTTGACGGCGGAAACTTGAATTTCGACGGGTTTGAACGGCCCGCCAACGTGCAGACGACGTGCATAATCGTGTAAACAGCGTCATTTCTCTTATGTACAAAAGATTCATTATTGTTTATTACTGAATGTCTTTTTTATTGAATTAATGTTTATGTGTGCAAAATGAGCAATACAATTCATTAATAATACGTAGAAAATTAAAACACATGAGGAAATGACACAGCATTGTTTTCGTTGATTACAAAACCAGTGACTGACTGGTTCTACATATAAAACTGAAGAAAATAAGACCTTGGTTGTAGCTGTAGTAAAATTAATATGGTTGTTTTAAGTAATGTTATTTAATGTTAATAAATGGAACAATAGAAGTAGCTAACGATAATGGTAAAGAAAAAGAGAGATCGCATATGTAAGTGCGCATGCGCACACGTGAAAACATATCGTCATTACTTTACATAAGAATATGAAAGCAACACTTATTTACTGTTCATATATATTTTAATTAATGTTTCTGAATTTGTTTTTATTGAATTAATGTACGTGTGTGCAAAATTAACAATACAATTTATTAATAATACGTGGAATATTAGAGGAGACGAGACGGCTGCCGGCATTGTTTATGTTAAAGCTTACGAAACCAGTGACTGATTGGTTCTACATATAAAACTGAAGAAAATAAGACCCTGAGTTTAGCTGTAGTAAAATTAATGTAAAAAATGAATATGGTTGCTTGAAGTACCTGTAATGTTATTTAATGTTAATAAATGGAACAATATAAGTAGCTAACCATTAATGGTAAAAAAAAAAGTGAGACTGCTCGTATGTAAGTGCGCACATGTGAAAATATATCGTCATTACTCTACATAAGAATATGAAAGCAACACTTATTTACTGCTCATATATATTGAAGGGTTAAATGTTGTACTCTGTATAGACAAGCAGAGAGAGAGAGAGAGAGCAGCCGAACTGCCGGATGTAAACAAACCTTAATTTCCCGCGGCTTTTTTTTTTTTTAAGGGGATTAGCCCACCCGGGCATAGGTCACTGACCCACATTGGGGCCTGAGGGGCAAAAATTTAATACTCCTGTAATAATAATAATAATTCAGATAAAAAAAAAAAAAAAAAAGCTGCCTATCTACCTATTGGACAAACTAAAATCGTTCCGGACCACGGGAGTTTCCGGACCACAGAATGCCGGACTAGAGAGGTACAACCTGTATATACGGTAGATTGACAGATACAGTATACAGTAGATAAAACAGACTGAGATAGGTATTGATAGATATACTGAAAGGCACAAAAAGACAGACAGACACACAAACACACATAAACAGTTAAGTAGATAGAAAGATATAAACGGAAGACAGACAGGGAGACAAATGACTCCTTTAGTTTACCTTGCCATATGGTGGTGGTGGTGCTGTGGTAGTGGTGGCGGTGTTATAGTGTTCATTGGAATTAAATTCTACAATGTCAGCTCTTTGTCTCAGCCTGCAGTTATCATTTTCAGTTGTGATGGTGCTGCTCAATTTCCTAAGGTTTAGTCGTTAACTCATATGTAACAAAAAAATAAATAAAAATTATTATACACAATACTGTAGTTTATGAAAAAAATATGTCCATAAATTAATAGTCATCCAGTCAGAAGTTGTTTGTTTTATGCATTTGGTTTATGTGAACTTTCTTGGGACTGTAAGCCTTGCATGCTTGACATAATCTGTTATTTTTGCCTTAATATTCCCAGCTAAATTGGTGGTACATTTAATACAGTATTTTAGACAGGTAGATATACAGTAGAATGCTAGTTATCCGGCACCTACAGTGCACAGTGCTACAGTCTGACCTCACAAATTCGTGTCTCAGAAAAAAAACACTTTTTTAACACTTATTAAACTCCATATAAATGACGTGGCTTATAAATAAAGAAAATATAATAAAAACTACACAAAGGTACTACTTTATATGCTGATTAAGGATCTTGGTTCATAGTTTAAAAATTCATGTAATTAGTGTTAATTAATGACCTTTGAAATAATTCAAGATATTTAGAATATCTAAAAAGTCAATTATGCTGTGAATGCAAGTTTTAAATCACCTTTATATACATTCTCTAAATAATAAATAAATACTGACAGATATTGGTAAGCCATATGGATAGACATACAGTACATAGATTGACACTGACAAATACTTATATTGATAAATAGATTGACAAATATAGATAAAACCGACTGAGATGGGTACTGGCAGATAATGGATAGATAAATTGATAGATATACTGAAAGGCACAGAAAGACAGACACACAAACATACATATGCAGTTAGATCAGTGGTTCCCAACCTGTTCCGCTCTGTGACCCCAATACAAGATATGATAACTTCCGTTGCCCAGTCTAAATCTTTCTTCGATGAAACAAACTAAACGTCGCTGGAATGAGCAGTTGGGTGTGATACTTTAATATTTTATTATTATTAGTGGTATATACAGTACCAGTAGCTACAGGGACAATATAAAATAGAACTGCCACACAATAAAATATTCCAAGTCATGCATAGTTTATGTGAACAATATAAACCTCTGTTGTGTCCGCAGTAAATGCTGTGTATTATAATCTCACATAAATAAACTTAACTCCACAACAACTTGGGTACTCAAAACTATGGATGCTGTGCAGGTGTGCATAATTTAAGAAGGGTCAAAAAGAACATTAAAAAAGTTATTTAAAACTCAGTGGGTTGGCTGACATTGGTTTTTGTCACCAATTGTGGCATCAGTGGTTTAGTCACAGTCAGGGCACAGTGGAAGCTATCTTCCACGTGGAGTCGATAGCGCTGTTTTTATTTGATGCTCAACAGCGTGAAAATACCCGCTTCACAGAGACAGGTAGACGAGAATGGCAAAGCACCAGGATAACCAGTTTGCTGATAATAAGGAAGCGGACCATTGCCACCCAGAACTCTGTCAAGTATCATTAGCTCAGATGGTTTAAACCATGAGTCAGCAACCTTTATAGTACACTAATTAGCCACATTGTAAACAAGAAATTAGCCACCACACAGTGTACTTATCAATGTGCATTAAATAAAACTTGAAATTGGGCATTAAGAAATATAGAACTAAACTTTATACTGTACTGGTACTGTATTCAGACAAGTACTGTAATGGTATACGAAAAGTTGTTGAGTATCCTATTGGGTGGTAATAAATACTAATACAACAAAATTATGATTCACAAAGAACAATACAGAGGAAATAGTTACTATGACGTGCATTCAATTCAATTGAATAGAATATCCTCTGCAATTTTTGTGATATCTGGTTCAAATTTAGTAAAAGCTACTACAGTACCACAATTGCCTTTTTTATGACTGTCAGTGAGCTTTAAGAGGTACAGTACAGTACTTGCTCTTTACACAAGTCAACACCTTAGTGTTACCTGATTCACATTTATTTTCTCCAAAGTCTAACAATGACTCTTGCAGTTTTGTGAATATGTTTCAGGATATTAATCTGCAGTCCAAGATCTACAGCTGTGCATCACCAAGAGCACAGTACTACCACGTTGGAAACACCGCTTCTTGTCCGAATATTGAAGTTAAGCAACGTTAGTACTGTACCTAGATGGGAGACTGCCTGGCCCTAAGAGCACCACATGCTCTTGACATAAAGACTCTACTGGAAATAAGTATCTCATGGCTTTGTCTGCTTATAAACAAAAGGATTTGAAACAGATTTTCAACATTAATTGTTATAAGTATTTTATGTACTAGCAGTGTCAGGTATAATTTACCAGTTTAACAAAGAGTATCAGATTAGGTGTTCCAACATCCTTATCTTACCTTATCAACTTAGCCGGCCGCTCATCACATATCTTAGATGCTAAAATGCCGGCCACAAATATGAAGGTAGCAGACCCCTGGTTTAAACTCTGCTAGGAGGGTCAAGCCATGTTTAGTTTTATTATGAACTCACATGGTTCAAATTACTCCCACGGTCAACAGGCTGGGAACCACTGACCGTAATATAGATTGAAAAATATAAAAAAGGAAGACCGACAGACAGACAAATGACTAACAGCAGCACATTTACAACAACTTGTCTTAGGAGTTTGGTGGGCACAAAGATTTCCTGTATAGGCTATAAGAGCTGTTCCTATAGTTTACCTTGCTATAGGTGGTAGTGCTGTGGTAGTGGCAGTGATGATAGTGCCATGGTGGTGGTAGTGTTGGTGATAGTGATGGTGGCAGCTCTTGATCCATGCTCCATTATCATTTTCATCTGTTATGGAGCAGTTCAATTTCCCAGAGTTTTGTTGTAACATCTCCTGTAACAAACAAAAATTATATTTACTATAAAAAAAACTTGGGGAGGTTAGGTTAGGTTAGACCCAGACAGCTGCTGCAGTCTATTATCTTCCAAACTTACTTAACACAGTCAACATTACAACACACAGCGGTTAATATTGACAATTGACCCGTGGACGAGTTATTTGTTTTACTGTTTATTTTCTTACTTTATTTTCATTAGTGAGTTCTGATATGATAACCATTTCTTGTACAAATGTTTAGTTTTGTAGATAATTAGGCGCACACTAATTTGTCTTCCCAGCTGTAATGAGGCCGCACTCTGCTGCGGCACCTTTCCCCGGGCTCGCGGCAATTTCATTTTCAGCATGACGTGTGAAGGTTGTCGCCTGTCTTATATGGACGTAATTTGAGAATATAGGGATAAAAACAAGGAGACCCTTCAATTGTTCAAAGACCATGGCATTGTTCCTTTAAACAGAGACTGTCCACACTACAGGAATCCCTGTGCTTTTAGACTGGAAAGAAATGTTTTCATCACTTCCTCAACGCCGTGGCCTGACGTTTCCCGCCATAACAATAAATCACTCCGCCCCCCCGAGCTGCATAAGTGCCAATGCGGCCGCATGATCTCACGGGAGGACTCGGGTGCAGAGTCCCCCGGTAAGGAAGTTAGGTAAGGTTAGGTAGGTTTGTTTGGCGGGGTTGGTTAGGTCTGTGTTTCATACCCACAACGGTTAAGTTAATTAAATTTTAGTAATATCCATTTTTTAACTCATATGCACAAACTACAACAGAGTCCACTACAAAAAACAGTTAAAATCCGGAGTTTTGAAAATCGTTTTCTATCAATTTAGGCCGTGGGTTAGTTATGAATAATTACCCACATAAAATATACCAGTATATTACACATAAAATATATCAGTATATACATATATAAAATATGCCTGTGTATACATATACGGTATATTAATGCAGTTTGGCCAACACACGGCGACTGTTTTTACCATCCCCAACCTTTAAATCTCCTTTTATTTGGAGTATTTCTAAACCCATTTCAACCAGGGGGGCAAAGTATAATAATTTCAGAAATTAATTTTAAAGTTTTTCCAAACTTTTTTGGGGGGTATAACTCTAAAACGGGTACTTTCCCCCGGAAATAAAGGTCAAATTCGATTAAATCCCCCCAAAATATACACTTGGATAAACTAAATTCTATACTCTAGGCCTAGGGCAAACTGTAATGTTACCCGGCATACATCAGTATTCATTTACCAGGTGGAAATAAGATACATAAGACAATTACGGATACTTACAAAATGTTACCACAAGGTCCACAGACACCACACCACAGCTCACGCCGAGAACGACTTTGTTGTGTGAGTTGGCAGAGACTGGTGACCAAGAGTAGCGGAAACAGACCTTAAGAGTAGCGGACCTCAATGAAAGTATCCCCCTGCTGGGGTCTGTAGGACGTAGTGCTTGGGGCAGGAAGAGGAGTTGGTGTCTGCTTAGAGAAGCAGTGCTGCTCTAGGGTGTCTAACCTGCGGTGTAAAGACAGCAGCTGTAGAGCCGATGAGAGCTGCCTCTGTGTGGATAAGCCAGTCTTCCATGTTACTTTAAGACTGGGAGAGTGATCGGTTTCTCCTCCATCCTGTGTGAGTGCGAATCTCAGGGGGTCACCATTTGTGGGGTATGAGATGTTTGGTTCACACTCAGGATGGGATGGAGAAACGAAACTCACAATGTGCTCTCTGTATACATGTTGTATTGGATGTAAAGTGCAGCTTGGTGCTGGGAAGTGGCAGCGTGGTTACAAGCGTAATGCAGAGAGAGCTGGTTGGTGAGGATGCTCAGAGGAGGACCAGCTTGTGGGTCGCCACGCTCGCCGGCGGGAGCGAGGGCCGCCAGGCAGGAGCGGAGGAGGTGGTGTTACTAGCTGGTTGGTGTAGGTAGAAAGCGATAGGTCACCACGAGGTCAGGTCTTATATAGCGGAGGTAGGCGTGGCTTAATAGTTGACCTGAGTTATGTGAGGCGGCGCTGGTTGACCTAGACCACGAGGCATACACTGGGGAATTCGCGGGGTCGGCTACTCAGCGACACCCGGCGTTTGTAGGGGACGAATCCACTACAACCACACCCCTCTTGCAAGTTTATTGAGAAAGGTTCGTAAATAAATGCTGAACTCACATAACCCAAATGTAGCCGCAATGAAATAATGGTCCTACATGAATAAATCAGACTGCCAATCACTTCTCGACTGGTATTTGGTGTCACAAAGTCACAAAAAATTGGTAAACTTAATTTAATCTGAGTTAATAGATCGAGTGCATGTACCTAACCTAACCTAACACAACTCAGATTAAATTAAGTTTACCAATTTTTTGTGACTTATGACACCAAATAATAATCGAGAAGTGATTCACAGCTCGATTTACGCTTCTACGACCATCATTTGACTTCATTGCGGCTACATTTGGGTAATTACTCGCTCCGTCGGTACATGCACGCGATCAATTAACCCAGATTAAAGTAAGTTTTCCAATTTTTTGTGACTTTGTGACACCAAATACTAGTCGAGAAGTGATTAGCAGTCCGATTTATTCATGTAGGACCATTATTTGACTTCATTGCGGCTACATTTGGGTACATTTGGGTAATTAGTTGGACCGCTTCAAAGACATGCCGCCACCAATTCAAAGGTGAATACATTGCATATGCTGATGATGTCACCCAGATCATCCGCCATCCAGGCAAGGCCAAACAGATGATGGCATTAAAAACAGCTTGCGCCATAATACAAATAAATAATTACGAGAAGAAATGGAAAATAAAAACTAATACACAGAAACTAAAAATCATATACATTTCAAGGATAAACTCAGCACCAATCACAGTAAACAACGGAGAAACACAATACTCAAACGAAGGAAAAATACTGGGGCTGACAATAACAAGAACCGGAATAAATAAACACATAACAGAGCGGAATAGACTAGCCCAAATACAGCTTACCAAATTAAGAAGATTCGGCAAAATGGAAGAGAAAATACAACTACACCTATTTAAAGCACTTGTCCGCCCCCATCTTGAATACCCGCCAATACCATTAAACACGATCAGCCTTACCAACCAATTAAAACTCCAGGCAACACAAAACAAAGCCATCCACAGAGCCTCCAAACAACGTCCCCCATACACAACCAAAATTAAAGAGCTTCACGAAAAATACAACATTTTACCACTGAGCATAAGAACATCCAGCCAAGCACAGGCAGTATGGTACAAACTAGAAGTAATGGAAGACGAAATATATACAGTAATCGACTAAAAACAGAGGACACCACAAGATCACACAACTGGTGGCCAAAAAGCCTTCTCTATAACCCTCAAGAGCCAGAACTATTGTACACTAAACAAAAGATGAGAGTTTTCTACTAGTTACACAAGGACCTAGTAGACCTCTCCAATAACAAACAACCCCATTCGTCTTCACCACACGCAGCCTTTAAATATTAGGGATATGATAAGCAACAGATCTTACTTTTAAGGAGAGGTTCTTACCCATATATTTCACACCAGATTCATCGTGCAGGAGAAACGGACCAGACAGTGTGGCGTAAATATTAAGGCCGTGCAGCAAGGGCTTCCATGGTTTCCTGTCAGTTTCTACGTCCGCCTCAGTTACACATTCTTTACATTTTTGTTTATTACGAATTGTACACTTAAAATAACAAATGAAACTTACTCACTATTAAATTAAATATCATATTCATTAATACCATTATATTAAAGTAAATAACAATAACATCTGTTACATAACCCTGTATTGGTAACCAAAATACCGACGCTAGACACCAGTTTAAAGTGAACATTGAAAAGCCTTTTATCTTCCCAGACTCATAAGGATTTTGTGTGTTAGTAACTTTCAGAATAATATGTATGTTGTCTAGCAAATAAAATGTGTATATGTATGATAACCGTGTTTTTCTTTGCCTTAAGAGAATAGAAACACATTACCAGTAAATTAGGAGTGGAACCTAACATAACCTATCCGAATCTTAATTATCCTAATCTAATGTAACTTTATTCCTAACCTATTTTTACTTTTACTTTTATCTTCGTTAGCCACTTGAGCGGTCGGTCACGTCTCTGTTAGTCTTTTCTGCACTGATGGCAAGTACTGGGCATGTACTGGCTCCTGATTGTATCTATTTCTGCCCCAGTGTTGGTCAAGTCTGGTCTTGAACGAGCTCACACTCGATGACCAAACTTGACTTATCCTAATCAAACCAAATCTAATATAATACAGCCTAACCTATAAAATATCCAAATATAACCTATCCAAACCAATATAATGTACCAGAGTTTCTAATAATGCTGAAATCCATTTATTCATATCGGTTGTTTTGTTGATAATCTGTAACGTTGTAGTGGATTCCTCCCCTACAAACGCCGTGTGTCGCTGATTAGCTGACCCGCCGCGTATCTCCCAGAGTATCCCTCGTGGTCAAGGTCAGGTAACCAGCTTCGGTTCGGCGGGGGCCTACCATCAAGCCACGCCTACCCCCGCTATATAAGACCTCACCTGGCAGTCATCGGCCTCTTTCTACTTACCGCCACCAGCAAGCAACATCTCTCAACAGCTCCACACCACATGCTCCCTCAGAAAGCTCCTCGCCCTACAGGAACTCTGAGTAAGCTTCGCCCGATCTAGTATCTCTTTAACACTGTGCTGTGCAACAGTATATACACGGGAAACACATTGTGACTTTCTGTTCTACCTCAATCCTGGGTGTTGGATATATTACATGTACAGGTACGTACGTTGTGAGGCCAAATAAGAGACCCTGACAACCTGCCACAACAGTATGCTACAACGTAAAATACATTTCGCATGTTTTTTCTAAAATTCCATCATGTACTAGGTAGGAGGCAGGTACCAAACAGGGAAGTACTACCACCTGGGAAGATATTGGAAGCATAATGTGTTGCCTAATGGTAGACCCTGCTACCATATGGCATCACGAAAATTGTGACCAAGTCCCAAGTTGCTGATCTGACTTTCTGCCTCATTTACACACAATTGCTTGGTCTTAATTGTGTCTCTTACTATTGACAACACAACATACATATATTGTGTATCACTTTTGATTTTTTTTCATTTTGTATTTCTTTGTGGTTCTTTTTTTTTATTATTATTATTATTATTATTATTATTATTATTATTATTATTATTATTATTATCGCCCCCAAGGCCCCGACGTGGGTCAGTGACCTGTGCCCGGATGGGCTAATCCCCGTAATAATTTTTTTTTAACTTTTTGTTATTAAAACTGCTATAAGTAAGGTTAATTTCTCCAATACTCGTATAACTCTGCCCTGCATTAACTCCATAGTAATTATTCTATACTTAGTAAATAAATAATTATAATTATTATTATTATTATTATTATTAACCGAATCTCGAGAATTTTATCTTTACAGTCAATAATTCAGACAATTCTAAGACACTTTTCTTCTATGGCGTTTCCCGCACAAATGACTTATATTATTATTATTATTATTATTATTATTATTATTGTTGTTGTTATTGTTAACCATTTAATACTACGGTAACACCTTTAAACTCATTCAAAGTAATTTAATTTCCGCATTTAATCTCATTCATGAAATTGTTTATTTACGTTCGTTTTCTTTATTGGATAAAAGAAAATGTAACTTTTACTGGGGGACTTCTTTATTTTTTATTATGGTTACAGGATAAAACAATTATTTTATTTTAGTGTAATATATTTTATTTTCTCATCTTCGCCACGATCAACCAGTTAGTCGCTTGGAAGTTCGGCCACGTCTCTGTTAGGCACTGTTGGCACTGTGGGCACATACTGGCTCTCTGTTACTGTTGGCAGCCAGCGTGAGATTGTAGTGGATTCCTCCCCTACAAATGTTTGTCGCTGAGTAGCCGACCCCGCGAATTCCCCAGTGTATGCCTCGTGGTCCAGGTCAACCAGCGACGCCTTACATGACGGAGGTCAACTATTAAGCCACGCCTACCTCCGCTATATAAGACCTGACCTCGTGGTGACTTACCTCTCTTTCTACCTACACCAACCAGCAAACAACACCTCCGCTTCTGCCTGGCGGCCCTCGCTCCCGCCAGTGAGCATGGCGACCCACAAGCTGGTCCTCCTCTGAGCATCCTCACCAACCAGCTCTCTCTACATCACGCTTGTAACCACGCTGCTACCCCCCAGCACCAAGCTGCACTATACATCCAATACAATATGTATACAGAGAGCACATTGTGAGTTTCCTTTCTCCATCCCATCCTGAGTGTGAACCAAATAAAACGTACCCCACAAATGGTGACCCCGGAGATACGAACTCACACAGGATGGAGGAGAAATAACTCATACCCCACAGGATCTCTACATACTTTATTACTTAACAATAGATTGATCCTACAAAGGCCACTGGCGTCCCCCATTCGGCATGGAAGCCTATAATTGGGTGGCCCCTTAGGTTGTAATAAGGTAAGATGCTCTTTAACATTTCTTCATCAACAACAACACACAGACATTCGAGCATAAACCAATTTTATATCACTTCCCCAAATAATTTATTATTTCAAAACTTTTAGGATTATGAATAGTAAAATGCTAAATATTAATATAATTTCAATCATATTCTTCATTTGATGATTATTCGCCCAATATAAATGAAAATATTTACATGAAAAAGACACTATGAACGTCGCTATCACAGTTGACAACAAGTAGTTAGTGTTACATTAATACCACGAATAAAATTGATAAACTACTCATTTAAAAATCTAAATTAATATTAGACTTAATCGAATCAAAAGTCAGTAAATGATTGTTATTTTATTCTAAAGTAGCTAATATTGATTTTAAGTTGTTTAAATACATGATTAATTGCAACTAAATAAGTAATGGGATATATTTCCTCTACAGATCAAACTATTTAGAGTTAGGCTATTCAAAAAAAAAAAATTAAGTCTATATTTATGAAATATTATTTAAAACCATGTATTAATGGTGAATCTTGAAAATATAATTAAAAGTGAGCAAGTGATATTGTTTTTTCTTTGGTGATTGATATTACTCAGACTAATTAATTAGAACTCATTTAAAAATACTAACTGATTGTTATATTAATTTGAATAACCATGAATTACACTTAAAAATCCATTAACTTAGAAAAACAAATTAAAAATAAATGGGTAAAGGTGTTCGTGGTAGTAGATCAACATATCCCGTCTTCCCAGCTGACAACAGAATCCTCGAGAGTAACTGAGGAACATCCAGTAGGTATTTTGACCATTAACAGCAGATACCAGCCATTACGTAACTTCCAATCACATCAGAATTTGGGGGGAGTAACTCGGCTACGATTTCAGGTGAGCTAAAGCTATGATCAAATGAGTTAAAGCTATAAAAGGAGGGAAAATATTAGTTAGCCGGAGGTGGTTGAGCCGTGAGGATATGGCAAAGCTAAGAAGAGATTAAGACAGCTGTTGGGGAACTTTAGCTGTATGTTTAACTGATTTTTAGCTTTGAGATCACAGTAAAGCTAAGAAGATACATACACCTAGAGGGGAGGTTGAAATTTAGCTGAGGTCACGGTAGAGCCAAGAAGATATCTAGACCAGGTTAAGACTTAGCTGTGAGTTGTCAACATTAACAGCAAAAAACGAGACCCAGCTACGATTTTAAATTATCTTTAGCTTGAAATCAGAGAAGTTAAAGCTAAGACTTGAGACAGTGAAAAATATAGTCATTTAGAGAATAATTAAGGTATATTTCCTCCTTATCATCATCATTGGTCCGTTAATAATTACACTGTTTCCATTTGAGTTTTATTCATACACAATTAATCACAAATTATTTATTCAAGTAATTAAAGAATCACTAATTATGTTAGATTAATATGAAAGTTAGGTTAGCTTAGTTTAGGTTATACTTAGGTTAATTTAGCATTAGGTTATGTTAATATAAAGGTTTGAATAGATTAGCTAAGGTTAGTTTTAACATTATAGTTGATAATATTAAGGTTGGATTAGTTTAGCATCAGGGTGGATAATCTTCAGGTGATCCACATATATTTACCTGGTAAGATGAGCTGTCACAGAGGAGAAGTCACAGAGGAGAATTATAACACCGGTACTGTTTCTATATCTCTCTATAATATCTACAGCGCCTCATCCTACAGGTGGCGGGGGAAGGAGGAGGAGGCATGATGTAATACCCCCCACACATCATCCCTCCGACTGCAATACTCCATTACTGTTAACGGGTTACCTGAAGAATAGACACCCTAGTTTATTTCACCTATAGATTAATTTGTTTTAACCCCAATGTACATCCACAGTAACATTTAAAAGTGCATATTTTAACATAAATAATCTCAGTATGGTACATTTTTTAACATTAACCCCAGTACAGATGCAATACATATTTTAGCAGACATAAACACTGTTCTTCCAAGTTAACATTAACCAGTGCATCATCATCAAGGTGTTACCATACATAACTGTCCAAGAATGTCTCCCCAGAATGGTGGTGGCACAAATAACATCGAGGTTGAGAACATTGGTCCGTCCCCTCATGATGGCCAGCAGCAGGAACCTATCGTCCAGTGCCCCGGAGGTTCTGCTGGAGGAGGTGGGGAACAAGGGCATCATCACACTCAACCGCCCTAAAGCCCTCAACTCTCTCAATATCAACATGATCCGTCTGATTTATCCTAAACTACAGGAGTGGGAAACTACCAAGTCTATGGTTATTATTAAAGGTGACTGGTTAATGTTTATTCATTTATCCTTTTCACCATTTATCACATTTTTAGCCATTTGGTTTGTTGGTCTTTGCTATGTTATGACCTTTATTGTCCAGTGTTAGTACAGGTGGAAACTCTAGTAGCTGCCTTAATCCTATGTTAATTTTTTTCCATTCTGTGCAGTCTCCTCAGTAAAACAATTTATGCCTCATCCTATATAATGTATTTGTTGATTTAGAATGTGGAATAATTAACCATTATACACCGAAATTTTCCAAAAAAAAATAGACCCCCCAAAATATATTGATTAGTGTGGTTGAGTATGATTGATATAGTAACCATTATTGTGGTTGTTGTAGGTGCTGGAGAAAAAGCCTTCTGTGCCGGAGGTGATGTGAGGTCCATCGTGGAGACAGTCAACGACCCAAACCCCGTCGGTGAATACTTCTTCAGAGAGGAGTACATTCTTAACTGTCTCATAGGAACGCTACACATACCTTACGTGGCTCTCATTGATGGTGAGTCGTGTGTTGTGAGGTGGATCACGCTGTAAGGAAGCAAAAACAGATCCAAATATGTGCGTATTTGTGGGCTTGTGACTTAAATGTGTGTATATTATTATCTTTTATCACGTGGGTTGGTTGTCGACGATGCCGGGATAAAAATAGATGGATAAATAGTAGATATATAAGATGTATAGATAGTTATGTTTAGTAGAATATATAGGGATGTTATTACTTATTATATAGATGAAGTAATTCTTTAAAAAAATACATCCATTCTAATAACAACTCCTGCAGGTATCACAATGGGTGGCGGCGTCGGGCTCTCAGTTCACGGCCAGTTCCGCGTGGCCACCGAACGCACGCTGTTCGCCATGCCAGAGACGGGTATCGGCCTTTTCCCTGACGTTGGCGGCTCGCATTTCCTACCTCGGCTGGGAGGACGACTGGGCATGTACCTGGCTCTCACAGGTGACGACTTTCTTACTGGGGTCACGCATTGATGTTTTTCCTAGAGTGATTGTGTGAATGTACTGTTCAATGATGTATTCAAGATCTTTCAATCAATCAATCAATCAATAAATATCTATCTGTCTGTCTTTCCACATAGGTCATCGTCTTAAAGGGCGTGAAGTGATGAAGGCGGGGTTGGCGACCCATGTGTGTGACAGTGCAAGAATAGGGGAGCTGGAGGAGTCCTTGTTGAAGATGGAGTCGAACTACCCGGAGGACGTGGCTGCCGTACTTGATACATTCAGTCAGGTGTTTATTTAATTATTTATGTCCTTACTTAGAACTGTCAACTGGTCACTGTGTAGCACCTGGGTCTCCATACTTAAATATTAAACTGATTCATTCCTCTGGTGTTAATTAATCTGTTATCTTTGTTGATTTTTTATGATTGCTAGTGTGTGTTACCTATGAGTCATTTGTTTATAATGCTTTTATTTTCTTTATATTACCTGCATTATCTATATACATGCTGAACTGTATACCTGTGTTGTCTATATACATACTGAGCTGTATACTGTACCTGCATTATCTATATACATGCTGAACTGTATACCTGTGTTGTCTATATACATACTGAGCTGTATACTGTACCTGCATTATCTATATACATGCTGAACTGTATACCTGTGTTGTCTATATACATGCTGAACCAATTGTAAACTTGTACAATTAATTTATTGAATATACATCTATTCATCTGTAAATTACAGGAGGCCACATTCAGCAAAAATGACCCATTCTCCCTCCAGTCTCACCTGCCAAAGATACAGTCATGCTTTTCTGGAGCCAGTGTGGAGGAGATCATCGCTAATCTGGAGAAGGTAACCTGACCTAACCTAACTTGACCTCTCTCAAATAGTGACATTAGTTGACATAATTGCCTTGAACATTTTGCCCCCGGTATCTGATCTATATTTTGTCAGCAGGAAGGGTCAGAATGGTCACAAAAGCAGCTAGCGATATTAGGCAAGATGTCCCCCACATCTCTCAAAGTCACCTTCGAGCAGATAGAGCGCGGGGCTAACCTCACCCTCCCTGAGTGTCTCTCTATGGAGTACCGCATCGTCAGCCACATATATAAAGGACACGACTTTGCGGAAGGTTAGTGAGGCTGATTTGCTTTTGTTTTTGTAAATGTTTTAAGGATTAGTTAAGTCAAATATTGAATTAATGTGACTTGACTTGTTTTTATAATGTTTAATATTAATTTTGTCAAATATTAAAGGTTAGTGTGGACTGATGTTATTGTTATGGAGGTTTTAAAGTTTAGGCACCCAAAAAGCTACTGAAGAATTATGTTCCTGAAAAATCATCTTTCACTCAAAATTCTTTAACTTGAAATTCTGCAACTGGAGTGAATGTTACATCAGCTGCTTCTAGCACTATATGTATGTATAATAAACACCCCAATACACTTTCCTCACACCAGGACCAGAGGTTATGTGTCAGACCTCTTAATGTGTTGATGTAAGTGACAAACTTAGCAGCTTCCACGTCCCTGCAGACCAGAGTGTTTCACCAAGCAGAAATAACAGAACACTCTCCTGGAAACACATGACTATATTTCCCATAAATAATTATATATGTGTAAATTTATATAGAGTAAAGTGTTTCCACAGATAAAAAGCAAAACATCGAACAAAGTCTTTAAAAAAAAAATTCCCAACACTTGAAAGAGTGTTAACAAGTACTTAGGTTATTATCCACAACAAAGGTAAAATAATAACTATCAGGTTATTAAAATGACGGAAACACGCTACCATGGGTGTAGTGGTACGTAGTCTGAAGCACTGACTTGTAAAACTGAAATTAAGTATTGTACAGTAATGATTTTTTATCCTCTGGTGTTGAGTAATGATGTAGTAGAGACCACAAATGAGATGAGAAACTCAGCTGCCTCCCCCAAGATAGTTTTAGGGTGGGTTAAACTTCAGGCTGGTTAAGCAGGGTGGGAAATGAAACTTAAGGTGAGCGCTTTGGGGAGGGAAAGAGTCTGTTTATACACTTGTCTCTGATGTGAGTGTATATTTATTGTATTTTTAAGCTATTATAGCCATGTTGACGTGTCATGGGTTATCCGTCAGGCATCCGGGCTCTGTTGATCGACCGCGACAACAACCCCAAGTGGCAACCAGCGTCTCTGTCTGACCTTAGTCGTGAACAAGTGGACGAGTACTTCTCTCCGATACCAGACAAGGAAGATCTTATATTATGAAGATGTTGTGTTGCTGTTGTGTGTGTATCATATTGTAACCATCTTGTGTTAATGTGAAGCTTGGTTTGTGTGACTACCATCTTAAATTAAGTTTAATTTTAACAACAAACATTAAACAATTGATGTAAAAATGTGTTAAATTTGGGTATGCGTAATCTAACCACTTTATGCTTTTGTAAAGCTTGGCCTGGCTTGTGTGACTGCCCTCTGGGTTAAGAAGATTAATTAGTCTTATAGCCAATCAACCACATATATTATAAATATTAAAACATTGATTTATAATATATTAAGTTTGTGTGCAATAATGAAAACTACTTAATATCTGGTGTGATTTGTGTGACTACCATCTTGTACATAAACTACAAAAAAAATTATCTCTACAAAATTGTGTTGAGAAAATATGACAATGGGCGAAGTATTTTGACAACCTTACTGAGACAACAGGAGTCATAGTGTTCCTTCTGAAATTCATCGATCACCCTAAATACAGATACAGTTTATTGAGTTACTGTACAGGAACTAAACTAAGAATATGGTTGTATGTCACTACGATATTAACATAGGTGTGTGTGTGTATGTACAGTATTTTAACCAGTTTGTTGCTGCTGGCAAACTCAACCTAATTTTGGGGGATCACCTTATAGATATAATAATACAGTACTGTAACATAAAGTTTAGTAAAGCTTACATCTCTTACTTTTGTGTTCATCTATTGTTATAAGCTTGACTGTTGTATGAGTTATTAATTCTAAAGCTTAATCAGTGTCATTTTTGCAACATATTGTGGCTAATGAATGTACTATCTTTTTGCATTGTGTTTTTTTAACATGATTTTAGGTTTTGATTCATATATAGATAATATGAATGGATAGATAGAAAGACAGATTGATGGATAGTTAGGAAAAGAGAGAGAGAGAGAGGGATGGATAGATAGATAGATAGATAGATAGTGTGTATGTATTTGTTGTGTTAGGTCATAAGAATAGTGACTTGGGTTTAAAATAATTTATGTTTTGATATTGTAAGTTTGTGTGACAAGGATACTGTCTTAGAGAGCCTAAGTATTGTAAGTGGTTGTAAATGTGTACATGTAGTGTTATGTGAGAGGGATAGCACCATTGATCGTTAAAGTAACCAGGTGTTGATTATTACAGGTGTGCGTGCGGTGTTGATTGACAAGGACCACAAAACGTCGTGGAAACCGGCCACCCTGGCAGACGTACCCACGGATGAGGTCATCAAGAAACATTTTGACCCCCTCGAGCCTCAAAAGGAACTTACGTTATAGTGTTAACTTCCTTGATACTCACCCTTCAAGCTGCCTACCATCAACCACCTCCCCCCACCCCCCCCCCAATACTGCCTCCATTAAAACTCCATACTGTCTTCATTAATACCCCTATGCCACCTCAATCAACACACCCTCACACCACCCACCAATAACACCCCGACATTCTCGATGGTTGATTAAATTATGTGAGAAAACTCTGCTGTTTCTTCCACTCTCTCTCTCTCTCTTTCTCTTCCTTCCACTTCCCTCTTCTCTTTCTTATTCTCTCTCTTCATCTCCCAGTTTCTTTTGGGCTCTCTACTATAACACTTACTCTCACAGTATATCTATAGATGTCTTAAGTCAAACAGATCTATGGTTTCACCCTTACACCCAGAATTAATTTACCACACGACCCCCACCTGTACCAGCAGTGTTGTGGAGACCTATCAGAAGACCTAGCTCACCAATCTACCATAACCAACTCTCTATTGTACTAATTTTATTTATATATTTTTTTACAAGCAGCAGAATGTAAATTTGTCATTTTTATTTTGTTATTATTGATTTATTTAATTATTTTATTATTTGTACAAGAGTTTGGTGGAAATTAGTTTGTTGTTTTTAGAGAGAAGACATTTGGTGTTTGTAAACAGTTTTGTTTGTAGATTTAAATTCATTAAACATTGTGTCATAAAATTCTACCTTCAATTTATTGATTGTAAAATAATAAATATTCTGCTTCTTTATACTATTATTTAATTTTAGCGGTCAAAGTTAGTTTACGTAATTTGACAAAGTAAACATAGAGTGTCTGTCTAGGGAATAGAATATAATGTATTATGAAATATGTCACAAAATTAACATCGGTTTATGAAATGTAAATACGCATTTGTGATTGTTTTATAATGAAACATAAATTGAACTGTTAATTTTTTAATTTTTGTCATCATTTAACCTTGCCTCCCACCGACCTAACCTTACCATTGCCGATTTTCTTAAGAGTTCTGTGTATCTCGTAGCCAACCCATATAATAATACCTAGAAACACAGTTGATTTGTGAAGATATTTCCACTTTTTTTTTCTCATCTACATTTTTCCGTGCATAATTCTCCCTGACCATTTTCTTTAACGTTTGTTTACTCCTTGGTTCACCCCATATACAGTAGTGGGAGCGACATACGGGACAATAATAAGGGGAGTGTGTCTGGATATTTCTACAAGTTGTTTTAGATTTTCGTTATCATTGTTCATATTTTTTTGTGAATTCTCTCCTCCCATTACTACATTATCTTTGAGTTCTCTATACCTCTATGGTCCACCTTGTATAAGGATATTGGATAATTGAGATAGAAATTGAATATATAGCAAACAAGAATCATTATTAGTAACAACACTTATATACAGTATTTGAATGAGATGAGGTTGTGTGTGTAGATGTTAATAGTGTGTAAGTGTATGGCTGTTAATAGTGTGTGTGTTTATAGGACATATTATTATTGTGTGTGTGCATGTGTGTTTATAGGAAATGTTAATAGTCTGTGTGTGTTTAGAAATTGTATATCCTGTAGTGTGTGTGTCAGAGGCAGATCCAGAGGTGTAATTGCAAGGGGCACCTTCTGTACTACACCCGACTGTGAGTGCAATACTGTATAAAGCTCCCAGACTAACTAAAGTATGTACTAATATGCGCCACTTCCAACGAAACTCAAGAAAAAGTATAATGTATTAACAAATGTTAGTTTTATCTAAAATCCATGTATGTTTGTTTCATCCAATCAACATGAAGATATTATAAGCTTGACTAGTTTTATTATTCTTACAAATACCTGTATGAGTATGAGTATTAATTATATAAAAAGGTGAAACACTTCAAAAATGCAAAAATGGAGAGAAGGTAATAGAAGAATCCACGAGCTTCTGAATAATAAAAGAGTTGAATAATACTGACTATGAAATGTAAGTCGATAAACATATTTAGGAGTAAAATATTTCTGGGTTGACACCTTGAAAAATCTTGCATGATTTCAACAACTGATTTGAATTTATCTGTGGACATGCATGAGGGACTAATGCAATCATGTGATCTTAGTGCATGTTCGAACACAACCTATTGGGCTTTCGTTGTTGATCTTTTTATGGAATATTGAAATGTTCAGTGGATTTGGCATCCCACGTACCGCTGGCAAGTCCGTGGGCTCGTAACACTTTTCTTGCCCGTGGTGCCCACCGTTTCTCTGTGGATGTCAGTCACACTAGAATAACCTGTTATAGTACATCCTTCTTCCCTCACACAGTCAAACTGTGGAATGGTCTGCCTTCTGTGTTTCCATACTCATGTACTGCGCACATCATTGTCATTCCTAAAAACCCACTTTAATTCATATTACTGTACGCTACATAACATTCAAATCCACCGCGCTTGTAGAATCTCAGGAGAGACGTGTTTTCCCCATCCGTTTTACACTCGGGATCACTCCCAGTAAGTCACGCCTTCGAACACAGTTGTCACTATGTTTATTCCACTCTACTGGCAAATGCAATCTTGAATTAGTCTGTGTAAATCAACTTGAGTAATTTCACCAGACCTTTGTCAACTGAGGGTCATCCTTGAATGAGTAACAGTTAGATTGTGTGTAATTTCTGTCATTGCGTGAGTAGCGATCGCTGGCAACTCAGGGGTATATAAACCAGTGCGAGCGGGAGGAACAAACTCCCGTATCACCTTTCACCTTCATTCTCAGGTATGTTCTGTGTTTATAAGCATTCAGTTTGATTCGGTCTATTGTAGTGAATATCAGTGTTCATCAGTGTTCATGCTTTAACAGTGGAATTGTCATTCACCCAGTGTAAAAAGTAATATAACGTAAATATCTGACGTGGCGAGACTGAAGATTTGCTTGTGACCCACCATGCTTCCCCAAAAAACCTCCCGCATCACCTTTCACCTTCATTCCCAGATCGAGGGTGGGCTTAATTGAAACCCACCGGTCGCTCGGAGCCGGTGGATACCCAGCAGTGGTCATTATAGGAGTGATGGCGCTGATTCGGCATGATTAATCGGCTCTATTCTACCTCGTGGGCCGAGGACTCCAGACCCACCTCGTGTCGGAGTGTAACCAACCACAACAGCAGTTGTTAGAGGCGCCAGTGCTATACCCTGGGACAGGCCTTGGAGTTATGGTCCACAGTGTGGTCGTAGGTGTCTTAATAATCACCCCATGTTGGGTAGTGGACCCATGTCGGTGTTTGTATCAGTATTAGTGTATTGTGAGTAAGGACAAGGAACTGGTCCTGCTATGTAATGTAATGTGACACCAGTAAGAGTGTGCACGGTAAGAGTGTAATATCTGAGTAATTGCTGTTGAGTAAATAAGAAATACGGAGTCTGCAAAAAGCCCAGGAGTTGAGCCTGGTAGTTTGATTTTATATTAATAAACTTGTTCTTTGAGTATTTTAGGAGTATTCATTTCTCCCACAGTAGTTACCTTTATTTCCGTCCAAGTGACCCTGATATCAGAATTACACTACCCATGTGCCTAGACCACCGACATGCTACCAAAATGAACTGAAGTAAGTAGAAAGAATAATTGAAAGAACTAAGACATGTTGTGGTTTCACCCTTCTTTCCCCTTATCGGGTGTAAGTTACTTGCGGTAACTTACGGAGTTCGATGTCAAATATTGGTTTTGAGTATGCCAATCTGAGACTGTGAGTCCGGTTACGGGTACACAACGACATACAGTCCCATAAATTTTTTTGAGTATCCGGCCCCTGGTCAATGAAAAACCTAACCCAATGCCTAGTCCACTCTGCCCGCTACCTAATGAGTTACATACTGTCCAGAGGGGGTCTGGTGGCAGCGACCCTTAGAAATTAAGATTAGAGTTTAGTATTTCCCCTTAGAATTAGTGACCCCAGGCTGGCAGTATACTAATACAATCTGTCTCACTTTAAAAAGCTGGTTTTCCGGCATCTTCGTGGCATAGATTAATATAACCTTTTCTATTTTTAATTTCTTTTATTCGTATTATTTCGCCCCCTAGGCCCCGATGTGCCCGGGTGGACTATTCCCTGCAAAAAAAAAATAGAATGAGGAGAATGTTAAAAATAGGTTACATTGAGAGGAAAAAAGTGAAGAGGTGCTAAAATTGGCAAAGACTTCAAGAAAATTCTTTTAAATTTACAGAATATGGAAGGAGCCAAGACTATTGAACACTAACTATTATCCCACCCCTTCTCCCCCTCCCAATCCCACCCCTACCCCTCCACTTACCCCTCTACCCCACCCCCATTCCCTCTCTACCTTTCTACCTCCACCCTTACCCCTCTACTCCACCCCCCACTCCCTTCTACCTCTACCCCTCCAGCCACTTCCCCTTTACCCCCACCTTCCCTCTACTCCTACTCCTCCACCCACTCCCCCTCCCCTTTACCCCTAGCCCTCTACCCTTCCCCCCCTCTATCCACTAAAACCTGCTTTGTACAGTACCACCTCCTCTCACACACACCACTCCTGGCAACACTCAGCTCGACCTTGTGTTTGTCAGCCTACAGGTCTTATACAAACACCACCACAGCCTTAACTAAATGCAGTGTCACATCTCATCTACCGAGTCCTTGGTTGAGATATTACAACAAAGGGATCATAAACACCTCCACTTATACCTCATTGAATGAGCACACACACGCACACGGGCACGTACACTCTCGGACAATAGGATCATAAATCAACAAGTTATATAAAGTGAAAATAAGAAGTAATTGGGCGTGTGATCCTCGGTGTGAGAGAGAGAGAGATTATCATAAACAGTATCTAACGAGTCAGACAAGTATCCTAGCAGCTTCTCGACTGGCCAGATCTCCGCCACCAGTTTGCTGGGTGTGGCGTCAACAGTGATCCAACACCTCACATGTTCTGGCCTTGAGTGACCCCTTTTGCCAGGTTAATCTCGACCTTAATCATCCCATCCATACAGCTCTAAAGGCCCTGTTTCAACCTGAGCTTCAACAGCATCATTATATGGTACTAGAATATAATAATTCAGACGGAGATATTTAAGTTGTTTTTATGATTCAGCGTTATGGAAGGCACGAGGCAGCATTTTCTTCTATGATTTAGATGCATTTCACACACACACACACACACAGTATATCAGGAGTGGTCACCGCTTGCCATTCACCGCCTCAGGAAAGATGTCAAACTCCCTTCCCTATCTGTCACTTCCTCCACCACTACTACAACTACTTCCCTCCCCTGTCCGCTACTTCCACCACAACTACTACTTCCCATCACTATCCGCCACTTCCACCACAACTACTACTTCCCTTCACTGTCTACCACTTCTTTGCTACTTCCACCACCTTGGTCTTGGCATCAGGTTGACCTTGTTCAGTGAATGATGATGGCGACTCTCTCTGCCTCCCACACGTGTTGTTGTACCTAACCTAATCAAACCACCACGATTATTTCTTTGAGAGTTAAAATAAACCACTTGTCTATTTATGATTATAATTGATATAGTTTTTTTTTCTGAGGGAGGGAAGAGGGGGGGGGGAGTAGGGGGGTAGGGGGGTAGCGGATTCAAAAGTGTGTGTGTGTGTGTTTGTGTGTGTGTGTATTTGTGGCTGGCTGGCTGACAACATGTTCAGTCGTGGCCACCTCCTACACCTCACAGGATCACTACCATCTTGTCCTAGTTCCATCCTTCTGGTATCCTTCAGCGAGGCAGGCGTTGAAGGAGGATTGATTACTCTGTTATTGAAGGATAGTGTGGTGCTGATGTGACGTGTAGTTTAAGGCTCTTGTGGAAATCAGTGAAGGCAAAAGGGGCATTTTCTACGATACAAAAATGACAAACTTCTCAACGATACAAGACGCTAAAATTCCCTCTACGATACAAGGCCAGCTAAGACTCTACAAGGCCAGCTAAGACTCTACAAGGCCAGGTAGGACTCTACAAGGCCAGCTAGAACTCTACAAGGCCAGCTAAGACTCTACAAGGCCAGCTAAGACTCTACAAGACCAGCTAAGAATCTCTACAAGGCTAGCTAGGACTCTTCAAGGCCAGCTAAGACTCTACAAGACCAGCTAAGACTCTACAAGGCCAGCTAAGAATCTCTACAAGACGCACATCAGCAGGAAAGATTGTCATATCAGTAACTCCTCAATGGTTATAGCCAAGTCCCCTGATGTAAGAAAAAGGTGTTGAGTACTTGTGTTGGCTCGAGTACTAGTGTTGCTCTAAGTACTAGTGTTACCCCGAGTACTAGTGTTGCCCCGAGTACCAGTATTGCTCCGAGTACTAGTGTTGCCCCGAGTACTAGTGTTGCCCCGAGTACTAGTGTTGCCCCGAGTACCAGTATTGCTCCGAGTACTAGTGTTGCCCCGAGTACTAGTGTTGCCCCGAGTACTAGTGTTGCCCCGAGTGTCTGTGTTGCCCTTAGTACTCGCTCCTATTACCTGTGTGACCCAGTATAGGTGTTGTGAATGAGCAGAATATCAAAGAGTGTTGAGTGTTGGCGAGGAGAGGCTGAGAGAGAGAGAGAGAGAGAGAGAGAGAGAGAGAGGACGTGTGTACTACTAGCACCACAACAGATATACAACATGGCGGAGGAGACACCAGAAGTAGTTGGACTGAGAGAAAAAGGTAAATAATATGATCTTTTTCGTCTACTTATCAATTTATTTACTCTATTCCATCTATTTATCAATCTATTTACTCTATTCCATCTATTTATTAATCTATTTACTCTATTCTATCTATTTATCAATCTATTTACTCTATTCCATATATTTATTAATCTATTTACTCTATTCTATCTATTTATCAATCCATTTACTCTATGCCATCTATTTATCAGTATTTACGCTTTTATTCAGTCTTCCATAGTATACAGGGTGTTCGTAAAGTAATTGACCCATTTTAAATCTTAATACTCACAAAAACTTGAACACGATGCTAAAGTTTAATCAAAAAGACTTGAAAAAAGTATAAATTGTTCCTTAAGTATTATTAAATCGAAGTCCGTTTTTTTATATATAAGGTTTAAAGTTTGTGATCTTTAAAATGGGTCAAATAATTTATGGAGACGGTGTATGTTGTTTACCTTTTAACCAGTTGGTATTATAAGTTCGTAGTGTCTTAAAAAGTTGTATTACTGAGCAAATGCACATTGTTTACATGGCTTAAAATTCCTACTTATCATTACTCCTAAATCTTTCTCACAGTCGGATTTCTCTATAACATCGTTGTTCATCTGGTATCTGGTTTCTTTGTTTACATCTCCTAGATTAAGTACTTTACATTTGTCTACATTAAATTTCTTCTGCCATTTTCAGACCATTCGAAAATTTTTTTTTACATCTTCCTGTAGTTTTGCTACAACATTCGTTGAAAATCTTAAACAATAATATGCAATGTGACATTTTTAATTTTGAAATTCATTTATGTACGACTTTTCACTAACATACGGTAGAATGTTTTAGTTAAATGGTAATAAATGTTTTATGTTATGACGTCGATAAAACTCTAAGTACGTTTCATCCTAGTCTGATGATTACTTTTACTTTTATCCTCTTCGCCACTGATCGGCTCGTTAGCCGCTTGGGCGATCGGTCACGTCTCTGTCACCCACTGTTGACAAATACTGGGCATGCACCGGCTCCTGAATGTACCTGAACCTGCTCCAGTGTTGGTCAAGTCTTGTCTTGAAAGAGCTCACACTCGGTACCGTCACAACACTTTCTGGTAGATTGTTCCAAGAGTTTACAACCCTCACTCCGAAAAAGTTTGTCCTCACAGTTTTCTGAACTTGCGGCTTCTTCAATCTTGAGCTGTGACCCCTTGTGGGGCGAGCGTACGCCAGCTCCAAGTAAGGACACTCAACTGAGTAGTGCCCCCTGAGATGCTTATACACCTCAACCAGGTCCCCCCTTGCTCGTCTGTAGCATAAGCAAGGCAAGTTCAGGCGCTCCAATCTCTCAGGGTAGCTGAGGTGCCGAAGTGCAGTTGCCTTTTTTCTGTGCCATTTTTTCCAACATTCATATTTTCAGCCTTCAGGCTGCCATGTTATCTTAATAAACCATTTATTATTATTATTATTATTATTATTATTATTATTATTATTATTATTATTACACACACGGGGCATTATACCTCAACATACACAGGAATCGAAACGTTACTTAAACGTGTCCACCAGTGGTTCAGGTGATGGCCAAACACAGGTGAGATTACATAAGAAGCGCCCAGGTGTCTGTCTATCCCATGTGGTGGTCAAATGGGTAAAAAACAATGCATATATTGGATGAACTCTAATGGATAAAGTCTTGTATTATTAGATGTTATATTGGATAAATTTAAAATGGTACTTTGAATAAATACTAATGATTAAATAATGGACAAACTTTTATAATATTTAAATGGTTATGGCGGATAGAGACTAGTGGTTAAATAACAGACAAAATACTTATTTAAATGGTCGCATAAAACTTTTCTTAAGCCATCGTCCTCAAAGGGTTAAACCATAAAGAAATTTCGTCTACACTCTGGCCCTCTGGTGGAATTGACTTAAAACTCCAATGACGTCACTCATCTACCCTTACACCTGTTTAACATAATTGATCAACATAACAAAAAAATAAAAAATAAATAATTTACCTCCCTCCCTCCCTCCCTCCCTCCCACCCTCCCTCCCACCTCCTCCTCCCTCCTCCTCCTCCTCCTCCTCCCTCCCCCTCCTCTCTCTCCTACCTCCCTCCTCATCTCCCCTTCCTCCCTCCCTCTTGGTGGCGCCACAATCCATATGCTACTAATCTGCCAAATAAAAACACCATCACGATAAGAAAGACTCTCCACACTTCACTTTTCTTTCGTTACTCTTCAAATAACTACGAAAATGAAGTCAAGTTCGTTATATGTTGTTTATATAACGAAAAACGTCAATATATTCAGCCTTTAATATTCTGTTGATACTAAATTATTCGAAAGAGTGCTGGGCAGAAGGGGGGAGAGAGAGGGGGAAGGGGAGGAAGAAAGGTAAGATGGGGTAAGGGAGAAGGATAAGGGGTAGAAGGAAGGGGAGGGAAAAGGAAGGGAGAAGGAGAGGGGAAAGGAAGAAGGAGGGGGACAAGGAAGGGAGGGAGAGGAATGGAGAAGGGAGTTGAGAGGGGGAGGGTGGAACTATCAACACCAAGCCTTCTTATAGGTGAGGTTCAACTTTAGACCCGGTTTATACCCAGAGACAGTGAACACCAGAGGCTTACTAATCAACCAGGACACAATTGTTGCCTTTAAGCTTAGCTCCTAATCTTAACAAGCTCCAATCACCAAGTCTGCAGATCTATTTGTGGCTTGGTTAAGTTATGCTTCATTACTAACAGGTTCTAGTCCCTTAACTTTACCCGCCAAGGTTGTACAGATCAAGAATATTTGTCGGTCACACACACACACACACACACACACACACACACACACACACACACACACACACACACACACTTAACTCCCTTCACACACACACACACACACACACACACACACACACACACACACACACACACACATTTAACTCCTTCACACACACACACACACACACACACACACACACACACTTAACTCCTTCACACACACACACACACACACACACACACACACACACACACACACACACACACACACTTAACTCCTTCACCATTATATTTTCAACTGTTTTAAATAACATTCCTTCCTGACAGAGGCTGACGTAGGGATGGACACGTCGGATGAACCAAAAACAGAGAGGCGGAGTCGACTACTAAGACAGGTAAACGAAACTAGTGACTTAATTACCATAGTACACCTGAGGAGCTTCATACGAGACTTTTCCCGCCTTGTGTACTTGTTAAGGTTCATTTTAGTGTTTGATGTATTATTTCATCTTGGAATATCTATCTCCTTTCCTATCTCCCTCCTCCCTCTCTCACCCACTCCCTTCCTCTCTCATATACCCACCCTATCAACACCTCCTCCCCTTCTCTCCTTGCCCCCTTTCCTCCCACCTACCCTCCTTCCCAAACATCCCCTTTTCCCTCTCTCCTACCATCACTCCCAGCACCCCATTTCCCTCTCTTCTTCCCTCCCCCCCTTCTCTCTTACCCTCTCACTCACTCCCTGCCCCTCTTACTACCACAGACTGGCCTGGTGATGATCGTTACACTCTGTTACTTCTCACTGGGCGCCGCGTTACCTTGGCCCTCCCCGGCACTCTCCAGTCTGGCCGAGAATAATGCCACATTGTTTGGTGTTCAGATCTCCCTCAACTCGGCCGAGAAGGACATGACTGGTGAGTTTTTGTCACGAGTTATATACATCACAAAATAACGTGAAAATTTAATAATAACAGCACAAAATAACCACAAACACAACACAAAAAATACAACCCAACACAACACAACACAATAATAACGCAACATAATCACAATCCAAACACACACACACAGGTTGACTTTCAAAATAAATACCACGTATGAGCAAACATTATTATTTATTATTCTACCTGTGCCCCCCCCTCCCCTCAGGTGGTTTAGTGTACACGTGTCTCTCTCCCAGGTAGCTTGATGTACCTGGGGACGCTGGTCGGGGCTTGGGTATCTGGGTGGCTGGTGGCCAAGGTGGGGCGCCGGCTGTCGCTGCAGATATCGGTGGTGCCGTTTTTAGGAGGATGGTTGATCGTGGCCCTCACCCCTAGCACACCTGTACTCCTTATTGGCAGGTAAGTCGGTACACACACACACACACACACACACACACACACACACACAGAGCCCAGTCCCAACCATTGTAAAAATTATCAATAACTTGTAATATACCAGTGTATTCACTTCCAGTAAATACTACTTCTTGCACTGTCACTATGTTGAAATGCACTGTAGTTTGAGCTTTTCCTGATTTATATTAATCTGTATTTTGCTATTATTTAAATTGAAACCTATTCTGCAACATGTAACTGTATATTTCAGCCTCATGTTTTTTCTGTCAAAACCGTTAATTATTACATATTAATATACATATATACATACATTATTATTATTATTATTATTATTATTATTATTATAACATTATTATTATACCACACAATAATAATAACAATAATAATACAGCTTGTCATCATTATCATTACATTGTCATCATCATTGGTCATTGTCATCATGATTCAGAATGTATTAATGCTATGTGTCCCAACGTTAAGTAGCTTCACATCACCTAACCTCTCCTACGTTATGTTACAAGTTATCAAGAGTATCAGTCTCGGAGGAACAGTTTGTTGTGACACCTTGAGGAGCTCTGGTGACGTGGTCGCTGTCGTCTCTTGCAGGTTCATCATCGGCATAGCATGTGGCGCCTGCACCATCGCTGGGTATGCCTACGTCATCGAGCTGTCTGATATGAGCATCCGGGGCATGATGGCCACCCTGCCCACCATGGGAGTAGTGTTGGGCGGCCTCTACACCGTGTCCCTGGGGTACGCCCTCCCCTGGCACTACCTTAGCCTGGTGTGTGCGGTGCCTCCACTTCTGTTCTTCTTTGCTTCCTTTCTCCTGCCGGTGTCCCCGTCCTTCCTGGTGGTACAAGGCCGCCGTCAGCAGGCCATCATCATCTTGAGAAGCCTCCGGGGAAACTACGCTGATGTTGAGGGGGAAGTGGCGGAGCTGGAGCGTCGCAACGCCGGCACCACCGACGGGAAGAACTCAGGGTGGCGCGCCCTGCTGGAGAGAGATGTGATGCGACGGATAGCGGTGGTGACGATGCTCTTCTTCCTGATGCAGATGTGCGGCAACTTCGTCTTCATGATCTACACGGCGCGGATCCTGGAGGCCACGGGGGCCCCAATGGACCCTGACGCCATTACGGCCATAGCGGGGGCCCTCAGAGTCGCGGGGACACTGGCCGCTATCTTCCTGCTGGACATCGTGGGGCGCCGTTACCTGCTGGTCATCACCCACGCCAGCAACGCCACCTGCCTCATCATCCTGGGCGTGTACGTGTACTTGGCAGAGCGCGCCGCCCCAGACGACCCTATCTTCCAACAGTAAGTAAGAGAGAGAGAGAGAGAGAGAGAGAGAGAGAGAGAGAGAGAGAGGAGAGAGAGAGAGAGAGAGAGAGAGAGAGAGAGAGAGAGAGAGAGAGAGAGAGAGAGAGAGAGAGACTAACACTATGCAGTCCTCCTCCACAGATTATCAAAAATGACAGTACATAATAAATGTTGTTCATTGGGGACATCGGCATCCACCCAGTCCCTTACATCGTCTCCTCCGAGTACTTCCCTACCAGCATCCGCCCTCAGGTGAGTCAGACAGGTGGAGAGAGAGAGAGAGAGAGAGAGAGAGAGAGAGATCCAGCACTAAAAACAACCAGTATCATCCATCTCTTAAACAACCACTATATCCACCATCTACCACCGCCATTAGGAATAAATAACCACCATCCAGCATGTCACCCAACCAAGTAACCAACCACTATCCCCACCCAGCCACCACAACCACCACCAGTCATCCCTCATCACCTTCCACCATACCAGCAACCACTACCATCCCTAACTACCAACCAACCATAAACCACCACTAAACCACCACTTTCCCTACCACAGGCTTCCTCCGTGTGTATCTCAGCGGGCACAGTCATCACTTTTGCGACGCTTCAGTTATACAGTCCCATGCAGGCGACCCTCACCCAGGCTGGTCTCTACTTCTTCTACGGCGCCGTCAGCTTCGTCGGGGTGATCTTCTCCTTCTTCGCCGTTATAGAAACCAAGGGCAAGAATGTAGGGTGAATGGGCAAGTGTGTAAGAAGAAGGGCAAGGGTGAGGGGACAAGGGTAAGAAGAAGGGCAAGAGTAGGGTGTAGGGATAAGGGTGAGAGGAAGAGCAAATGTCAATACACTCCTCCTCCTCCTTCGCCTCCTCCTCCTCCTACTCGTCTTCCATATTACCACCCCTACACCTCTATTAAACACCCCTCCCCCTCCTAAACTCACACTAGCGAGATTAACATTGAATCCGTCGGTTAATCCCCCAATTAACCGGGTTGTTCACATAAATAATTATTGGGGTTTTAGTAACGAGACCCAATTGAAGTTCCTTTGTTTTATTATAAAAGGATTATGTCTATAATTCCTGAGTGTAGATCAACCGTAAGTTCCACTGTATATGAGTGAACGAGAAAGAAGGACGGTGTTTATGTAAATATAAACGTAGCTCACGTCCGTTCGATAGTAGTTGATCTGAGTGACTAAGCAAGGGGCGTCGCTAATGCGCACTTACAAAGTTGCTGACATATGGGCTTGTCCCTCTTGGGAAAGCTACCGTTCACGTGTACAACTCATGTCTTACTCATACACAGTGGAAAGTTACAGGGGGTGAAATCTGAATATAATATCAGATGTATTGACCCATTTATATAATATGTTCTGTTGATGAGACAGGGGCCCGTTACAACATCACTTATCAGGCTAACATACCCCATCCCACGTGTAAGAGAATAACAGAAAACGTACACATTACTCGAGAGGAAACGAATAAAACGAAAATTCATTTGTGGGTAACTTACAAAAAAAGAATATACGACAAAAACAGCAAATTCCACTTTAAACCTCAAGTTATCAGTCACAGGTATTCCTATAATGGCCGGATATATCAGCTACCTAAACAAAGCTACTGGAGAAAGAAAAAACTCTTGTGGTTGTAATGTTAATGAGTGTATGGATATTGTAACGTGATTGTATTGTTGTAATTAAGACTCTTATTGTCCATTGTATTTTATAGTATTTTTTTTTCTAATGGTGATAGGAAGAGATACTTCAGCGTGTGTGTTTATAAAGTCTTTGTTCATTTTTAATCTTTAATAATGGTGGTACAGCGGTAATGCACATAACTCTCACCAATATGTCAAGGGTTCGAGCCTCGGCTCGGACACACGTGAGAAGGGTGTTATCTAGTGTGACCCTACCAACTACAGGTTTCCCGGCCCCCGGTTTCCTCCTGTAATAACACTGGATAAACGGCCCAAACGGCTAGTAAGCTGATAAGTGGCGAATATGAAAAAAAAATGGTTGTAAATGTGATTACTGCAAATTTTTAAAACTACATTACAAAGGTTCTTTTTATTGTTGCTGATATTTATATTCCCTAGCTCTGTTGATGTTCCTTGGCACTGTTGCTGTCACCCCTCCCTCACAATTCCGTCACAACTCCCTCACCTCTCCCTCACAACTTCCTCACATCTCCCTCCATTAAACAAAATTTTTATGAGGCCGTGTAACAAGTATTCTAAGGACGACACACACTTTGTATAATTTTTAGATTTTTTTGATTTACAATATAATTATTTCTTAGGACCTATTTATCATGTAATCCTAAACTGTTTTTATCTTATATCAAGAGTTGAAGAATCACACATTTCTCAGACCATTCCCTGAAGCATAAGCAAATAGATAAAATACTGGAAAGGACTATACAATGAAAACTTAAAGAAAAAACGAATAATAAACAATAATTGTGGTAATAAAAGCCCCGATGTAAGGCCCCCTCGTCACTGGTAAATATTTACAAAGACCGGATTCATAAATTTATTAGTTAAAGTGAGAAGACAACACGCGGAGAATATTTACGATAAAACATTTATTTCTTCGCCAAAAAATCATGGACAGGCCTGAAATTACTGTCATATGATCATTTTTTTGTTGTGTTTTACCCCGTAGTTTCATTCAGCTTTCATGCCCTGCCCAGTACAGGTGATTTATGATCGTAGAGAGAGAAAAAGACGTAAAAAGGGTTATCTTGTTGATATTACTTATTACCCTCCAAACAACGCCTGTGAGAAATATGAACGAGTTCTATAAAGTCCTTCGGGTGCTAACTGCCTGTTCCACTATTAACTAAGAATATTTATCTCTTCCCTCAACTTATAAAACTTAATTATTTGTAAATATTGTAAAGTCAGCCTGTGGGGGTGTGGGGGTAGATGGAGGGAGGCGGTATTTTGCCCGAAGGGGGTCAATAATAGTTTAGCTGAAGTCTTCTAAAAGCTAAACCATTTAAACATACAAGTACAGGGTCCTCACACTAATACCCTGGCTCAGAACGACAAAGTGGATATGTTAACGAGAACAAATTACAATTATGAAAAGCAAAATTATCAAATCAAGTTTCTGACGCGTTTCCTCTATTAAAGATTTCCTCACAACACTGTTATAAAAGCTAACAATGAACTATTTATTAAACACCGGAATATTTTACAGAAAGTTTTTTTTTATGTCAAGGAGGTATAGAGATATCTTAAACCTTGAACAGAGAGAAAAATTTATACGGTGTTGCTAATGTTGTTGATAACTTACGAACAAAAACATTTGGCTGGATGTTAAAAAGTAGTCCTACATCCTGTCAGCCAAGGTTATCAATATTCTTCTACACTTCACAACGTCATGTGATAAACGGGTTTGTTGATGTCCTGATGACCACGTACAACTCTCAAACGATAATGAAAACAGCGAGATGACATAATTAACTGCGATTTTGTAGACTTTGTATAGAAAAACCCACACGTCACATTAACAATTAGTTTAAAAATTTTAGCAATTTAATTTATTTTCATATTAGTTAGAATATTAAAAACAAGTTAAGAGAATGTTGATATTGTTGTTAACACTTACAGGAATTATTATAATGTGAAGGGGGCGGAGTTAGGGACAACGGTGCTATCAAAAGTTCACGTAAACACTGACTGATATAAAACACTGAAAAACCTATAAAAAAAAGTGTCTCTGAAATGTACAGCCGGAAGACCTTTAATTAAATCCCTAATTCAGTTAAGCATTTTTTAACCATTGTCTTTAGTATCAACTTTTTATGAGGGTAAAAGAAACGAAATAGAAAAAGAGAGAGAGAGAGAGAGACTGACGGGAGGAAAAATCTAACTACGCGATGACATTTGAGAAAGTCTGTGAAGGTTATGAAAAACAACGAGGCATATTATAAGTGTTAAGAATTACCATCGTCACTTAACCCTTTGAGGACGATGATTTAACCTTGTAATGACGATGATTTAATCCTCTAAGGAAGATGATTTAGCCCGTTTAGGACAATGATTTAACCCAAGTCCAAAACCTTTCTTAAATGAGATCATGAGAGAGAGAGAGAGAGTGTGTAAAAACAGTACCGGTCGTCGGGTCACCTGCCCTAGTGATTGACAGGTGTGTTGATTGACAGTGTCCTCTCCCTTCCCCTCCTCCCTCACCTCACCTTCTCCCCCCGCCCGCCCAGGTGTGTCATTGGCGACCAGGGTGGGCCGGAAGTGCATGAGGACACCACCGCCTCCCCCCCACCCACTCACCGCCTCCCCCACACAACTCTTAAGACAGAAAATAATCCACCTTACATGTTTCTACTAAATCTTAAGGTGAGTTTGAGCTGACGCATGTACCCAGGTATCAAGATAAGGTCAGGTGAATAAGATTGACATTACATGACACCTCCCTGACACCTCCCTGATACTACATGACACCTCCCTGACACCTCCCTGATACTACATTACACCTCCCTGACACCTCCCTGATACTACGTTACACCTACCTGGCTTATAAGAAGAAGTAATGTAAACACGGAAGGAATGGGAATGATAACAGCCTCGGGAAAAATACTGTTTGATTTACTGTGTCTTGATCTCTGTTGTCTGGTCCTGTTAACGGGATAATTTAAAGGGGAAGTATTAGGGAAAAGTAATGTTTTTATTGTAGGAAAATAATACAAAATAATAACACACACACACACACACACACACACACACACACACACACACACACACACACACGCACGCACGCACGCACGCACGCACACACACACACACACACACACACACACACACCCACACCCACACACACACACACACACACAGAAAATTCGAAAATCAAGAATTCATCTGGTGACTGTCTGCGGCGATTGAGGTGTGTGGGGGTGTGTGGTGGTGTGTGGGTGTGTGTGAGGGTGTGTGGAGGTGTGTGGGTGTGTGTGAGGGTGTGTGGAGGTGTGTGGGTGTGTGTGAGGGTGTGTGGAGGTGTGTGGAGGTGTGTGGGGGTGTGTGGGTGTGTGTGGGGGTGTGTGGGGTGTGTGGAGGTGTGTGGGTGTGTGTGAGGGTGTGTGGAGTGTGGGGTGTGTGGGGTGTGGTGGTGTGTGGGGTGTGTGGAGGTGTGGGAGTGTGAGGGTGTGTCGGGGTGTGTGGAGGTGTGTCGGGGTGTGTGGAGGTGGGTGGGGGTGTGTGGAGGTGTGTGTGTGTGGTATGTGGTCAAACATATGGCCACACACTTGAACACTACGTCCTCGACTGTGTGAAGATAGAACCTTTTAGGAATCAGGGGTGCTTGAGGACATTCTTGCTGTTTATCCCAAATTTGCTAGCCCACACTGATTAGTCTTCAATTAGAATATGACGTCCAATGTATATGAACCTCTGTCCTGCGTGGCAGTGAAAAGTGATACCGCCCTCAGTGTCAAAACCTGACTGAATTACTCAGAATAGGCAAACTGTACTCCAAGCTTTGTCAATAAATTTGTTAAACTATAAAAGGGACGGGTCCAAACACACTGTGTGTGAAATGGCACAACAGTTCATCTCTAAAGGCAAGACAGCCGACATATTAAGATTGTATCAACCTTTTTGCACTTAGTAGCTGTATCAGTTCCCATGTCTAGAACCAAAAACACAATGCGCTTGAATACTTCTCACGCAAATGTGAATGACAAAGTGTGCGGCCAGACATACTGCCTCACACTCCTGTACTCACGCAGTTGCGAATAAGTTACCCTTTATGTACAGAACTAAACAAAGAATGTATTTGAAATACTGTGTAACATTCAATGCCATAATATCCTGACCACGTGGGTTAATTATTATGACCCTTTGTGACCTCTACTCTGTAATCCTTTTGCGTTAACGCTCACAGGATGTGTATGGGGTGCACAATAAACTAGCAAATTTAAAAAAGTGGCAAATTTAAAAAAGTGACAAATTTAAAAAAAAAATAATGTAAACACTACCAACATACCTGACAACACCAGTACACACCTGCCAACACCTGTACACCTTACCAACACACCTGACAACACCAGTACACACCTGCCAACACCTGTACACCTTACCAACACACCTAACAACACCAGTACACACCTAACAACACCAGTACACACCTGCCAACACCTGTACACCCTACCAACATACTTGACAACACCAATACACACACCTCCCAACACCTGTACACCCTACCAACACACCTAACAACACAGCACACACCTGCCAACACCTGTACACCTTACCAACACACCTAACAACACCAGTACACACCTGCCAACACCTGTACACCCTACCAACATACCTGACAACACCCACACCTGCCAACACCTGTACACCTCCCAACACCAATACACACCTCCCAACACCTGTACACCCTACCAACATACCTGACAACACCAAAACACACCTGTCAACACCTGTACACACCTGCCAACACCAGTACACACCTGCCAACACCTGTATACTGGAATCAAGAAAAAACACAACAATGACCTTCTCTTTGTTTCTACGTCTCCCTTGACTAACACTAAACTCTCTCTCTCTCTCTCTCTCTCTCTCTCTCTCTCCTAAAGAAAGAAAGAAAGAAAGCTCCACATCCTGGCCTATTAGAAAGTTTCATTTTCTTTCTTTCTTTACATCTTCAATAAGGTCTATACCCCTGAACACAACCCCAACGGGAATATTTTATTGATGCGTCTGGTGTGAATATTTCCTCAGTTTTCACTCATTGTGGTGAAGAAGCGATTGTTCTCTCGGGGTTGAGGAGGGGAGGGGTTGAGGTGGTGTGCTAATATGTTTTGCCCCTTTCCTTCTCCTTTAATTTTTCCCCCACCCCTTTCCTTCAGCCCCTTCCTCCTTTCCATCCTGTCCTCCCGTCAACCCCCTCTCCCTTCCCTCTCACCTTCTCCTCCTGTCAGCTTCTTCCCTTCCTCCCACCCCCTCTCTACCCCCTGCATATACCGGTAATTAAGTGTTGTACTATAAACTATATCTTCCTTGCTAATTACCAGGTGTTATATCCTAATTAGCCTCATATAACATTACATAACATCATTAGTTAATTACACACCTTTAATCAATGATCACATGACATACAAACACACCTGGCATGCTTTAAGTAGACAATAAGATCACATGACACACCTACACACCTGTTAATTACCACCCGGCATGCGTTAATGAGCGTCACCACTCTAACAACCTCATCATCTGGGTCGTTAGCTGTTGTTGTCTAGTCATTTGGAAACCGCAAGAAAATATGTCAGGTTCTCGATGTGTTGCTTCAGATCCTAACCTAACCTAACCTAACCTAACCTAACCTAACCTAACCTTCCTCACAGGTCATCACACCTTGAGGGCTGAGAGAGTCAAGTCGTTCTCAGAAGGTCACACTCGAGCGCGCCAAGTCACCACTCCATCCCTCCCCCCCCCCCTCCTTGAGAATCTTCTTCTCTTACCTGTGCAGAGGCTGACGGTAGTGGCGCTCCTCTTCGTCAGTAGTTGTCAGGATGTTGGTCACGTTACCACACCTTCAGGTACACAATGCCCTTCACATCACAACAACCTTACAACTCACAACCTCCTCACACCTCACAACCTCCTCATACCTCACAACCTCCTCACAACTCACAACCTCCTCACACTCACAACCTCCTCATACCTCACAACCTCCTCACAACTCACAATCTCCTCATACCTCACAACCTCCTCACATCTCACAACCTCCTCACACCTCACAACCTCCTCACAACAACAGGCACAGATCAGTCCTGTTAGGTATAGAGACAGTTAATTCTCCTCTCCTATCCCTCTCTTTCCCTTCCTCTCCCCACCCCCTCTTCCTTCCTCTCCCCACCCCCTTTCCCTTCCTCTCCCATCTCCTTGTTCTACCCGGAAGAGGTAAGACAGGAAGCATTTATTGCATGGCAGGTTAGACGACCTGCACCACCCCTCCCTCCACCAACTCTCACCTGACACCTCCCTCCAGTAACTCTCACCTGACCCCTCCCTCCCCAACTCTCACCTGACCTCCTCCCCCAACTCTCACCTGACCCTCCCTCCCCACAACTCACCTGACACCTCCCCTCCACCAACTCTCACCTGACACCTCCCTCCCCACAACTCTCACCTGACACCTCCCTCCAGTAACTCTCAACTCCTCACCTGACACCTCCTCCCCCAACCTGACCCCTCCTCCAACTCTCACCTGACCTCCCTCCCCAACTCACCTGACCCCTCCCTCTCCACCAACTTGACTCTCCTCCCCAACTCTCCTCCCTCTTCAACTCACCTGACACCTCCCTCCCCCAACTCTCACCTGACTTCCAACTCACCTGTGTTCACACGCACGTTGACTTACTCACCAGTACTCAACATCATCACTCTCCCATGACCCTCTCCTCAGCACTTACCTGTAGGAGACGCAGAAGGAAACGGGATTAGAGGAGGATACTGATAAGGGAAGAGGGAGAGATGGTGATAAAAGACGTGGAAAGGATAAAAGAGAAGTTTCATACTCTGTCTGTCTGTTACTAATTATTGAAGATATCGTGTTTACATATTATCAGACGGGAGGATGGATAAACAGACAGACAGGCGGATGGACGGAGAATGTTGATCTTTACGTCCACCTGTCCAGACGGAGGGGGATAATAAACTACCGTAAGACCATTATCCCCGGCACCTATACTGTCCTAGTTGGTCTGTCTCTGGATGAACTAAAAAACTGCAGTGGAATCATTATGTAATTTGCATCTGAGATTCCCAAGCAATTAGGAGGCAGCAGTGAGCATATCAGGTGAGGGTCGGAGGAGAGGGTGAGGGAAGGAGAGGGTGAGGGAGGAGAGGGTGAGGGAGGGAGGAAGAGTTAATCACCGTATAGAGAGAGTCATCACCTCACTTATGGGAAGACATTCTTGTTTTGTGCGAGAGAGAGAGAGAGAGAGAGAGAGAGAGAGAGAGAGAGAGTAGGTGTGTGTGTGTGGAGATGGCTGGCTTAGACCAATTTAGGTTAGATTAGAATAAATGAAATAACCTGGGGAGGGGGGCTAATCTACAGGTGATCTACCAATCATTATAAAACACACAACATTCACCTCACCATTCCTCTCCAATATGGCTCATAACCCACTAAAAGTCCTGCTCTGTAAGTCACGCTGGGCAAAAAAACAACAAGAAAACCCTTAGGAATGTAAACAAAAACAAAAGAGGCATCGCGTGATATAAACAAAAGGAACACAAGGTTTTGTTTACACGGCTGATGCTCTGAATGACAGTGGAAGCCTAGTAAACAGAGCAGACGAAGCCGGTGCTCTGAATATCTATATGGAAGGAATGTGGTGCTGGCGTCATTACTGGGAAAAAAATATCCAGAAAATGAAAACAATGAAGATTACCTGATGATTAGACACCCCAGCTTATTTCACCTTAAGATTATCCACCCTAATGCGAACCTATCCTACCCTATCCTATCCTACCCTATCCTATCCTACCCTATCCTATCCTACCCTATCCTATCCTATCCTACCCTATCCTACCCTACCCTATCCTACCCTATCCTATCCTATCCTATCCTATCCTTACTCCCCAGGTAGCGTTAGGATAATCAATGACCAGGTGAAGTAAACAGGAAGGAGAGCTAATCTTCAGGTGATCCCAAGAACCCTCCTGTTGATGTACCTGAGGACAATACAGGTAAGGTTGATAATGAGCCACACACACACACAGGTAACATAAACGACCGGTAACTGTGGTTCTGCCCTATTTCCGGATAAATGGTATTCCGGATAACGTGGAGGGGGGGGGGGCCTGTGTTTTGTATATCCGAACAGTATGGATTTTTGGGTTATGTGTCCGGTTAGTGATAGTTCGGTTATGTTAGGTTAAGTGAGGTTTGGTCTTCCATAAAAAAATACGTCATCCTCCAAAACCACGAGATCACACTCCAAAAACCGACATCACACTCCAAAAACCGACATCACCCTCCAAAAGACCCGACATCACACTCCAAAAACCGACATCACACTCCAAAAGCCGACATCACACTCCAAAAGCCGACATCACCCTCCAAAAGACCCGACATCACCCTCCAAAAACCCTACATCACACTCCAAAAAAAACTCGACATCACACTCCAAAAAATACCCACCAAACTCCAAAAAATCAGACGTCATCCTTCAGAAAATTTCCCACGTTGGAACTTTCACAAGATCATCATTAACAAGCGATTCGTTTACTCAAGTTTATTATATTTTGTCTCACCTGTGTGGGTTGACGTTCCCTCGTGTTACCTGAGCGAAGGAAAGGTAAACTTGTGGGTCATTACCTGGAGAATAATGGTGAGGTAATTGATTATGTAAACAAACGCTTGGCAGGAGACTTTTCATCTTCAGGAGAGAGAGAGAGAGAGAGAGAGAGAGTTATAACAGGATTTTTTTGTCGTTTCAATCGTCTCTCTCTCTCTCTCTCTCTCTCTCTCTCTCTCTCGCTTCTTCTTCTTCTTCTTCTTCCTGATTTACCCCAATTCATATGGTTAAGTCATGTTAGGTTAGATTAGGTTAGATTAGGTTAGGTTAGGATAGGTTTAATTAAGACCCAGAGGCCCATGTGACCCACGATACAGCAAAACAGCACTTTCACAGCCAGAACAATGGGACTAAAGGAAACAGCTCTTTACCGCAGCTGTTAAGTAGAGAGAGGAGAACAGCGTAGAGTGTAAGATAAACAACAGCTAGAGAGAGAGAGAGAGAGAGAGAGAGAGAGAGGACCGACGTGACATATGAAGTCCTCGCCATTATCACGTACAAGAAATGGCCGACGAAAGTTGTAGTAATTACAGAGTAAATCTCATTCTGGTATGACAGGTCGCTAGGGAGGGAGGGAGAGAGAGAGGGAAGGAAGGAGGGAAGGAGGGAGGGAAGGAAAGAAGGAGGGAGGGAAGGAGGGAGGGATGGAGGGAGGGAGGGAAGAAGGAGGGTAAGTGTGAGATCCTGGACTGTCAACAATAACTTGCCGCCTTCAACATCTTCGTTAGTTTAGCAACAGTAGCTCTCAATAGCAGGTTTCGCTTAATTAGCTCAGGTAAACATTTACATCCGGGTCTTACAGATAAGTTTATTTAGTGTAGTTTAGGGCTTATACATCTGGTCCTGTAGTCTATTGTAAGCGTTGAAAGTGACAAGAAAGTGCTAAGCGGTCTATTGTAAGCGTTGAAAGTGACAAGAAAGTGCTAAGCGGTCTATTGTAAGCGTTGAAAGTGACAAGAAAGTGCTAAGCGGTCTATTGTAAGCGTTGAAAGTGACAAGAAAGTGCTAAGCGGACTAATGTAAGCGTAGAAAGTGCCAAGAAAGTGCTAAGCGGTCTAATGTAAGCGTTGAAAGTGCCAAGAAAGTGCTAAGCGGTCTAATGTAAGCGTTGAAAGTGACAAGAAAGTGCTAAGCGGTCTAATGTAAGCATTGAAAGTGACAAGAAAGTGCTAAGCGGTCTAATGTAAGCATTGAAAGTGACAAGAAAGTGCTAGGATGACAAGGTGACATAGGCCTGCCCACCCCAAGAGTGACGTCATACATACACAGTCTCTCTCTCTCTCTCTCTCTCTCTCTCTCTCTCTCTCGTCATTACACTGTCAGCACTAATTGGGTGTTGATGTAAAGTTCCTATTGATGTGGTCTGGTCCAGAGAGAGAGAGAGAGAGAGAGAGAGAGAGAGAGAGAGAGAGAGAGAGAGGAAAATAGTGATAGACAGATGGACAAAATCAGACAGGCCCGTGGACAGACAGCCAGACAGAGGTACTTGTCAAAAAAAGAGTAAATTCCTTTGATTAGTTTACCTACTTGAGGTTAGGTTAGCACAGGTTAGGTTAGATTAGTTGCTAGTACTAAGATGTTATTAAACCATTAGCTGAAATAAACTGAGGGGTGACTAATCTTCAGGTCACCAGAGAAAACACTAAACCCCGCTAATAACACCACACTATTATAATTTTCTGGAGTCTTGTGCGATAATGTTTTTTTCTTGCATCACGTACTAGATTACATTACTTTTAGTGCATCTCCGACGATGTTTACTGATTACTTTAAGAAAAAATGGTGTCGCTTTCCAATGAATTACAATATGAGAGAGAGAGAGAGAGAGAGAGAGAGAGAGAGAGAGAGAGAGAGAGAGAGAGAGAGAGAGAGAGAGAGAGAGAGAGCCACAGCGATATATGTATGTATGTATGTATGTATGTAGGTCAATTACAAGTGTGTACATGCGTTCTCACACGTATACACCAACGATGCAATTATAATCACACACACACACACACACACACGTCAGTCATGTACACACACACATATATACACACACGCGCGTACACGAATGACGTATCTAATTACATGAGTACGAGTATTAATGCAGACATAAAAGTGAACCTATAATTAAACTCCACACACACACACACACACACACACACACACACACACACACACACCCACACCCAAATACCCACCCGCCCGTATAACAACACCCCTCAACGTCAAGGCTTCATCACCAACTAAGAAAAAATGCTTACCGCTTCACCTCTTATAATGGAATAAAATAAATAAGACCACACTAGCTTTTCTCCCCACAGTAAAAACACAAATATAGATCAAAGGAGAAGCCGGATTTATTCACAGTTCCGTGCGGGCGAGAGAGCTGACTGGCGATAAATGAAAGACAAGAAGAAGAAGAAGAAGAAAGAGCATTGGAAAGTTTGTTTATTTACATTGGGATGCGCAGAGGTGAAGATAGTCAAATGAGCATCAGTGATATAGCCATTAAATCAAGCGAGTGTCTGTGGTGTTATGGGTGATTTTTTTTAAGGGATTTTAGGGTTAAGTTAGGGATTAGATTTTATTAGAATGTGTTATAAAATAGTTTGTTTGTTTACATTGGGATGTGGAGCAGTGAGGGAGCCAAATCAAGCGAGTGTACAGTGACATTAGGTGAATTTAGGGTCAAATTAGAGGCTAGATAAGACAGAAATATATTAGTATATTTATCTCTGAATACTCCGAGACAAAAGAAAGCAAATGAACAACAAAACACAAGAGAAAACGAGGAATTGAAACACAATAAACAAAAACAATAGAAATTAAAAGAAAGTGTTCAAAACAAACTAAATATAATAATAATAGATACGAACCTAAAATTTATCTAAAGAAACATTCCAACTGCAGTTAAATAAATGGACAGACATAAAAATACGAATAAAAAAACAGAATTAAAAAACACATGAAGAAAAACAACATAAAATCGAATAAAGACATTAAAATATCAAGCAAAAAGAAAACACTAACAGATACGAGCTTAAAACAGATTTAAGCAAAGTCAACAACAGAAACAAAAGAAAAGCGAAAAACAATAGTCAAATGAAGGTCAGAAAGCGTAATAATAATATCTCACTGTCAATCTGCTAAATGGACAGGTAATTGACGGGTGTTCAAGAGGATAAACAAAGAAGGATTGACAAAAGAAGAGACTAAATGTGGAGACTAAACCAAGTGAGGAATAAATATGTGATGAAGTGTATAAATAATTGATATATTTAATCCAATAACCATTATCTAAATTGATGGTGGTAGTGGTGGTAGGTGGTGGTGGTGGTAGGTGGTGGTGGTGGTAGGTGGTGGTGGTTGGGTGGTAGTGTGGTTGGGTGGTGGTGTGGTGGTGGGTGGTTGGTAGGTGGTGGTGGTTGGTAGAGGTGATGATGATGATGATTAAAATATCAATGAAGATAATAATAACAACAACAACAACAACAACAACAGCAACCTTTAATAAGAGTGAATCGACCTTGAGGAGATAAAATTAGCCCTAAAAACTTAACCTAACCTAACCTAACCATAAGTAAAAGTGAAAACAGCCGTAGTGTACTGTAGGTGAAACTAGTGGTGGTCAGGTAGGAGTCTCCCTCATCTCCCCCTCACCTGACCATACAGTGGAAAGTTGTGGTGGTGGAGGAGAGAGAGAGAGAGAGAGAGAGAGAGAGAGAGAGAGAGAGAGAGAGAGAAAAGAGAGAGAGAGAGAGAGAAAAAAAAGAGAGAACAAATAACAACAGACATTATTCAATTTTACTCATAAGAAAACAAAACAACAAAGAAATAATAATAATAATCTTAACAAGAGTCTAGCCACGTACATCATTATAAACAATGAAAAATAAAACTTTCTCTTCACTTTCTACCTAAATTACTTTCCTGAAATGAATAAAAACACAACAGGAAGTGAACACGTACATGAACAGATGAACAGAGATTATGTTCGGTTAGTATTGAGAGGTCTATTGATATGTGCTGGACGACCAATCATAATTAGAGGCCTAAGGTATTAACCAATCACAGGCCTTGTCATAGATCAAGAGATATATTCCACGAAACTCAACTCACCAATCACAGACTAGGATAGAATCTTCAACCAAGTCAACTCACCAATCACAGATCATTATACCTGAATGAATATTAAAACACACACACACACACACACACACACACACACACACACACACACACACACACACACACACCACACACACACAACACACACATTTGATTACTTAGTCGGATGTAAACAAACAAGAGAAACTAGGCTGACAGACAAACAGACAAACAGACAGACAGACAGACAGGAAAAGAGACAGACTGAGAAGGAGAGAAATACTGAAGTAAACAGACAGTAAGAATAAGAGACAGGCAAACGGACAGCCGAACAGACAGGGAAACGGAGAATGACACTGAGGATGATATACTGACAGAAAGAAAAATTGAGAAAGTAAGAGAATAAGAGAGAGAGAGAGAGAGAGAGAGAGAGAGAGAGAGAGAGATGAATCAATCTTTTTAATCCTGCTTCTTCAAAATTAGCATCATATATGTGCGTCTCTTCTTCTCTCTCTTCTCTCTCTCTCTCTCTCTCTCTCTCTCTCTCAGTTGCCCAAGAGTAAGGAGGCTGCGTTATCTTAAGAGAGAGAACATCAACAAGGAAGAGAGAGAGTGAGAGAGAAAGTGAGAGAGAGTTGTGAGAGAGGGGTGAGAGAGAGAGGGGGATGAGAGAGGGGATGAAAAGGACGATGATGAGAAAGAGGGGTTAATAAGAGGTAAGAAGGACGAGGGAGGGAAGGAAAGAGGCGAGGTGAGAGTGAAGGAGGAGAGGTGAGGGAGGGAAGGGGGGGTGAGGGAGGGAAGGGGAGGGGAGGGAGAGGAGAGGTGAGGGGAGGGAGGTGTAAGAGAGAAGCAAACAAGTAAGAGTGACAGGAGAATTATCTTAAAGTTTGTTGGGTAACGGAATGAGTTGGGTCAGAGGCTTCCCAGACCGAAAGTTATTCTCACTTAGTAAATATCCGGACTAAAACTCGCGTAACTATAACCTGCCTTATCCGGATTAGAACTAGTGATTTTAACCTGTTTTATCCGGACTAGATCCCTGTAACTATATCCTGCCTTACCCGGATTAGAACTAGTGATTTTAACCTGTTTTATCCGACTAGATCCCTGTAACTATATCCTGCCTTATCCGGATTAGAACTAGTGATTTTAACCTGTTTTATCCGGACTAGATCCCTGTAACTATATCCTGCCTTACCCGGATTAGAACTAGTGAATTTAACCTCTCATAACCGGATTAGAAGTTGTGAATTTAACCTGTTTTATCCGGCTTAAAGCTTCTAACTTTAATCTGTCATAACCGGATTAGAACTAGTGATTTTAACCTATCATAACCGAACAATATCTGTGTAACTTTAATCTGTCATAACCGGATTAAACCTTGTAACTTTAATCTGTTACATCCGGACTTAAGTTAATTCACTCCTAATGTGATGGAAGTTAATGTAATCTAACTTAATGCAATTTATTCTTAACATATCGTAGTGTGAGTTATTACTATATTAACCTAACCTAATGTAACCTAACCTAACCAAATTTAACTTAACCTTAACTTAATCTACAGTAACCCGATCTAACCTGTCCTTACTTTCACTTCCTTACTCTCCCTTATGTCTCTGTCTCTCACTCTTTCTCTCTCTCTCTCACTCTCACTTTCTCTCACTCTCTCACTCTTACAAATCATCTATCACTATTTTTAAACAAATTTTTTCTTCCATTCAATTCCAAGTTTCAATAGACGTTCTAGGAAAGGCTTAACATAACTGCGGACAAACGTAAAAAAAAAATACATGAGACGAATCCGGATTGATGGGTGTGTCCACGAACGCCTTCAATGGTAAACAAGATGGCCGGGTACCTTGTCAACATCAGGTCACTGCTTGGGATAGGAGAGAGGAGGTGTGGGCCAAAATGTTTTTATATTTACAATTAAAATAGAAAATTTAGAGAAATATTGATCCGTACATCAAGCACACGATGGCTAGGGTAGCACATGTACACAAAGTTGTTATAAACATGTACATAGTTGTTATTGTATTGTTATTGCACATTTGAAATACAGTATTATTATTTTGAATGTACACTTATTACATCAACAGTCATAAATGTACACACGAATATATGATGTACACCCACATTAGACCTACACACCCGGAAATGTACACACGATCATACAATGTACACCCACACTACACCTCCATCCATACTGGTAAATATACACACGATCAAATAATGTAAACACACACACACACACACACACACACACACACACACACACACACACACACACACACACACACACTACACCTACACAGCCGAAAATGTACACACAATCAAATAATATTCATCCTGCACAGTCATAAGTGTACACAAATATGCACTAATGTGTGTACATGTGCACCTCACACTGCTCCCAGAGGTCAAGACTGCCAACAGGAAATTCTTGGGGCGAAATCTAGCTCTGAACTGAGGAGAGAGAGAGAGAGAGAGAGAGACACTTACAGACAGAGATAGACTGACAAACAGAGAGAGAGAGAGAGAGAGAGAGAGAGCGCACCTGTACACAGTTTGCAGGTTGCAGTAATATTTAAGTAAGGTGAAAGAGGCAGAAGAAGATGGATCGTTTTATATTAACTGTACATGTGTGTGTGTGTGGGGTGTGTGTGTGTGTGTGTGTGTGTGTGTGTGTGTGTGTGTGTGTGTGTGTGTGTAATTAAACCTGTACTGTTATTTGTGTATCGACCTTTTGAATTCCACATCATGGGAATCCCTACACCTGTACGTTTTACCTGTAATTAAACTTTTGGCTAAATTCACTAAGGTAGACTGTTACTTTACCTGTGGAGACATCGATCTTCTCTCCTTGTATAATTTCGCGTAACTTTAATCCTTTTTACACGTGTACAGGAGCTGGAAGAGTCCAAGAGACAAGCTTTTATCCTGTAGGACCCCCCCACACACACA
>NW_024754732.1:62500-77500 GCF_018991925.1 Homarus americanus
TGACTTACCCGATTGAGGATTAAAGTGGATTTACGTAACTGTTAATCTCATTACGGAAGAAGGAAGATTAAATGAGGAATAGCCAATACGGTAAACGAGACTAGGTTCATCCAATCAACGAATCATTTAACACAGTAACAAATTAGTCGCATGAATTGATAGAAAGACAGACAGACAGAGAGAGAGACAGACAGACAGAAACGAAGAGAGAATGGACAGAGAACCAGATAACGGCGAATTAAGTCAACAGAAGAAACAGACCGACAGACAGACAGACGTGAACTAATTAACAAGGTTGTTATATATATTTAATCTTCAGGTACTAATTAAACAACCTTTTTACTGTGTGTGTGTGTGTGTTATAGAGCTCTCTCTCTCTCTCTCTCTCTCTCTCTCTCTCTCTCTCTCTCTCTCTCTCTCCTCTCTCTTCTCTCTCTCTCTCTCTCACCAATGAAGTGAGATGCTAGGTGCCTCAGCCGGGGCCCCGTTAACCACCATTGTCTAGGTCCAACACAGATCTGAATTCACAGGTCATTTGCATATACACTTGCCAGGTTAAGTGTGTTGGTGTGTGAGTGTGTTTAGGTGTGAGTGTGTTGGTGTGTGTGTGTGTGTGTGTGTGCGTGAGTTGGTTTGTGAGTGTAGTGGGGTTGAGTGTGACGAGTGTGTTGGTGTGTGTGTAGAGGGGGTGAGGGTTTGTGTGTGTGTGTGTTAAAATCAAGGGATAAGTCATCATACTCAAGGGGTTAAGTCATCATACTCAAGGGCTTAAGTCATCGTCCTCAAGGGAGTAAGTCATCATACTCAAGGGTTAAGTCATCATACTCAAGGGGTTAAGTCATCGTCCTCAAGGGATTAAGTCATCGTACTCAAAGGGTTAAGTCATCGTCCTCAAAGGGTTAAGTCATCGTCCTCAAAGGGTTAAATCCTCCTATTCAAAGAGTTAAGTCATCGTCCTCAAAGGGTTAAATCCTCCTACTCAAAGAGTTAAGTCATCGTCCTCAAAGGGTTAAATCCTCCTACTCAAAGGGTTAAGTCATCGTACTCAAAGGGTTAAGTCATCGTACTCAAAGGGTTAAGTCATCACTCAAAAGAGTTGTCATCGTCCTCAAAGAGTTAAGTCATCGTCCTCAAAGGGTTAAATCCTCCTACTCAAAGGGTTAAGTCATCGTACTCAAAGGGTTAAGTCATCGTCCTCAAAGGGTTAAATCCTCCTACTCAAAGAGTTAAGTCATCGTCCTCAAAGGGTTAAGTCATCGTACTCAAAGGGTTAAGTCATCGTACTCAAAGGGTTAAGTCATCGTACTCAAAGGGTTAAGTCATCGTACTCAAAGCTTTAAAACATCATACCTAAGTACTAATTCATCACCCCCAAGAACTAAGTCATCATACCCCCAAAAGTCATCATACTCATGGGGTTAATTCATTATACACAAGAAACAGGTCATTTATACTCAAAAACTAACTCATCATACCCCAGTCATCATACTCCCAAGTCATCATACTCACTACTCATCATACTCAAGGGGTTAAATCACCACTAACACCAACCAACTGTATTTAGGGGAGAAATTAACTCCTATCACTCTCTATGTCGCTCTATTTTGTCCAATGATTGAGTGTGTGATTGATAGTTATTTTCCCCAGTCAATCACGATAATTAACTGGTGAAAATGGGGCCAAAATTAGGGGAAAATTGGGTAAACACTTCTCCCAATAGAAATTTTTTTACTTTTTTTTCAGTGTCATCAAACAGGTAGATGATATGTCTGTGTCTACCTGTCTGTTTGTCTGTCTGTCTGTCACACTGAGTCACACTAACCAACACACCTGCGAAATTCCCACACTAATTACATTCCCTCCTTTAAGATTCCACCTGTGCGACTGAGTGTGTCCCACCTGTTGAGTTTTGGCTGCAGGTGGTAATGACACTGAGATCAGACAAGGAAGGTGACGCCACGAAACACACACACACACACACACACACACACACACACACACACCTGGCCCTATCATATCATAGGTTTGTTCGTTGCGCCCACACCCTTTGAGGAATTTCACAGCTATTCTCTCTCTCTCTCTCTCTCTCTCTTCACAACACACACACCAGCCCCCCCACCCCATCATCCGTCTCATGTACAGGTGAAAGCGCTCTAAAAATACATGGTATAATTTTTTTAGTCTTATTATAAATATCTACTTAAGTATTCGATTCAATTGGAAGGAGAGAGAGAGAGAGAGAGGAGAGGAGAGAGAGAGGAGTTTTGTCTGGTTTGTTACTGCTATCACATATTTTCTGCTTCTTCTTCTGCTTCTTCTTCTGCTTCTTCTTCTGCTTCTTCTGCTGCTTCTTCTTCCCCAGACAGCGCTAACCTCCCACTCCCACTCCCACCTTGTTTCATTCATCACACCTGGGGAAAGTGACGCCTTCTATTAGGAAAGTATGGGAACCAGGTGAAGGCAGGGGAAACTCTCTCTCTCTCTCTCTCTCTCTCTCTCTCTCTCTCTCTCTCTCCACACTACAACTCAATTAGAGTGATTATGATAGTGATGGAGGTTATAGTGATTATGATAGTGAAGATGATGGTGATGGAGGTTATAGTGATTATGATAGTGAAGATGATGGTGATGGAGGTTAGAGTGATATGATAGTGATGGTGATGGAGGTTATAGTGATTATGATAGTGAAGATGATGGTGATGGAGGTTAGAGTGATTATGATAGTGATGGTGATGGAGGTTATAGTGATTATGATAGTGAAGATGGTGATGGAAGTTATAGTGATTATGATAGTGAAGATGATGGTGATGGAGGTTATAGTGATTATGATAGTGATGATGGTGATCATGATGTAGTATTATTGTTTTAGTGAAGGAGGGAAGCAGGGTGAGTTGGGGAGGCAAGGAGGTGAGGGAAAGAGGGTGAGGGAGGGCGGTGAGGGAGAAAAGGAAGGAGGAAGGGATAAAGGAAGAAGGAGGAAGGAAGGGGGGATGGAGGGAGGGTGGAGAAGACTAAAGAACCTTTTTGTTGGCATTGTTTTCGTTAAGGCGAGAACTTCCGGTGTGTGTGTGTGTGTGCTAAACGATACTCCTGTGGGGTGAACATTTGCCCAAAACATTATTACGTGTTAATGTTACTTGGGAATGTTGACCTAACACCGTCTCTCTCTCTCTCTCTCTCCCTCTCTCTCTCTCTAAAGCAAGCAGAATACCAGGCTCTGTTGACTGCTTATACTGGCTAATGGTTTGAAGGCCTTGTTGAAGTAAAGGAAACGCCAGGCAGTGTTTTTAAGCTCTATACAGAGTGGGGGGAACGCCAAGTTCTCATGAATGCTCACACTGGCGCTGTTTTTAAAACCTGAACAGTATGGAAACAACGCCAGGCAAAGTTCTTAAAGCCTGAATAGAGTGTAGAGGAACGCCAGGCAGGCTTGAATACCCACACTGGCGTTGTTTTTAATACCTGAACAGAATGGAAGCAACGGCAGACAGTGTTAATCGCTCGTGGTAAACTTAATGGCAGCAACCACCATCACCCCGTCACCACCCAGCTCTTCCCTCCGAAACACTATGCAAATTTTGGACGGCGTTGTATAGGATGGCGTGTTGGGACCCTCTATGATTTGTGTGTATATTTTTCTCCGTATGTATTGTGTACCGGGCGGTGTCAGGATCTCTCTCTCTCTCTCTCTCTCGTGTGTTTATCGTTTGTGTTTGTGGCTTTTTGCTTCCTTCGCTTCCTCTAGTGTGTGATTTGTTTTCGTTTTATATTTGGAAAGAAGAAGAACAACAAAAACAACAACATGAAGAAGAAAGAACAACAACAACAAAACACCTCACATCACTACTCTTTCTCTCACCTCTCCTCTTTCTCTCACCTCTCCTCTTTCTCTCACCTCTCCTCTTTCTTTCACCTCTCCTCTTTCTCTCTTATTATCATTCCATTTCTCTCTGTTTGTCTTCCTTCTGTCACGCCCTCTTACACCTGTCGGTAAATTGAACTGGGAATCTTAACTCAGGTAAGACAGGTGTTTGTACAAGAGAGGTGTTCGTACAGGCAAGACAGGTGTTCGTAAAGGTAAGACAGGTGTTCGTAAAGGTAAGACAGGTGTTCGTAAAGGTAAGACAGGTGTTCGTAAAGGTAAGACAGGTGTTCGTAAAGGTAAGACAGGTGTTGTTTGTTCATTAGTGAAGGAGTTATAGGTCGTGTGTGTGTGTTGTGTTGTCCACTTTGTCATTTGTTCTTACTTTTCGTACATTCCTTCCTTTCATCATATTTCCTTCTTTCCATCATCCTTCTTTTCTTCTATCATCCTTCCTTTCCTCCATCATTCTTCCTCCCACAATCCTCCCTTCCTCCCCTCCCTCCCTCTCACCTCCGGAAGTGGTTGGGTGTAACACGTGGGTGACGCTGAAGACAGTGATGGTGGTCGTGACCCAACCTCGGTGACCTGCCTGCTGGTGGCCTATGATCCCTCTGGCCACCACAGGGGTAAGACATACATATATACATACATACATTACATATATTACATACATACATATATAAATACATACATCCAGCTATGATACAATGATATGAGTTATTCGGGATGTCACCTAGATTGGTGAGTTTTGAGGTGACTAAAGAGACCGATACGGGATCCGCCGCGTAGTTCACATTCATTGCACATGTGGAGGGCTCCATCTACTGTGGGAGGGGTGGTGGCAGCGTCTTTCCGGCGTTGGCGCTTGTCTGCCTCAGTTTGCAGTCATGCTAACTCGAAAGCATTGACACCTTCTCGTGTGGTGCTCCTCCAAGCGTTACGATGTGGAGTAATCGACTCCCAGGTGAGGGGGTCGATTTGGCACTCAAGTTGGTGAAAGTTTTCAAGTGCCTTGAGGTGCCTCCTGCATGTGATCCATGTCTCACTGCCATATAGCAGGGTGGGGAGGACCACTGCTCGATATACGTGAAGCTTTGTAGATAATTTCAGCTCCCTACAGCTGAGGACATGATTTCGGAGTATGCCAAAGGCTTGAGATGCACATCTGATCCGATGCTGAATCTCTTCATCGATATCTACGGTGGTGGACAGGTGGGAGCCGAGATACCGAAAGTGGGCAACATTAGAGAGGGTAGTACCGTTAAGCTAGATGGATGGTGGAGGTGTGTCTGAACCAGGGGCAGGTTGAAAGAGAAGTGTGCATACGCGTCTGCGTAGGTGTTCAGGATCTCCTGCAGTTTCGTGTTCAGTGTGAGCAACAAGGGTGAGGTCGTCTGCATACTGAAGTTCAGTAATGGAAGCTGCCGACACCTTTGTTCTTGCCTGGAGTCGTCTTATGTTGAAAAGGCCCCCTTCACCCGGTACTCGATGTTCACCTCGCTGGCTAAAATGGCACTGGCCCGAGTAAGGAAGGAAGCCAAAACGGCTGAGGGTCCACCAGAGGGCTTCCCTGTTGACCGAGTCGAGGGCCTTGGTTAGGTTGATGAAAGCCATGCACAGGTCACAACGCTGTTCTCTGCACCTTTCCTGCATCTGGCGGGCAGAAGGGATCATATCAGTGGTGCCACGTGATGGCCTAAAACTACATTGAGAATCTGGGAGGAAGTCTTCCGCCTCAGGAAGAAGTCTGTTTAGGAGGACTCGGGCGATAATCTTGCCAGCTACGGAGAGCAGCGAGATTCCACGGTAGTTACCACAGTCTGACCGGTCTCCCTTGTTCTTATAAGTATTGACAATGGTGGCGTCTTTAAGAGCTTGGGGGATTTCCTCCTTTTCCCATATATTCTCCTGGAGAGAGTGGAGACGGCTGGTAAGCAGAGGTCCTCCTGCTTTATACACCTCGGCTGGGATTCCATCAGGCTTTGTTATTTTAAATACCTGTACATACATACATTCACACACACACACACACACACACACACACACACACACACACACACACACACACACACACACACACACACACACACACACACACACACACACACACACACACACACACACACACACACACACACACACACACACACACACACACACACACACACACACACACACACACACACACACACAAACACACACACAAACACACACACACACACACACACACACACACACACACACACACACACACACACACACACACACACACACACACACACACACACACACACACACACAAAACGAGAGAGAGACAGTGATAATGTTATATAACTGTACAATAATTGACAGGTATAACCGTTCCTGCATCATTGTATACATGTACGTGTACCTGTACTTAATACCTACACCAGTAATTTATACCAGTACGTCTGGATCATTACCTCTCCAATTATAACCTATTATAGCATCTGTTTTTAGTGCTGTACCTGTAACCACACTTGATTCCCATACCAACACACGTGACGTTTAGGTATGTACCTATCGCTGTACCGGTAACTGTACCATACACCTCATTACCCTATATATACCTGTATTTACCTCACCTGTATCTTGGGTTATCCCTGTATACCTGTATCATTGTCTCTGAATACATGAAATCAACTCAAATGGTCGAGTATGATAGAGATCTTTTGTATCTCTGGAGAACCGGATGATGGAGGGAAGGAAGGATTATGGAGGGAACGAAGGATGATGGAGGGGAGGAAGGATGATGGAGGGAGGAAGGATGATGGAGGGAAGGAAGGATGATGGGGGAGGAAGGATGATGGAGGGAGGAAGGATGATGGAGGGAAGGAAGGATGATGGAGGGAAGGAAAGATGATGGGGGGAAGGAAGGATTATGGAGGGAACGAAGGATGATGGAGGGAAGGAAGGATGATGGAGGGAAGGAAGGATGATGGAGGGAAGGAAGAATGATGGAGGAAAGGTAAGGTAACGGAACATCCATCTTCATGATCCCTCCACCGAAAACAGCAATTCCGGAAACATCTGCCACTGATGTCCACCTGTAATTAATTTAACTGTTTGTTCGCCAAATTAACCGTGTGTAATTAATCCTTTAGCCACTAGGACCTGACCACTGCGGGGGACGTATCGGGAAACTCGATCTGTATGTTGTGGCGAATCGTGGTTTTGTATGGTGGGGATAACGTTAATTTACAGCGGCCAGCCTTTGATGGTGAGGATGGTGAGGATGGTGAGGATGGTGGTGGGTGGTGGGTGGTAGTGGTGGGTGGTGGTTGTGGTGGTGGGTGGTGGTGGTGGTGGTGGTGGTGGGTGGTGGTGGAAGTGCTGCTGCTGCTGCTGCTGCTCTCTCTCTCTCTCTCTCTCTCAAGCGTATACATGTGTGGACAGTGTTTGTTTTGCCTTCATTATGTGGTGTGTATGTATGCGGGTCCACATAAACACCCATAAACAACATAGTAAACACTGAGTTATAGACACAACAATAGGCCCTCTGGTGGATACTATAAAAAGTGCGCCAAAAAAACAGAAGCGCATCGGTATCAATAGATTCTCATGCACTCCCTCTGCCATCTTGTCTTAGTCTATCCCCTGGGGGATCTTCCTCACCAACAACACCGCTACAATTTCTCTCTCGTTCAATCCTTGTCGTGAATTACCTTTTAGAACCGATATTAAAAATTCTACCGGGTGGATTTTTAAGGTGCAAATAACCGAATGTTCGGCCCAGACAACGAGACACAATGGCCTCTCTTATAAGCACCTTGACGGAATGAACGATCAGATCCTCTTCAACTCTCCAACTCGACCCTCTCACACTCGCTTGCTCTAAATGGCACTTAATTAACGACACACAATATCTCCATTACTCGCCCGGCGGGATCTCCAAATGAAGCTGTAATTTGCGTGTAACAAGTTCGTCATTTTGTCTTCCATCAGTGAGGTCCTTTTGAGGCTCAGGAAAAACAAAGTCGTATTTTGGGAGGTTTTGTGTTCCCTGTATAGGAGGAGACACATGAAAACTTCAGTAGCCGACACTAGCGAACGGGATACACACACACACACTCAAACACCTACCCACCTACACGCACGCACACACACACACACCTACACCCACCCACATACCCCACAGACCCACCTACATACCCACCCACACACCCATCTGCCCACCACGCACACGCCCACCTACCCCCCCCCCTACACAAACACACACAGAAGACGTGCCGTTAGACCAATGTTATTCACCTGGAGGCTAAATTAAGGACCACATCTTGTCCTTGAGTATCTGAGTAGGAGTCATATATCTCCGTCAGTCAGAGGATGTCAGAAAGTTCTCCTCCAGTCGATAAGTTATTAAGTCAGTCAGGTGTTGTATTCATAGAGCTACCAGACGCATCTACATTTCCAGTGTTTTATGACTATTAGATGACGTTTTAATTATTGTTATGCGTCATCTTAGTAATCCTGTGTGTGTGTGTGTGTGTGTGTGTGTGTGTGTGTGTGTGGATGGTACAGTTACACTCACGAGAGGTTGTTAAAGAGACCATGAAGGTAATACACAAGGTTAATTACTCTCTACCTGAGATCTACCTGGTGAGAAGAGTAATTAGTAAATGGTGTGTTTTATACCCATAAGGTCTATAGCCCAGGTGTGTTGGTTGTTGTGACTGGGTTAGATTAGGTTAGCGTCAGGGTGGTTAATCTTCAGGTGATCCATTAACACATAAACTAGGGCAAGAAACAACACTAATGAGCCTCGGTAAATGTGATTGTTGACACACAGGTAAAATTAGGGGCACGGCTCAGGTGTTTCCCAGAACTGAATTTTTCCGAGAACCGAGGAAGGTAATTAAGAGCAGTAGCGGTTCTGGGGAAGGTTCTCTCTCATGTGGGAAAGCGAAGAGGAACACGAGAGGTTTTAAAAAGGTCATTCGTGACTTAGAGAAGAGACTGAGAACGCCAGGAGTTCCTAGAAATTGATTTTATGTCGAGGGAAAATAATTACAAATATCAGTGGCTCTACCAAAGCAATTCATGACTTACAGATGCGATTAAAAACACCAGCAGCTCCTAGAAGGTTACCAATGACACGAGACAACAATAGAGAATAAATATGGTTCCCAGAAGTTCCTATTTGGACCACTGAGTCAGGAGACCCAAACGAACCTACCTGTAGAACAAGAAACTAACTGTGCTGATTGGGAATTGAGAGGCGGTAGAGTACAGTGACTGGCCTGTCTCCACTACACCGGTAAATAGGCACTGAATAAATTTTACGCTACAATAAATAATTAAAAACACTGATTCACTCATAAACGATATAATGCCAGAGAACAAACATTTAAGCAGTAATAAAAATCCTATATTATAAATTACCATTGAATAAATTTTACGCTAGAATAAATCATTAAAAAGATTAAAAAACGAGTAAAAATCACGAGACAAACACACTCACTACGATGATGTAAGTGGTTACTCTTATGTGAGGGTTCGTGAAGTGTGTGTGTGTTGACCCTGGTGCGCTGATGGCCATGTGAGGTGTTTGACCTGTGACCTAGCGTGGGCAAATATGAGTAATATTTAACTAAGTTGACCTCGAGTGAACTTAATGTAACCTATGTGCTTAACCTGACCTAACTTCACCTCACCTAACCTAACCTTACTGTATTTCTAGTCAATATACCAATATCGTATTAAAACATAACCTAACTAAAATATATTCAACATGGCGGACAAACAGACCTTAGACTGTAATACACCAACAAATATTAACATATTCATCCCCATATTAAGACACTAAGCCGTTTAAATACAAATAAACTTAACCACGGCAGAAACAACAGCGGCACCAGCACAGCACCTGCAGCACCTCAACAGCTGTAGGTGTAAAACGTCAGCTTATATAAACACTCTCCAGCGAAGGAAAATATGGGAGAACATCTTGACTGGCTAATAATTTGTTGACATTTCTCCGACGCCGCTACCTCGAGTTGTTTACAAACACCGTCAGGTATGCTACTTATTCACGTCGGTGTTTTATATATACACTCATACAAGGGCGTTATTAGAGGGTGTGTGCATTTTTTATACAAATATATGTGATTCAGTTTGTATGTCTGCCTTAGTCAGTAGTTAATTTACTGGTTAATTAACCATGGTTTAACTCTTTGACGACGACAGTTTTAACCCTTTAAGGACTACGGTTTAGTCTTTCGTTAGTTTAATCCTCTGAGGACTATGGTTTAATACTTTCGACCTGAAAGACTTAAGACCGCCTAGATCAAGTGTATCATCAATATCTCTCGTCAACAATTAACTCATATAATAAAATAAGATTAATTACATCAAAAACTAGTAGAAATATACAAAAGTGACTCAGGTTACAATCAGAGGTCACAGAGGATGACCTTTATTAGAGGGTGATGAGTGGGCAGGAAATGTTGTCCCACGGGGTAATGATAGGTCAAAGAGGGTCATCTGTCACTTGATGATTAGTATGCAAAGAGGGAAGGGGGAGACGGAGGGTAAGGAGTGAGAAAAAGAGGAAGTGGGTTATTATGATTTAGTGGGTCATTGGTGGTGTACTGTGTAGGTGGTGTGTCTGTCGCTGTGGGTGGGTGTAAGTGGTGGCACTATACCTGGGTCCACTTGCAAGGTGTGTATAATGACTACTCCCTACTCCCTTCAGGCCCTTTCCTTCCATCATCTCATAGGTTCCTCCCTCTCTCAGCATCTCCTAGGTTCCTCCCTCCCACCCAGCATCTCCCTCTCCCAGCTATCTCCAGGTTCCTCTCTCCCACCCAACATCTCCCACTCCCAGCATCTCCCAGGTATCCTCCCACGTATAATAATACAATAATTACCGCCTATAACACCGCGTCTCACCTAGCTGTACAGTAAATGACATCCTGGACAACAACACGACCTCTCTAAGCTGTTTACGGGATGACACGGGTGTACAGCAAGACACAGAGTTATTGTCCTAATTTAGGTCATAATTAGCAGGTGTTGCATTTGCGTGTGTTGTACTTTGCTTCTGTTTTTGTTGTGTGTCTGTATGAGTGATGCTTGCTTTTGTTGTGTTTGCATGAGGTAATTTTTGCGTTTGTTTTATTGTGTTTGAGGAGTTTTTGTTTCTGATTTTGTTGTTATTCTTGTTATTTTTGTTTGTATTAAAATGATTTTTAATTTATTTGTGTATTTCTTTCTACTTGTTACATTTACTTGTTGGTATATTTGAGTATTTGTCAATTTTCTTGTTAATTAAATCATTTACCTATTTATTCTGTAATTTATTATCTTATTTACAAATATTTTCAAAGGATATATTGACTGAAAAATTCTCATATTTTCTATCCTCTTATCTAAGTTATCATATTCTCAAAAACAACGAAAAACAGTGAAAATAAACCCACTTTCTATAGTACAATGCCTCCTTTTATCATTCACGGCCATACGTCAGCTGGCGACACAATAAACACGAGGATGCGACAGTTTCTATGAGGAAATGAAAATAATATAGTTACCCCTCCCGGAAACTCTCACACGCCAGGACGGTCTCGAGTTATTTGTGGTTATGGTTTGTTATTAACCTCACCTATACATGGAACTTGTTATATATTAACTACTTTTAGGGGAAAGTTATAGTTACTTATATTTTAAGAGAAAATATCTATACTTTGAGCGTAAATATTGGTGAAGTCAAGAAAAGTTTTAGAGTTGGAGACCGTGTTGGTTGTTGTTATGGAATTGTTATATAATTAGTGATGTATTTTGTTCCTAGTGAGTTGTATAATATTATGGTATTTCAATTTCTCTCTCTCACACCTCTCTCTTTCCTACACCTCTCTCTCCTACACCTTACCCTCCCTCTCAAAGGAACAGTGGTGCCATAGACCTAAGGAACTAGTGAATGGGTAGAAAGCTGAGGCCTTGTGAGACACGACAGTCGTTACCATGGTTACTCGAACGCCGCTTTCTATCAACTGACCGGATAATTAAAAAAAACACGACCGATTTTCTCATGGTTACCAGCTGACGATGAGAAGTGAACGACCATCATTACTGTTCTTAGGGTTACTTAAACGACCATTACCATTGTTACCATGGATACTAGTTGCCATGGTTACAAGACGATAACAACAACCATGATTACGAGTTACCATGTTTATTAATCGATCATAATCCACCACCTTCGCCATGGTAACCAGACGACGCTTTCCTGGACAGCTGATCCACAGATAGAAACAGCTGATTGACGTCTTTTGCAGCTGATTGACGTCTTAATGGTTAAAAAGATCTGATTTCACGGTACAAAGGCAAGATTCACAAACTCTTTTCAGAACACCACAACAGAGCACCATGACCAAGTGGAATAATGGCTTAGTGGCGCTGGGGAGGAGAATGGTGGTAGTTATAGGCACAGAAGAAGGCAGATTACTGTGGTATTAGTGGCGTTGAAGATTAAGAAACACCATAATGACGTAGAAATAGTGGAGTTAATGACGTAGATGAATGTAGTAGTAGTAGTAGTAACGGTAGTAGTAGTAGTAGTAATGGCGCAAGAGACCCAAAATATCTTTATGTCTCAACACGAACCCTAAATAGGTTAGTGGTACAGAAGGTTGGGGAGGATACTGTTAGTGGCGCATGACGATAGGGGAAATACCTGGACATGCTCCGCTAACACCACTAGGGAGGAGATCAGAGTCAACACCAGGTGGCTACTTTAACACCTGTTAGGGTATTATTATGAGAGAGAGGACTGTCGTAAATAAAGCAAAGATACTAACTAACTAACTGTCCTCCACGTCACCAATTACGAGGTAAAATATTGTATCAGAGAGAGAGACACCTTTGAGAATCATTGCTCAAGGTGTGACAAAGAGTGTGACCAAGGGTGTGACCAGTCGAGCTTAATAACCCGTAACATACGATTAAATGTTACGTGACAGTCTGGGGAAGGGTCCAGGTTTCGCTGCTCGTGCGTTACTACCATGTGACAATCTCGTTATTGCAATGTTTGGAGGGAGGGGGGGGGGTCACGTGGTAATAACAGCAGTAGCGGTTAAGTGGTTAATGTCACCTCTTTCTTCGGCTTAATCTTCTTTATTTTTCGTTCTTATTTCTCTAGTTCTTCTTCTTCCATGTCCTCTTTATTCTCCTCCTTTCTTCTCTCTCTCTCTCTCCTTCACTATAAGTCACAATCGCCTTGTTTACATGCATTATCTTCATCTGGTGTTCGCGTAAACTTTCCAGCGAGTCAATACGTCTTCAGTCACGAACGGTATACAAGATAGCGTCGCCCCCCCTGAGATTTCTCCCAATAACTGAACTAAGCCTTGATACAAATATAACCCTCAGTGTCTCATTTCCTTTCATCCCGGAGTCACTTCTCGTTCATTGAAGGGCAGAGAACATGGTGGGTTTATGACGTTTTCTGTGTGTTGATTGTTGTTTAACTTTGGCCAATAGAGGGAAAATGAGGAAGCCGGATTCTTTGATGGCGTCGATTGTGTTTTGTTTTTTCTCGTGTTTTCTTTAAGGACGCAAATGGCATTGATATTATGGTAAAAACTCAGTTATATCTAGTTTTTTTTGTGTGGGGGGGTGGGTGGGTGGGGGATATTTAGCGTTTTAATATACCCAGATCGTCTATGGGAAGAATTTTCAAAGAGTAAATAGAAATGAACTGTACTCCAGCCACCGCCGCCACTGCCTAACAGTGATGCTCCCCGCGTTTGTCAACAAGGCCGTGTGGACGTAGCGGTTTTTGCTAAGATTCGTTCGCTCGCTACTTCTGCTGATCTCCGAGAGGTCGATTTGCATTCACACACATTGTATTTGACGTATTTTAGGGGGTTTGTTTGTCATTCTCCCGACCTGATTTCCCTCGCTTTTCTGGGATCATTTTTTTTTTCCATTCTTCGATGCGACTTTCTCCAAACATTTTCTTTTCAGTCAGGTTGTGATTAATCATGGCGGAGGGTTAATTGTAGCGAACTTTGTGTGTGTGTGTGTCCAGGATGTTTCTTTGGGTTTGGTGTTCCGTTGTTATGCTCCAGTTAGTGTTTCACAGTGGAGCACCGGTTATGGTTTGTGGTTTCATGACACTGTGAACTTATTGATTGATGTAGAGAGATCACCTGGGGATTAGTAACTGTTCACCCCATAAGCTTATCTCACCTGATGATTAAATTCCTTAATGCTACCTGGGGAATTAAGTTAGATCTGGTTACCATATTCTAACCTAACCAAACCCAACCAAACGCCAACTCAACCCAACCCAACCAAACCCCAACCCAACCAAACCCAACCAAACGCCAACCCAACCAAACCCAACCAAACCCAACCAAACGCCAACCCAACCAAACCCAACCCAACCCAACGCCAACCAAACCCAACCAAACGCCAACCCAACCCAACCCAACTCCACCTGTATGTGATATATAACGCCAGGGCTTACATAACACACGCCCTGGGCCGACTCCTATTAGGTTAACTTGTTTAAGACCACACATTATGCCTCAGGGTCATATTGGAGGCTATACCTTTCCCTTAAATCCACTATAGAAGGCATAATAACACACCCATATTATAGCTATATTGGAGAGTTTCTTCCTGGATCTTATGTACGTGCATTACTATAGGTGACCCTCAGCCAATAGGAACTGCCATATCCGGTATCTGTAATTATGATTGGTTACCTTATTGTATTGGAAGGGGAGGGGAGGTAGTTATCTATGGTGCTATTAGTGGTTTAGGAAAGAGTGTTTTAATAATATGACCTTTGTGTGTGTGTGTGTGTGTGTGTGTGTGTGTGTGTGTGTGTGTGTGTTCAAGAGTCACACCCAGCCACAGCTCTCCCTCGACCACAACAATTCTATCATAACCGCCTGACCTGTTCACCTAACACCTGACAACACCTATGGGCATACCTGAACTAACACCAACACATACCTGCCTCACACACTTACGACACACCTGATCTAACACCAACACATACCTGCCTCACACACTTACGACACACCTGAACTAACACCAACACATACCTGCCTCACACACCTTAACCGTAGAGTCATCACCTGAGTGGGACCTTTTACTCACAC
>NW_024754732.1:82500-332500 GCF_018991925.1 Homarus americanus
CCTCCCTCCCATCACCTGGTTCTTGGTCAAAATCATCATGGAGGTGTGTGTGTGTGTGTGTGTGTGTGTGTGTGTGTGTGTGTGTGTGTGTGTGTGTGTGTGTGTGTGTGTGTGTGTGTGTGTACTGCTACTTGATGCCATCGCCTGGGGATTCCTGTGAACTTAGGTAATGTCCTGCATCTCTCTCCTCCAGGTTTCCAGATCAATTAAAATTCCTTCATTACATTTTTTTCGTCTTTTAATTAAGGAAATACAAATAATTTACTTAATGGCGTTATTATATCATTAATTAAGGTACAAAATTAACTTAAGATTACCTGAGAATCCATTTTAGTGTCGTAACTTAAGTGGGAATACCTGAGAATCCAAATCTTTGTGCCGTAACTTAAGTGGGAATAATTGGATGGTTCTCACGTCTAGACAGTTACGAGAAAATATTTAACGTAGGAACCTTTGAGAGTCCAACAAGAAGCAATGGACAGGTTATCCCGGGAAAGGTAAACACACTGACTATTTTATACCTCTGAGAGTGGACTGGTAACTGTCAACAACTCAGGGAAGACTGGTAACTGGTTGTGGTGGCGGTGATGGTAGTGGTGGTGATAGTGGGGCTATAGAGAGGAGAGGTGGTGGTAGTGGTGGTAGTAGTGGTTGTGATGATGGTGGTAGTGGTGGTGGTAGTGGTTGTGATGGTGGTGGTAGTGGTGGTGGTAGTGGATGTGGTGATGATGGTGGTAGTGGTGGTGGTAGTGGTGGATGGTGGTGGTAGTGGTGGTGGTAGTAGTGGTTGCGACGTGGTGGTGGTAGTGGTTGTGATGGTTGGCAGTGGTTGTGGTGATGATAGTGTAGTGGTGGTGGTAGTAGTGGTGTGATGGTGGTGGTATAGTGGTGGTGGTATGGTAGGTGGGGTAGTGGTCAGATGGTAGCAGGCATGGTGGTGGTGACTAGTAGTGGTTGATGGTGGCAGAGTAGTGGTGGTAGATGGTGGTGGCAGTAGTGGTGGTTGGTGGTGGTGATGGTGGTAGTGGTGGTAGTGGTTGTGGTGATGATGGTGGTAGTGGTGGCGGCAGTGGTCAGATGGTGGTGGAGTAGTGGTGGTGGCAGTGGTTGTGGTGGTGGTAGTGGTGGTGGTATTGGTGATGTATGATGTGGTAGTGGTGGTGGTAGTGGTTGTGATGGTGGTGGTAGTGGTGGTAGTAGTGGTTGTGATGATGGTGGTAGTAGTGGTTGTGATGATGGTGGTAGTGGTGGTGGTAGTGGTTGTGATGATGGTGGTAGTGGTGGTGGTGGTAGTGGTAGTAGTAGTGGGAATACCTCCTTCTCCCCCCTCCATCTTCTTAATTCTTCCCCTTGTTCTTCCTCCCTCCCGTTACTTCCTCCTTCCTTACTCTTCTTCCTCTTTCCCTTCACTTCCTATCCCTTCTTCCCCCCTCCCTCACTTCCCCTCCCCTCCCCTCCCACCCCCACACTATTTTTATCTCCCTCGCTTCTATGTCCCTTCCACTTTTATTCATTTTTTCCTTCTTGTTCCTTCGTAATTTTTGACCAAGAAAGTTTGTTTGGTGATTATATTAACCCCCGCCTTGTTTGTTTCAGGTGTCTAGGATCTTCTTGTTTGTTTGTCTTGTTTGCTTCGTATAATCTTCCCTTTGTTTTGTTTGGAATTTTTTCTCGTGTTTTTTTTCTTCTTCTTCTTTGTTTACATTTGGAGAAGCAACGACCCTCTTCTTCTTCTTCTTCCTCTTCCTTCTCATTCATTCCCTCTTTCTTCTTCTCCTTCTTCTTCTTCTTCTTTCCTTTCAGTGTTTCGTGTGACAAAATGAAAAGGAAGGAGACAAACAGACAAACACACACACAGAGAGAGAGAGAGAGAGAGAGAGAGAGAGAGAGAGAGAGAGAGAGAGATTTTCCGAGACATACAAATAATTTCCCACCATTACCACATACCAACACTGTCACCTGTACACACCTTATGTAGGTCTGTGTTATGTGTGTATGAGTCTGTGTGTGTTGTGTATGAGTGTATGATTCTGTGTATGTTTGTTCACTTGGATGTTTGTGTTTTGTTTGTTGGCTGCATGTTTGCAATAACAACAACAACAATAACAAAATAACAAAGGCTCTTTAAAGTGTGAGTCCGTTTGTTTACATTCGGTCAGCTGATTAAGGCGCGACACACCTGTTTACTACACTACACGGTCCCCTGATCAGCTGACACACTCATTCAAGAACCAGCGGAGGTGTGAGAGGTTGTAGGTGAGGTAATGTGAGGTGTAAGAAATAGAGGAAGAGAGAGTGGGGAAGGGGAGAGAGAGGGGATGATGTGAGAGAGAGAGAGGGAGGTGAGAGAGAGAAGGAGAGATGAAAGAGAGAGAGAAAGAGAGAGAGAGAGATAAATGAAAGCAGGTAGGTAATTAATTAGATAAATAGATGTACCTGACTCCATGTAAACACTGATCAGCTGATTCACACAAGACAAACATTAGCCAGCTGATTGAGGCAGGTAGGCATGGGAGTGTTCTAATTAGGGTAGGTACAGGTGAGAGTGAGTGTGGGAAAGTGGGGGAAGGGGGGGGTGCGTGGGAGAGATAACTGTGAGAAACGGAGAGGGAGAAATAGCGATGGAATGGGGGTATGTGAGAGTAAACGAGATGGGGAGGGACGGAATAGAGTGGGTTAGGTGGAAGGGAGACAGACAGACAGACAGACAGACAGACAGACAGACAGAACTAGAGAAAGAGAGAGAGAGAGAGACCTACAGTATCAAGCAATAGGTCAGTGAGTCAGTCGACGAGGCTTTACCAACACAGGAGACACAATAACAATGTTGGTCACCTGTGCTTGTAATTAACGCCCTGAGACACGCACGAGACACCCCTCCCCGCCACCCACGGACACGGACAGTAAACCACCGAGGCTCTGGGACGTGTCTAGTGTCCACGGAAGCCCCTGGGAGGGTGTTTGTGGGGTTGTAGGCCGGAACAACAGCACCAGCAGAGAGATGTATGGGGGTCACCACGCCTCAGTGAGAAAGGGTTGAGGGTGTGTTGACATTCCTGATCTAATTGGGTGAAGGTTGAGAGGGTGTGTTGGTGATAGTGGTGGTGATAGTGGTGGTGATAGTGGTGGTGATAGTGGTGGTGATAGTGGTGGTGGTGGTGACGTGATAGTGATCGTGATGACAGTGGGAGTGGTGGTGGTGATGATGTATCTCAAATATCTTTTTAAACGTCTATTTAATCTCCAACTTCTCTTCAAATTAAAGTTAGACGATATAAGAAATAAGTCAATCATCATCAAACTGTTTAATAACTCCCGTAGGAAAAAAAATATCCCAGCGATCTCTTCCCGCCATTTTCAGTGAGTTGCCAGAACCCAAAACACAAACAATAAACATCAATATTATTTCCACCTTAATCTTCCCGACGACAAATTTAACGATTATCAATTTACAAAAAATAAACTATAATTTTGTATGTATTTTTTTTATATAAGTACAAACTAAAACGACAGATGTAATAAAAAAGAAAAAGAAAATAATTGGAGTTGATGGAGAGGAGGAGTGAGATGATGCAGTTTAACTCCCACGCTGGCGAAGGTGTACGTCAGGCAGTGTGTTCTAGGCGGTCACACGCTGAGAACGGGTGACCCTCTTCCTCCCGGGGCCCCGTTCTATGCCTAATCGAGAAAACTAGATCATTGGACTAGACTAGAACACTCCTAGATGACTCGGACCAAAGGTGTAGAAATAGACGTAGTGGCCAGACAGACAGACAGACAGACAGACAATGAGTCACGTCAACACAGACAGGAAAACTAGGGCACACACACAGGCACGCACACACGCGCACACACACACACACACACACACACACACACACACACACACTTCTTTCACTCTTCCCTCTCCTCTCCTCTCCTTCCCTTCTCCTCCCCTTCCTTCACCTCTTCTTCCCACCCCTTCCCTCCTCCCACACCAGCATCACGGGTGTCAGGGTCAAAGGTCAGAGGTCAGGGCGAGGTGCTATCGATCAGGGTATTCAAAAGGGACGGTCGTAAGGATGGACGTAGAAGGTATTTACGAGGGGGAGGGAAGGGGCAGGTCGGAGCGTGGTCGTACGGCTGCCAGGGGATGGTCGTACGTCGTAAAAGAGAACACTGGGTTAATTTAAAGAACTATTTATAAAAACTAGATAATTTATTGAATTGTGTGTAAAATACTGATAGGGTGAAGAGAGAGAGAGAGAGAGAGAGAGAAGCTGTCAAGTGCAAACAGGTGCTGTGAGGTCACGACACAACACCTGTATGACCCTGCTGTATGGTACCAGTGCTGTGAGGTCACGACACAACACCTGTATGAGCCCAGTGCTGTGAGGTCACGACACAACACCTGTATGACCCAGTGCTGTGAGGTATATGGTGCCAGTGCTGTGAGGTCACGACACCTGTATGACCCTGCTATATGGTACCAGTGCTGTGAGGTCACGACACAACACCTGTATGACCCTGCTATATGGTGCCAGTGCTGTGAGGTCACGACACAACACCTGTATGACCCTGCTATATGGTACCAGTGCTGTGAGGTCACGACACAACACCTGTATGACCCTGCTATATGGTACCAGTGCTGTGAGGTCACGACACAACACCTGTATGACCCTGCTATATGGTGCCAGTGCTGTGAGGTCACGACACAACACCTGTATGACCCTGCTATATGGTACCAGTGCTGTGAGGTCACGACACAACACCTGTATGACCCTGCTATATGGTACCAGTGCTGTGAGGTCACGACACAACACCTGTATGACCCTGCTATATGGTGCCAGTGCTGTGAGGTCACGACACAGCACCAGCACCAGGCCATGACGACCGTGGGAACCTCGTCTGAGACACACACATCTCCAGCCACCGCTCAGATCATCACTCCTCGGGTTATCATACACCTGGCAACTTGTGTGGAATGTTTTGTTGCGTGATCGTACGTTTGACAAATAAGTGTCGTATTGTCTTTGATATTATTATTGTTGTTGTAGTTAGTGACGCTATTGTTGTTGTAGTTAGTGACGTTATTGTTGTTGGCTGTGTTGTGGTGCAGCTGGGACCTTCTTGTGTTATATATGAGGAAATATAGTTTTGTCTTTGTTATTTTTGTGTTTTTCTTGTTCTTGTTACATTGTTTGGGGAATAAATATCGTTCTGTTTTTATTATTGTCATTGTTCTTTTTGTTTATGTCGTAATTATTTTTCTTGTTCTTTCTCGTGCAGCTGGCAACAAGTGATATCTTACTATAATCATCATACATCTGGTAACTATGAATGCTTCGCTGCGGTTATCATACAGTACAAATTGGCGCCATAAAATAACTCTTCACTCTAATGACTCTAATGGTGTCTTACGAAATTATTTTATTATAGAACAAAAAAAAAACAACACATAAATAACAGTCTTAACACGCCATTGTTATTGTGTATTAAAGAACCAAAGTTTTTTATATATTTATCTTTCGGTGTTGAGTGTTATCGTTCATCTGGCAGTCAAGGTGTGTGGGGGGGTGGTCACTGTTATCGTTGATCTCCGCACCATAGTATTTATTGGTTGGTGTTATCTTTGTTATCTTTATTGAATGGCCTTAACTTTTTATTAACTCCTACGATATATATTGGAGGGATTTTTTCACTGTGTGTCTGTCTATCTGTCTGTCTGTCTGTCTGTCTGCCTAACGCTATTTCGGATCAGCGTCACAGGTCTCTCTCTCTCTCTCTCTCTCTCTTTGGTGGTGGGGGAGAGGGGGGAGTACCACAGGTTAAAGAGCACTTAATTAGCCAATTAGCCACTACACCACAGTACAAATTGTAGAAGCCTACGGGTGTCTACAGGGTGGAGGAGTGGGAGGGAGAAGGTGAGGGAGAGGGGGAGAAGGTGAGGGAGAGAGGGAGAAAGTGGTGGTGAGAGGGAGAGGGTGGTGGTGAGGGAGAGGGGAGGGAGAAGATGGTGGTGAGGGAGAGGGTGGTGGTGAGGGAGAGACGGGGGAGAAGGTGAGGGAGTGAGGGGAAGGGGAGGTGATAGCGGTGGGAGAGGGAAGATGAGGGTGGTAATAACGGGGGGAGAGAGAGAGCGAGAGAGATAACCAGACAAACAGACAGACAAAAAAGACAGAGATAGTAATAGGGAAGTGATGAGGGGTGAGAAGATGATGATGATGCTGGTGATGGTGACAAGATGATGATGACAGGGATGATGAAGGGCAGTAAATGGTGAAGACTTATGATGGTAAGGGGCCAGAAATATAGTGATGAAGGACATGCAAATAGTGAAGGACTAGCGGATGGTGAAGGGAACGGCTGAGGGCTAATGGTGACCAGAGGAACCAGTACACACAACGCCTGGAGGAGGAAGAGGAGTTGGGGGGGTGAGGAGGGTGAGGACGCCTACTGCTTCAGGATATCCTAGGAGAGAGTGTAGGACCTTGAGGGACGCCGTTGAGGTACTGTAGCTGAGGGCAAGGACGTCTCCCAGGCCTCGGTACAGTACTACTAGACAATTACCCTGAAGAACATCGCCAGAGGGGGCATTCAGCAACGCCTGGCCTTCCCTTCGTTCATGGAAGTTACGCCACACGAATGTTTCTCTCAACCCCACAATGACACGTTTATGGTAGCTACGCCAGACGAACGTTCGCCTACCTTCTGCCAGATGTGTCGGTCTTCTCGGACTATTCCTTGACACTGGGTCACGCAGTTCGTTAACTCAGGGTGTGGTTGTTGTGTTGGCAACAGCTTCTACACCTTAAACAAATTCACGCCTAGGTGGCCCTTGCGCCAGCCATCCTCGATTTCGAGGGGCTTCCATTATTATAATTAATACTAAAAAAGAAAACACACAAACACACACATAAGAAATCCATCAAAACCCCAAGTGACAGATGGGAGGGAGGGAAGCACTACTACCACCACAGTATCATCCACGGGTGAAGAAAGCTACCGTACACTACACCAGGGGAATAAACCCACGACCATTGCCCTAATTACACGAGTCTCCCCCTCCTTCATGGGCAGCTGAGAGAAAACGGATATATATAAACATTAACACGTGGCCTGGGGTATGGTGGAGGCACACGGGAGCGTTCTGTTGATTAGTAAACCTGGGTAATTACGCTGTGTGTATGTGTGTGTGTGTGTGTGTGTGTGTGTGTGTGTGTGTGTATTTTGAACTACAACCACTACTACTACTACACACACACACACACACACACACACACACACACCCCTCCCGGTTTTTCCCCTCCATCCCCCCTCTTCCCTTCTTCACCTCTTCCTCCCCTCCACTCTCTTCCTTCATCCCTCTTTCTCCCTCTATCCCCCTCCCCTCCACCTCTTCCTCCCCTCCCCTCCACCTCTTCTTCCTCCACTTCCCCTCACTCCCCACCCCCTCCACTCCTAAAGGACGCCATAAATCCTGGAGTGTAACCGTCCAGGCATCAGATTCAGTCAACAACACGAGCGTGCATAGTCCCTCCTGACGATGCCGTGATGAATGCCCTCGTGATGCGGAAATGTCACAAGTGGTCACGCCAACACCTACTGCGTGGTGAGTGAGGAATACCCCCCTCCCTGTCCCCCGTGTGTTGACAGTGTGTGGCAGAGTGTGAGTGTGAGCCAGTGATTTGTGAGGCAGAGAGTGTGAGTGTGTGGTAGAGTGTGTGAGTGTGAGGCAGAGTGTGAGGTGTGTGGCTAGTCTGAAGCAGAGTGTGAAGCGTGAGGCATATTCTGGGGTATAGTATGAAGCAAGAGGCATAGTGTAAAGCGAGAGGCATAATGTGAAGCATGAGGCAGAGTCTGAGGCATAGTGTGAAGCATGAGGCAGAGTCTGAGGCATTGTGTGAAGCATCAGGCATAGTGTGGGACATAAGGCATAGTGTGGGACAGATTATGTGTGTGTGTGTGTGTGTGTGTGTGTGTGTGTGTGTGTGTGTGTGTGTGTGTGTGTGTGTGTGTGTGTGAAAACGAAAATATAATCAATCCCCAAGTTTCCCAGCGACATACACGACTCCCCAATCAACACCCCCCTCCCCCCAAACAACAACACAAACAAGGATAATCAACATAAACAAGGTAAACCTGAACATACCTGAGTCGTAGTGTGTTACTGTCCCTCGAGAAGTTGTTAATTACACTTACCTGGAAACAAAAGACAATCAATAACTTTTACCTGTCCGACCGTCTCCCTCACACTTACAGATAACAATATCGCATTTCCAATTAACTAATAAGAACATAAAATGGTGGAATTATTGTTTGATTGAGTTATTATCGAATTATATGAGTTAATTAATGAGTTATGGTGATAGTAGGAGTGTTTACCTTGCATTGAAGGGAGAGAGGAAGCCTTGACGTCTTGCCTGTATAAACGATGATTATTTCCGTGTCGTAATCCAGTGATCTGAAATAACACTTTCTTCATTAATCCGCATATAATCGTTACTAATTTTATACCTAATTACTTTAATAATCTGTAAACTATCTCTCAAAAGAAATAAAATAGAGAGAAAATATCAATCTCTTAAAACAAAAGTAAAACTCTTCAACACAAACCGACATTAACACCAATCCAACGGGCTTACTTGTACGGCGACATTGTTGAATAAATTTAAAGTGATTTGCATTAATTTTTTTTTCAAACACTCATGAAAGTTTGCACCAACAACGCGGTCACTTCAGTCTACGGTCCAATGGCAAGGGGAGCCGTAGTGTTTGATCAGACGCTGAGAATTCACAAGACAGGAGAGAAATTGGTATCGTGAAATTAGTTGAATTTTGAGGTAATGCTGTGGTGTGTGTGTGTGTGTGTGTGTGTGTGTTCTTCTTCTACAGAAAACGGAGAAAAACGACACAAAATATGCCGATTTAACTGAGACATCTTGTTCATAATCTACATAAACGATCTAAATACTGGGATCAGCAGTGACATAAGCAAGTTTGCGGATGACACCAAAATAGGGCGGCAGATTAATTCAGGGCAGGATGCAAATGCATTACAGGAGGATGTAAATAAACTGCAGGGGTGGTCTAAAAAATGGCAAATGAAATTCAACACCAGCAAGTGCAGCGTACTTAATATTGGAAGAACAAATACTGTCAATGTATACAGCCTTAACAACATCAACCTAGAGAAGTCGACTTGTGAAAGAGAATTAGGGGTACTTGTAAGCCCGGACGTACGGCCTAGAAAACAGTGCGTTAATGTTCGAAATAAGGCAAACAGAGTATTGGGTTTTATATCTAGAAGTGTAAGTAATAAGAGTGCAGAGGCCTTATTGCAACTATATCTTGCGCTAGTCAGGCCTCACCTCGATTATGCGGTTCAGTTCTGGTGCCCTTATTATAGAATGGATATCAATTCACTAGAGTCGGTGCAGCGAAGAATGACGAAAATGATTCCGGGACTAGGTAAAGAAACTTAACTTGCATTCCCTAGAAAGACGAAGAGTGCGGGGAGATATGATAGAAGTATTTAAGTGGGTGAAAGGAATCAATAAAGGGGATATAGATAAATTCTTATAATATCCGAGCAGGATAGGACTCGTAGCAACGGATTTAAGTTGGATAAGTTTAGGTTTAAGAGGGAGATAGGAAGAAACTGCTTCACAAATAGGGTGGTGGACGAGTGTAACAAGCTTAGCAACTTTGTAGTAAGTGCGGGAACTCTGGAAGTTTCAAAAGGAGGCTAGATAGATTCACGGATGATAGAGAGTGGTAGTAACTCTCCACAGGAGCTGCCATGCACAGGCCAACCGGCCTATTTCAGACTCCTTATTTTCTTATGTTCTTATGTTCTTATAACTAAAGAAAACAAGAAAATTAATCCCAGGAAACGAGAAATTCATCCTAGGAAAAATACAATTACGAGACAACCAAAACGATAATACATCCAACTCATACGACAACGTAAACAATAAACCACCCTGACGTAACAGACACGACGAATATCTAACACAATCTAACATTAAAACAGTAAATTACAAACAAATTTAAACAAAATTAATAATGAAAGCTCAGCAATGCACACAAACAAGGAAACAAGCAAGAAAGCAAACAGCAACCTTTACTGAATGTATATAATCACGCACTGGCAACTATAAAGCTTCTCCACGGGTGATTGAAGCTTATAATGCCTGGCGAAGCGTGGTTGTTAGCCTGGCGAAGTGTGGCAGATGGGCGTGTGTGTGTGTGTAAAGGGAATGTTGGAAAAGAGTAAATAATTGAAGAGGAAAAGCAATGTGAAAGACAATTAGTTACCTGGAGTTATTAACGCAAATACCTTTAACGCAAATTACGCTGTGACACAAATACCTATGACGCAAATTTACGCCCCTTGAAGCACAAATTCACCACACACACGCATTCAAGAATCTGTGTGACATCAAATTAAACTGTGCTGGGTGGCGCATCTCTAAAATTCAGTCGTGTGTATCTAAAACTGTACTGGATAATATATTTGGGAGATTCTTAACGGCATATGGTGTTAAAATATTTATTGGAGTATATCTTTTATAATGTGCTGGATGATATATGTATATGTGAAGATTATGAGTATGTTTTGGGTTGATTGTCAAAGTAGCGGCGTTTATTTCCATCTGTGGCTGAAAACTGGGATGCCTAATCTTCATATAATCCACAAAAAAGAAAATTGAAAAGCGCTGGTAAATATCTTCAAGGAGTCCCCCCCCCCCGACCCCTCTCCCCCTCAAGACTTCCAACACACCCACGTCAAGACAAACAGTGTGGGATAGTCCCCTTGGCGTAGGTACCTAATTACCCACCCACTCCAAGGCCACACTGTGTTACGCCCTCAAGAAAAGTGGTGGGTGGGGGGGGGGGTTCTTAAGACGCCCATCTACGCCCACACACCCACACACCCACACCTTAAATGTAGCTGAACTAACTACCTTCACCGCTAGTTCCCTATGTTAAAAAAATACGAAAAAATAGGGGTTTTACGACACTGTTTTAAGGTGGTGTGTGTGTGTGTGTGTGTGTGTGTGTGTGTGTGTGTGTGTGTGTGTGTGCGTCCTACTACTACTACATACACAAAACAAACACACAAACACTACAAAACATCAACACAACTGTACTACCATTACATGTACTACACACACACACACACACACACACACACACACACACAGGGGTACATCAACATCGAATGGGTAGAAAGCAGGAATGATGTGGTACGTGCCTGGAGGGTTAATGGGTTAAGGGTGTTGTGGTGCAGGAAACCATTAACGCCATCATACTCAGGTATAATAACGTTAAATACAGGTACAGAAGAGGTACAGGAACAGTAGCGCAGGTATTGACTCCACACCTTGTTTAATATAAGAAACTCGTATCGTTTATCACACACACACACACACACACACACACACACATCCGGAATCAAGTGACAATCATTTCTTATGCAAATTACGAAGGAGGTGGGAATTTGCATACAAGTGAGGGGTGTGTGTGTGTGTGTGTGTGTGTGTGTGTGTAATAATAATAATAATAATAATAATTAACGGTTTATTGAAAGAGCTTGGCAGCTAGAAGGCTGAAAATATACAGTTACATATTTGGGGAATGGGTTTCGAATTACAAATAATATACAAGTAACATAAGTGATACAAATAAGATATATAATAACTAGATGGGGAAAAGCTCAAACTACAGTGCATTTCAACATAGTGACAGTGCAAGAAGTAGTATTTACTGGGAGTGAATACACTGGTTTATTACAAGTTATTGATAATTTTACAATGGTTGGGACTGGGCTGTTCTTATAGCGATCAGTTCGTGCACGTATGGGCTGGATGCGGTTGTGGTGTCGAACAGCAATTCTCGGACAGGGGATCTCAGGTGGTAGTAGGGGCCGGTGTCGGGGATGGTGTAGAAACTTCTTACCAAATTTGCAGATGAGGCCGTGGTGATGGTCAGTGAGAGTCGAAAGGGTCAGTGTGTTGAGCGCTTCTTGATATGTGGAGTAGGAAGGGGAGAGAATAATCTTGCATGCCCTCTTTTGCACTTTTTCTAGGTGTTTACGTTGTGTGGCATTTAGGGAGGAAGACCAGGTGGGGGAGGCATAGGTGAGCTTGGGAAGTATGAATGTTGTGTATACACTGAGGAGCTCGTGTGCGGGAACTCCGAGGGACTGGAGTCGGCGGAGGAGGTGGAGACGGAAACTGGAGGATTTGACACAACTTCACCGACGTGTGGTTTCCAATTTAGTTTGTTGTCTATGGAGACGCCGAGGAGCTTCGTGAATCTACAACCTGAGGTACCCGACCTAGGGTAAATTCTGGAAGGAGGTGGATACAATGTCGGAGGAGAGCGATGTGCATAACCATGGTCTTGGTATGGTTGATGGCAGACATGGTTGTTGGTATTCAGTTTTGGTGACTGTTCATCAAATCCTGAAGGGCGGTATAGTTGGGGAGAGTAGAATTATGACGCTGATCCCAATGGTGGAGTCGTCGACATATTTCCAGCGAGCAGGGGTTTTAGGGCATCACATGAGCATAAGGAAGCAGAGGGTCCCATCTTGGTGCTCTTTGGGGACGCCACAGGTGAGTGACTGGAAAGGGGTGGAGACAGCCCCTGGAAGCGTACAGCTTGGCGTCGGTCACTGAAAGAAGTCTGTAAGCTTATATGAGGCTTTCTCCGGAAGCCCGAGGTCAATAGTTTAGTTTATGATTATATTGTGGTCGACTAGGTCGAACGCTTTAGTGAAATCAATGAAGGCGACAGCTACAGACGTTTTTCGTTTCTCGAGATGGCGGTATATGTAATAGAGAAAGCTGACAAGACAGTGAGTGGTGGAGGAAGTTTTCATGTTGCCAAATTGTTGAGGGTCTACGACTCTTGCAATATCAGCATAAGCCCAGTCAAACACAAAACTTTCACAGATTAGGCTGGGTATTGGGGTGATTGCAATAGGTCGTAGCTGATTTAAGGATTGTGGGCTGGTTGACTTGGGCACTGGTGATACATAAGAGGTCTTCCAGTCAGCTGGGCATCTGGCTTGACTCAGAGAAGCATTGATGATGGAGCAGAGGGGTTTAGCGAGCTCCGGGGAGAACTCCTTGAATAGTTTCATTGGTAAGTCAATGGGGGTGGTAGAGCGTTTTAATTTAGTTTGTCCAGGCGTTTTGCTACGTCAAATTCCTCTACTAAGTCAGTGGGAAGGGGGGCTGGTAGGTAAGCAGGGAGAGTGGTTGTGTCAAGCCGTGGGAGCGTCTGGCATATAGTAGCGAAATGGTTATTTGTTTGCTCAGCTGCGTCAACATTAGTGAGGTGGCTAAGGAAGGGGAGGGGGTGTGTCATATTGTTTAGTCCACAGAGTTCTTTAAGCTTACTATACCATTGACTGATGTTGGTCTGCTTCAGGTGTTGTAATTTGGTTGGGTAGTGGGACTTCTTTGCAGTGCGTATTTCGCGGATGACTCTGTTGCGAAGTGACCTGTAGCGGATGTGGTCATTGAGATGAAAGGCTCTGTCTCTCTGTTGCGTTAGTCTTTTGATCCGAGGTGTGATCCAGGGCAAGTCAGCTGGGTGAGATCTGACGGACTTCTCGGGGAAGAAGTGGTGGTGAGCTGCGGTGGTGGTGTTGGTATAATTTATCCATTTGGTTTCCACGTCATCCACGCTGAGTACTTCAGTCCAGGGATAGTGTGTGTGTGTGTGTGTGTGTGTGTGTGTATGACGAAAGAAGATAAGGAAGAGGCTGAGAGGAGAGAGATGGAGAGGAAGAGATGAAAGCTACTATATGTAAGAGAGAGAGAGAGAGAGAGAGAGAGAGAGAGAGAGAGAAAATCAGAGCGAGTGGAAGAGAGAGGAGAGAGAGAGAAAGTGAGAGAGGAGAGTACTAGACAGGAACTGTAAGGATCGTGACTTGATTTTATTATTATTGTATTTTGTTAAATGGGGTCACATGTCAGGCGGGCCCCAGTCATAAGAGGCCCCAGTTTTATTACTACTAATACTACTAATACTACTATTACTATTACTACTACTACTACTACTACTACACTATTTTTTAATGGCCTCCAACCTCCCCTTATAGCCAGACCTTCGCCACCATTTTATTACTACAACAATTACTACTACTACTACTACTACTTATTTCTACTACTACTACTACCACTACTACTACAAATAACAATACCACTACCACAACTACTAGCATTACTATCACCAATACCACCACTATCTACCCTTTCCCATACCATTATCACCAAAATCCCTTTCTAAAAAAAACCCTTTCCTTCCACAGGTAAAGTACATTACGCTATCACACCTGCTTGATGAGTCTCCTATGATCTTGCCTAGTGCTCAGGTGTGTGTGTGTGTGGGAGGTAGGAGTGTGAGGTGGGGGAGTGTGGGGGTTGTGTGGGGTGGGGGTGGATAGGTTCATCAAAGTATCCGTAAGTACAACTGTATTAACGTTAATTAGTTTATTATCACCTGTGTTAGTTATCTCATGCAGCGTTGAAATCTCTCTCTCTCTCTCTCTCTCTCTCTCTCTCTCTCAGGTATTGCACCTCACCACGCCAACAAACACAACTGAGCCGTGAAATAAATCTCAGTGTTAATTAGCATTCTTTCCTACCTGGCATGACACCTGATGACATACCGTCTGTCTGTCTGTCTGTCTCTGTCTGTCTGTCTGTCTCCATATTAATTCACGACAAAAAGGCCGAATACAGGTAACATCGCCTCCTTCTCCTCCAAAAAAATCATGCAGTAAATTAACTCACCCCACACACTGCTTACCACCCGACATATACAAACATCCTGACTATATGAACATAACGGGTCATTATCACCACCGACAGAACGTACCCGACAACCCGACAGAAATACCCCGATAAAGAACAAAAATTGAATATATTCCAAATCCCGACAGAAAAAAAAATAATATCTCGAAACTCAAGACAGAAAAAAATATTAATATATCGAAAATCACGACAAAAAAAACTATGAAAAAAGGTAAAAATAAAATAAAATAAAATTTAAAATATCTTGGAGTCTTGGGATTCGGTTCCCACGGTAAAACGAACCGAACCCGAGTGAATCTGTTTCGTTCATTCTATTCACTCGAGTGTAAATTCTCCTCTGTAAATTCTGGGTTTAATTTCCAAGACGTTTTCCACCAAAAATTCCGTAAGTTAGTTTGTTACTGGAGATTTGGGTTTAAATTCTGAGATAGTACGAGTATTTTTTTTATATCTTTTTGTATTTTTTTTGCAATATTTTGACTTGAATATATAACCTGCTTGCAAATTCTGGGTTAAATTCTAATCATTTACATAAAATACGGGGTAAATAATCAAGGATGCGTTAACTCCAGGTCAGATTATTGTCATTTCAGTATGAACTCGTATCTAAAGTCATAGCTTATTTTTCCACGAAGATTTATTAACTCCAGGTTACATAATTGATACTGTGTAAATTCCAGGCAATGTAATTGATATGTCTAAATTCCAAGTTAAATAGGCGATAAATTACGTCATTCATTACCCCATACAGATGTCTAAATTATCTGTTAATCATTAAGACATAGTGGAAGTTTAATTGACGTGTAAGACATAATTAAGGCATAATTAGCCCTGACATTGTACCTGTGTCATGTCTCTTAATGTGTGAGCTAATGTTGAAACTGTGCGGAATGTGAAGAGAGAGAGAGAGAGAGAGAGAGAGAGAGAGACTGGATGATTGGAAAGTAGGAGAGCCAAGAAAGGTCATCTGAGGAGAGGGGAGGAGAGAGGGAGGAGAGGATAGGGGAGGGGGATAACAGGGGGGAGGAGGGGGGGAGGGGCATACATCACACTTCCCTCACTCTGTATAAGACCATTGCCAATTACACTCGAGTCACGCTTCCCATTCCTGTCACTCCCTATTTTGGAATCGGTTTATCTCGTCTCATAAATCGGGAAAGCTATCATATCTCTCCCTATTTTGGCAACTAGTCCCTCCACACAGGAAATTGGGGAAGTTTGTCACACGATCCCTATTTTGTAATTAGTATTTTAGTGGTAATTATTCACTATTTTGACCTCCAAGTTTAACAGGTATATGTGTGTGTCTGTCTAATCTGTCTGTCGATCTGTCTGTCTGCCTGTCTGTCTGTGTGATATAGAGCCCCACAGACCCAAGACTTTGTTCCTGTCCCGTTATACCCAGTCAGGCATTCACTAATCTGCAGTGTTTAATCTGAAGACGATCAATCCTGTGAGAATTTGTGTGTGTGTGTGTGTGTGTGTGTGGGTGTGTGTGTGTGTATGTGTGTGTGTGTGTGTGTGGGTGTGTTTTGGTGGGAGCATCGAACGACCCGGCCAGCCAGTCTCTGATCTGTTTACCTCCACCTGTCCTTAATTGCGGTACCTGGACGGCTGGGTTGTGTCTTGATTACAGGTGAGTTTTGTTAATAAGTGGATTCTAATTTGGTTTATCGTGTTTGCATAATAGATTGTGAAATATTTTAAGGCAGGAGATGTTGAGTTTATTTTAACGTGATATTAACCTCTCTAATGCTATGCGAACCTAACCTAACCAAACCAAACCTTACCTAACCTAACCTAACCAAACCAAACCTAACCAAACCTAACCTAACCTAACCTAACCAAACCTAACCAAACCAAACCTAACCTAACCAAACCTAACCTAACCAAACCTAACCAAACCTAACCTAACCTAACCTAACCAAATGCTACAGGACAGACATACAGTTACCTCTTTCACTCTACGGTATGACCAACGGCTTAGCTCTTGTTAGTCTCACCAGGAAAAGTCAAGCATTACTAAATATCCTGACTAATTTACTCTACCGCTATGTAAACGATATCCTCATGTGCTGGCTGTGGTTAGTCTCTCTCTCTCTCTCTCTCTCTCTCTCATTCCTCGTGTACTCTTCCTCCCTCCCCTTCTTCTCCTCCCTTCTCTCCCTCTATTCTCCTACCCCTTAAGTCTCTCCTCCCTCACTATTTCTACCCAAAACGTCTTCTCCTCCTTCTCCTATCCCCCACCTCACATTTTCCTTTCCTCCCACCATCTCTCCTCCTCCCCCTCCATCATCTCCCCTTCCTCCCCTCTCCATCTCCCCCCACCATCACTAAATATAGCTGCCAAGGCGTCTTCCACACGCTAATTAAGCCACAACTCTCACCTGTGTACCAGTAGCAGGTAACTTTCGGCTCCTCAACGTGAGTCAGACTAATTTACCGAATGAAAGCTGTTAGTCGAGTCAACTCATCTTAATGTAGTCAGCTCACTCGGGCGGGACGACGGGCAATATGCTCTCTGAGTGGATAATGAGGCGGTATGTTTACATTACACAAGAGAAGGTTTTATGCTTAATGAGTGGGAGGGTTTAGTAGTTATGCTCGGTGAGTGGGTGGGTATAGTAGTTATGCTTGATGAGTGGGTGATATTATGCTTGGTGAGTGTATACGAGGGATATTGCAAGCTTGTTAAATGATTATGTTTTCCGACACACGCACACAAACACACACACACACACACACACACAGTACCCTCACTCTCTCCCAGGTATACACACACACACACACACACACACAGTACCACTCACTCTCTCCCAGATACATACACACACACGCGTAAACACATACACACACAAACAATAGATAAGTTTGTTTTCTTTCACCTGTGTTAATTAGAACACTTGAGAGCCCAACCACACCTGTACGTCTGAACATCCATCAGTCTGTCTGTCTGTCGTGTACGGTGACCAGAGATAACTACTCAGATTGGCTTCAGTCCTAATAGAACCGAACCGAACCGAACCGAACCGAACTTCCTTTAAATGATTCCAATCCGAATAGATCCCAATCCCAAAGGGTTTCAGTACTCTAGAGGGCCAATCCTAAATGCCAAAGATTAGGTTAGGTTAGAATAGACTGAGGGACATGTTAGGAGTGAGAGGTATGAAGACCTACAAGAGCCAATCCTTCAGTCCCGCCTTCCCACATATCACAGAAAACGGCACCAACAGAAAACGGGATCAAACAGAAAACGGGACCAAGCAGAAAACGGGATTAAAGAGAGAATGGGAGCTGAAATTATCTACAAAGCTGCACGTATATCAAGCAGTGGTCCTCCCCACCCTGCTATATGGCAGTGAGACATGGGTCACAAACAGGAGGCACCTCGAGGCACTTGAAAACTTTCACCAACTTAGTCTACGTTCCATCCTCCGAGTTCGCTGGGAAGACAAGAGAACAAATGCCAGTATTCTTGCTGACACCAGCTGTAGGAGCACCGAGGCTACTATTATCCATGAACAACTACGCTGGACTGGCCATGTTACCTGTATGGACGACAGTAGACTGGCAAAGCAGCTACTTTACAGTCACCTAACGAATAGTAAACGTAAAGCTGGCGAGCAACTGAAAAGGTATAAAGATAGTTTAAGACAAACCTGAAAAAGTGCCAAATCGACCCCCTCACCTGGGAGTCTATTACTCCACATCGTAACGCTTGGAGGAGCACCACACGAGGTGTCAATACTTTTGAGTTAACCCGACTGAAAACCGAGGCAGACAAGAGTCAACGCCGGAAAGACGCTGCCACCGCCCCTCCCGCACTAGATGCAGCCCTCCACATGTGCAACGAATGTGAACTACGCTGCGGGTCCCGTATCGGTCTCTTTAGTCACCTCAAAACTCACCAACCTAGGTGACATCCTTAATAACTCATATCATTGTGTCATACCTGGATGATCGTCATACTCGATTCAGAGTGACAGCAAAATAGTAAAAGAGTGTGTGTGTATGTATGTGTGTATGTGTTTGTATGTGTGTGTGTGTGTGTGTGTGTGTTAGTCGTGCTTCCCCTCCTTCACCACCACGCCTGTTACTGAAGGAGGAGGGAAGATGAAGAGGAAGACAACAAGGATAAGTAGGGGGGAGGAGGAGGGGGAGAGAGAAGAACAAGGAGGGGAGGGGGAGAAGAACAAGGAGGGAGGAGGGCACCAGAAGCACTGGTGGAGTCTAGTCTTAATGGGCCCCAGTACTCATTAGGGCCCCAGTACTGTACCCCAGTACTAATAGTGACTCTATAGGTACTATTAGGCCCAGTACTAATAGACCCAGGACCTACTATTACTATTAGCCCCCTAATAGACCCCAGTACTATTAGGCCCCAGTACTAATAGAGTACCACCAGTACCCCAGTACTATAGGGCTTCAGTACCACAGGCCCCAGCACACAGGCTCCAGTACCATTGAGACCCCAGTACCACACAGGCCCCATACTATTAATAGGCCCCAGCAATTATTAGAAATTCTGGTACTAATAGGAGTACTAATATACCAGTACCACCCCAGTGCCCAGTACCACCCCAGTACTAATAGGCCCCAGCCACAGGCCCCAGTACCACAGACCCCAGTACTAATAGACCCAGTACTAGACCCAAGTACCATTAGGCCCCAGTACTACCAGACCCCAGCAAGACCCAAGCAGACCCCCAGTGCTATTAGGCCCCAGTACTATTAGGCCCCAGTACTAATAGGCCCTCAGTACTATTATAGGACCCCTAAAGTATTAGCTAGACCCCAGTGCATTCATTAGCCCCAGTACTATTAGGGCCCCAGTACTAATAGGTCCCAGTACTAATAGGCCTCAGCACTCATTAGGCCCCATACTAATAGGCCCCAGTACTAATAGGCCCCAGTACTAATAGGGCCCAGTACTATTATACCAGACTATTAGGGGCCCCAGTACTAATGGGCTACCAATAGGCCCCAGTAATACAGGCCCTAGCACTAATAGACCCTAGTACTAATAGGGCCCCAGTACACAGTACTAATATAGGTACTAATAGGCCCCAGTACTAATAGGGGCCCCAGAACCATTAGACCCCAGTACCATAGGCCCAGTACTTCATTAGCCCCAGGCACTAATAGGCCTTTCACAGGCCCCAGTACTAATTAGGCCCCAGTACTAATAGGCCCCAGTACTATTAGTCTCTGTACTATACCACTCTCAGTACCAATGTGTGGGACCTCCCCAGTACTACAGGCCCCAGTACTGCCAGAGACCCCAGTAACTGCCTGAGTACTAATAGGCCCCAGTACTAACAGACCCCAGTCTCTAATAGGCCCTCAGTACTAATAGGCCCAATACTATTAGTACTATTAGTCCCCAGTACTCATTAGGCTCCCGCAGTACTATTAGGCCCCAGTACTAATAGGCCCCCCCAGTGCCATAGTGCCCCATGCCAGGCCCCAGCACCAATAGGCCCTTAACAGACCCCAGCACCACAGACCCCAGTACCACAGACCCCAGTGCACAGGGCTCTGGTACCACAGGCCCCAGTACCACAGGGGCCCCAGTACCACAGGCCCTGGCACACAGGCTAATAGGCCCCAGTACTACAGGGCCCCAGTACTAATAGGCTACTAAGGCCCCAGTACTAATAGGCCCCACTAATTGGCCCCAGTACTAATAGGAAGCCCCAGTACTAATAGTACTCAGCAATTAATAGGCCCCAGTACTAATAGGCCCCAGCATTAAAGGCCCCAGTACTACACAGGCCCCAGTACCAATAGGCCCCAGTACTAATAGGCCCTGTACTACTAGGCCCCAGTACTAAAAAGGCCACAGTACTACAGGCTGCATCAGTACTAAATTAATCAATATCTCGTAATACTAATAGGTCTCATATTTCATAGAGGGCCCCAACGCATCTTAATCAATATCTCGTAAGGTATATTTCTCAACGCCTAATCAACGCCAATATATTTATCAACGCCAAGTCAAGTTTTTTTCCCACCTATGCAAACTTCAGTAACATAAATAGACGTTGACGCACCAAACTAAACTTAATCAACAGAATAAATCACGTCTCTTACCTGCAGCTATAGTGAGGTGACGTAATCTTGCCTCAGGTGTACGTCAAGTGATCGTCGTTGGGGTATAATTCATGACGTTTTACCCTTATCCATTTCGTCGTCTATTACGTCATTAGAAGCTTCAAGTTTAGTGTCGAGATGAGTTGATTGGTTGGAGGAAGCCGTGTTTTGACGCCTTGTGCCCGTACACAGTCAAATTACCTGTTAAAACAAGTAATTAATGTTAATCTACTCAAATATATCAACTACATACAATTAGATGTATTTAATAATTAAATATATAGAAATATCAGTCTTAAAAAGTCTTTCAGTGGTAAAATGGCAACGTGTCTCTTTAAATGTCTCCCACGCTGTCGTCAACATAACTTTCGGAAGTATCCACACGTTTTTTCTCCAATTGTACAGCACACAGATTCTCTATACCCATCCACAGACAATACAATGATTGATAAATACCTCACCATCAACGCATACCATGATGAGGGGCGTACAAGTAGAGGAAACTGTATTAAAACGGAAAACGCCATGATCACCCGGTTGTTGACATCTTACCAGGTAGTTCAGATAAGTGTCATCAGGGGGCAGCACTGTCACTCAATGATAGAAAACGGGACAACTTGTTCTGTCCTGTGATCCTCACTGCTTTATTTTTCTTGTCTTTTTCTACACACCCACAGACACTCACACGCACATATGGTCTGTACACATACTCTAAACACGGGTTCTTTATACATACATACATCAGTTTATATAGCACACGGACTTCCATATACAAACAATACACCTCACTAGTCGGGAATCGAACCCTGGACCTCTATACGTGAACAGGAATCGCTACCACATATATACATACATACATATATACATACATACATACATACATACATACATACATACATACATACATACATAGAGAGAGAAAGTAGAAGAATAGAGAAAGTCGTATACACAATGACAGAGGCGGTAGCAGGCCAAGAGTGACGCCTCCCCAATAGAGTATTTCACCCCTACACAGCCCTACCACTGCTGGACCGACTGACCGAGACCGAAAGACCTTCCTCGTGTATGTTTGTCCATGTGTGAGAAGCACCGTGAAATTAGTCTCTTTAAGGACTTGAGAAGCTTGTCGACGGAAGACTTCTGTGCGTGTTGGAGGATGGACCGAGTGACTGGTGACCAAGAGAGAGAGAGAGAGAGAGAGAGAGAAACTTCTGCTACTGGGCGACAGTTTCACACACACACACACACACACACACACACACACACACACACATCATAGTAGTAGTAATTAATCACGAATATCGTTATCTTTGGTACGCATCTCAAGCATTCTTAATTTCATTTTACAATTTTTTCAAAAGATAAATTCAGACGCTAATGTAATTGTCATTACATATCACATTTCATCAGTTTAATCGTCCACCTGGAAATACCACAAGATAATTAACAGAAATGAACTTGTAATCTTGTTCTGTGATTGAAATTTATTTTTACGAGACGAGAGAGAGATTGACCCACTGTTGTTATGACTGAAATTTGTCTTGGGAAATGTGTCACACCTCACACCAAAAACCTCGCCTCACACCCCAAATCTCACTTCACAACTTATGTCACTTCACATCTTACCTCACACCTCACCTAGCCTGACCTCATCTCACCTCACCCTACAACCCCTATTTCACTTCACATCTCACCTGACACCTCACCTCACAGCCACGACATACAAAAGATGACGTCTCTATCCCCCAGTGAGTGCTCGTGACAACTCTCCTTCCACCTCACAACACAGCTGACCTCCTCCCAGCTGGACGCTCAAACAACACACATAATGAGGCCACAACACCGAGTAATACGGCTGGGTAGGGAAGGCGGCTTAAAGTCACAAGAACCAGACGGTCATCCACCCCTGTTTATCATTGTCGAGGTCGGGGACGTCCCTCTGAGTCATCCTGCTGGGGGGTTGACGAGCGTGTGAGGACCTGTCTGAAGGAGGCTCTGGTTCACTGGTGTTAATTAGGGTAACTCGCCAGCTTGACAGAAGGAGATAGAAAGACATGGGGTTCTCTGAGACCTCGTTAAAGGTTCTCAGTGTTAAGTCTCATCTTAGTCCCCGGCTTTATCACCATCTGGAGGTGGATAACGAGACCAGGTACCGTGTTTAAGGTACTTTAGTAACTATAGTAGCGACTGACTTGGTCAATGATATTTATACTTAACAATAACATCAATAGAAGTGACCAACAAACACAACTTCAATAAGGGATCACTTGTCTTAGTGTTAAAATCTTTGAGGTAGTTTGACATCCTGGCGAAAAGGATCAGTCAATTCTGGTCAGTTTGTCACTATGGCGTCCCGAAGTGCTCCTCGCGTGAATCTATCCCCGCTGTGACACCTCCTGGCAGTCGGAACTTAAGGACGATACGGCTAGACATACAATGCACATTTAGACCTTTTGATCAAGTGACAGAGAAGCTATTTGGGACCCGGAGGAAAGGAGGGGGTGCGGGGGGGGGGGGTCAATTAGGAAAAACACGTATTCTTTCTTTCTTTCAATGCTCGACCTTTTCCGGGTGAGGACAAGGGTGGGTACAAAAGCCCACTAGGACAAAAGAGGAAACACGATTAAAGAAAAAAGAGGACCTGTGTCTCTCGCCATCCCTCTCTATCTCTCTCGCCATCCCTCTCTATCTCTCTCGCCATCCCTCTCTATCTCTCTCGCCATCCCTCTCTATCTCTCTCGCCATTCCTCTCTATCTCTCTCGCCATCCCTCTCTATCTCTCTCGCCATCCCTCTCTATCTCTCCCGCCATCCCTCTCTATCTCTCTCTGTTCCTCTTCTCTCACATGAAATGCACAAAACAAGAATACATTTATAATTACTAGCCTAAAATTAACTATAAAAACGGTATATCTATTACCAAAATCAATCATGAATTACAGAAGCAAAATATTAATTTCTTCCCCTAAAATACTCATAGAAAACGTTATTAATAGAAAATGGTATATTTTGCCAGTCTTCGAAGCTTAACTCTTTCATTGCACGTTAGGTATAGTCTCTGTTCCAGGATTATACTATTTCTAATTGTTATTTCTGTTTTTAACTTTTCGTGCTTATCACCTGAAGATTAGCCTCCCAGATTATCTCACTTAATGGGGTTAAGTTAGGTCAGGGGAGATGAGGTTAGTGTTAGATTAGGTTAGCTTTGGGTTAGATTTGGTTAGTGTCAGATTAGATTTGGTAAGTTAGTGGTAATCTAGATAATTTTAGGTTAAGTTAAGTTAGATTAGACTGATTACATTAGATTAGATTAGCGTCATGTTAAATTATGTTTAGTCAGATTAGGTTAGGGTTAGATTGTTTAATCACCAGGTGCAATAATTAACCTATGAGCTAATCTTCATGTGATCCCAAAATTCTTCGCTTCATGTACCGTAGGTCAAGAATGTCTCCAGACCGACTTTCTCTTTTATGACTAACTTCTTCTTCTTTTCCTTCTCCTTTTCATCCTCCTCTTCCTTCTCCTCCTCTTATTCCTCCTTATTCTCTTCCTCACCCCCCCCCAATCCTCTATTCCTCCTTATTCTCTTCCTCACCCCCCCCCAATCCTCTCCACCACTACCTCCTCCTCCTCCTTGTTTTTCATCCTCCTCTTCCTCCTTTTCCTTCTCCTCCTCTTATTCCTCCTTATTCTCTTCCTCACCCACCCCCAATCCTCTCCACCTCCTCCTCCTCATCCTCCTTGTTCGTGATTTGAGGCATAATAGAAACTGTGATGCTTTAAAAACAATACCAAAAAAAATCACAGGAATTTGGCCTTTTGTCACCACTAATACTTGTACATCACTCAGCGAGGGAAATTCTGGATAAACTTTTATGATATTACGATGAAAAATTATTGCATGTCATTTTGGTTAACTCTGACCTGAAGTACAGCGAGAAGAATTCATTATTATTATTTTTTTTCCTCTTAACTGACCGAGTGATTGACAGACAAACGGTTCTTCAAGTGTTGGTTAATATCTCACGTCTGCTAGATTTTTTTTAATTTCTTATTTTTTCATCCAAGTAAGTTATAAAAAACAGGATAATTTATAAAAGTACTTAAGGTAACTGTTAGGTACACTTTTTTGTCATACATAACTAACGATAACTAAACACAGGCATATACAAAGTGGAAGAAGGTTTAGTATAGTTAATCCTAAACCTTCATCTTCTACCATGTCGTATAAAAGAAAACGAACAACTCTAGCACTAACTTACATTACTATCTTCCAGGTCGTAAACACTTTCTCTATTTACATTGTTTGTACATCTTTACGAATTATCAGTCTGCTATCCATTCGAACAGTCACACACAATTATATTAAGGTTAATTTTGCATAGTTTTTTGCATGGGTAACCACTAATTCGCGCTAGAACTAACAGATTCTACTGGAAATAAGCATCTTAGGGCTTTGTCTGCTATCCTTGATCCAATTCCTTTGATATTAATTACTTATTTTAGATATATCGACAACTTCAGATGGTGGGCATGTGGTTGCTTCTAATATCTGAATATGGTCAGTCAAATGGTACCCAGGCAGGAGTTTGTTTAAGGTGAAGAACCTGCCGTCAACACAACACCTACACCTTAAATTAACGATGTGTATGACCCAGTGTTTAAGGTGTAGAAGATGCCGTCAACACAACAACCACAGCCTAAAGTTAACAAGCTGTATGACCCACAACTGACCAACTTACCAACCGTACTGGCTAACCATTACCCTAGACTTCGTTCCAGCAATCAATTAACATCCAGGTTCCCAATTACTGAGTTGTAAACAGTGGCAATATTGATAACAGTTCGGCAAAGACGGGAAGAGAGAGAGACCAGCTCTGACTTATGATCTGTAAGGCAAAACTCCAGGGGGGCCATGTCCAAGCCTTCAGTGACACACCCCCCCCCCCCTTAACTCTTACCCCTGGCCGTGTCACGCACAGCGGGCACGTCTGAAACACGGACTTGCCACCATCACGTACCGTTATTCTTTCCTTCCCTCTCTCTCGGGAATAAGTGAGCGGGTGACTCATTTATTCGCTTATTTGCTTACTTACTCACTCACTCACTCACTATTGAACTCGACACTGGTTAGATTATGTCAGGTCAGGTGAAATAATCTGTGGTGGGGTGATCAGGGGGACTAATAATCAAATAACCCAAAACAAATTTTAAAAAAAGCAACAAATCGACTCAGATCCGCTATAACCAAAACCACATTTCAACTAACACAATAATTCCCACGATATATCATCAAGTAGAGACTCCCGTTGGCTCAGGTCAGTTCCCACAGTATATCATCGGTCATTATTTATTCGTTCTATGAGAGATAAAAAATAGACCTCAAGTGGCTACCAGCTGATCGCCTTCACCTACCCGGGAAAAATGAGTCATCAGTCTGTCGTGTTGGCGGGGTGGGGACTCCTGGCCTATCACGACGGGTTCTGATTAACTATTCAGATGAGGAAGAGAGAGAGAGAGAGAGAGAGAGAGAGAGAGAGAGAGATCGTGGTGTAAAAAAAATATTTGATCTGTGTGGGTTTTTTTTTCGCCGTGTGAGGTCTCGTTTGGTAGTGTGAGGGCCTAATGTGGTGGCGTGGGGGCCTAATGTGATGTGTGGGGCGTGGTGTGGTGTGGTGTGTGGAGCTGGTGTTATGATGTGTGGGGCCTGGGGTGGTTGTGTGAAGGATTTTGTGTGATGTGTAGGGGCCTCTGCGGTAGTACGTGGGGCCCACTGTTAAGGTCAGCATTCCATGATCGTGAAACAAAAGAGTGCCACAGCCGCTGCGTAATATTGTCACCAAGTTAAAAATCATATTTAGGTGGAATAAATCTATAATCGTTCTTAAATCACCAGTTACGATAAAGAATATTAACTTACGAACGTTTGAGACTCCATAATTTAGGCCTGAGTGAAGCGTCAAACGATAGCTCATGATTGGTTCAATTTTACGCGCGTCTTCAACCTCTCGAGCCACCGTGACCAATGGCTTTCTTTCCCGCGCCGCATGAGTGACCAATAGAATGGAAGGGATTTCGCGGTATAATCCCCCCACAGGAAATTCTTAGATCTTGATATGTGAAGTCAGAATGTTGAGACAAGTTTCCAGTTCTTTGCATAAAGCTGAGAGACACCCAAGCATTGTTTACTCTCAAGAGGAAATTACTGAAACTCTGACATGATCTGCGAAAATGCAAATGGATACTCTTTACCAGGTATCCTTGGCAAGCCTCCACAAGTCGACATTTCCTTCTTAAATATCTCACAAAAGTGTATATAACCCCACCAGCTGTTGATTCTTCACTGTTGATAGAGATAGAGTGACAATATTAGTGTATTGACCGTCGCTAAACCAGACATTGTTGATATAACGTAACTTTTTTTAGTACCCTCACCGACAACCTCAAGTTCTGTAAAGTTTTTCTCTTTTTCTGCCATCTGTAGTGTGAGTTTATGGAGGGACTTAACCCGCTGGGGACTAAGGACTATTGACTGTATTAAACCATCAGTCCATCACCACTTCTATAGGGCTCCTCTCCCCCCCCCTTACCCCCCTTCCTCTCTCTCTCTCTCTCTCTCTCTCTCTCAAAACACTCCCACACACACAAACATCTTCACTACCCCCTGATGTCCTTGGTATGTTTACTCTCAATACCTCCTCGCCGCCCATGATCAACACCCAGGGCCTCACCTCTGACGTTACCCTCTTCTGGGAAACGCTTTCTAAGACAACAAAATTCTTCTTGGGATACGTTGACGTCACAGAGGCAAGACAGACGAGGGAAGGGGGGGAGGTGATGTAAGGGAGGGGGGTGATGTAAGGAGGGGTGATGGGGAGAGGTGATGTAGGGAGGGTGATTCAAGGAGGGTGATGTAGGGAGGTGATGTAAGGAGGGTGATGTAAAGGGGAGGGTGATGTAAGGGAGGTGATGTAAGGGAGGGTGATGTGGAGGTGATGCAGGGGTGATGTAGGGAGGGTGATGTAGGGAGGGGGTGATATAGGGGAGGTGATGTAAGGGAGGGGGGTGATGTAAGGGAGGTGATGTAGGGAGGGTGATGTAAGGGAGGGTGATGTAAGGGAGGGTGGGGTGATGTAAGGAGGGTGATGTAAGGGGAGGGTGAGTAAGGGAGGTGATGGGGAGGGGTGATATAAGGGAGGGTGATATAGGGAGGAGGGTGGTGTAAGGGATGGGGGTGGTGTAGGGATGGGGGTGATGTAAGGGAGGGGTGATGTGGGGGGGTGATGTAGGGAGGGTGATGTAAGGGAGGGATGATGTAAGGGAGGGGGGTGATGTAAGGGAGGGGGGTGATGTAAGGGAGGGGGATGATGTAAGGGAGGGGGGTGATGTAAGGGATGGAGGTGATGTAAGAGAGGGGGAAATGAAGTCATATGCTATTGCGTATGTGGTTCGTTGTTACTACTACTACTACTAATTCCTCCACCACCACTCCTACAACCCCCACTACTACCACCACTCAACACACTACTACTGACCCGCAGGAGGAAATACTTAACGGAATGTGACGTCACGGGCGCCCTTTCGACGTAGGTATAAGGAACTGGAAGGTAAAGCAGGTTAATGGTGTGGAAAGGTAGAGAGAAGGGGTTATAATACAGTACAGGGGGATCTAGTTCCTTATTGGGTCCCTTGTCGATGCGTTTTTGTTGATGATGTTTTTGTTATGTGGTGTTATAGGAGAATTGTAACCCCTTTGAGTGTGTTGATTTAATCTCCTGAGAACGATGACATTGCCCTCAACGCACTCAAGTGGTTAATCCTTTGAGGACAATGATCTTCTGTCTGTCTGCAAGTGTGTGTGTGTGTGTGTACATCTGTACACTCAACTGTACAAGGTATATGTATGCACAGAGCCAAGTGCTTTTATGCATGTCTGCTTCCGTGTGTGCATATGTACACTCACACGTGCGTGCGTCCATGTACATACGTCAACAACCTCGGCGCCATGACTGGGGTGTGTGTGAGTGAGGGAGTATCCTACCTCCGCACCCTCCCCCACCATTCTCCCCCAGTACCCTCCCCAACATCGTCCCCCAGTACTCTCCTCTATTATCCCCTCAGGAGAGCTACAGGACATGCCTAGTCACCTCCCAGTTTCCAGTACCCGGCCGGGATATTCCACCTGGGCCACGCCTCCGTCACATGTGTCACACCTGGGCCACACCTGCGTCACACCTGTGTTACACCTGCGACATGTCATCTTTACACCTAATTCACACTTACGTCACATCTACGTCACCTGTTAATCGTGTTTTGTTAACCGGAAGATGATAGAAGTGAGGTTCCTTTCAGGCTTTCTGACTCACAACACGGAAGTTCTTCGACCTTGTCTCTGCACTCTTGGTGTCCAGTATACAACACACACACTCACTACAATACCTTCACTGGTGTGTTCTCTGAACTAATTAATGAATCACCTGAGTATTAGGCACGTGAATACATATTCAAGAAGCCATTCATTTTCTTTCAGACCAACAGATGTATTTTTTATATAACCTAACCTAACCTAACTTGCATAGGGGGGGGAGTCAGTCATCGCGTAGTAAGCGCCCTGGAGGCATTGGTCATAGAGAGTAAACACAATACCACGAATAAGGAAGATGTTACAGCTAGTGATTAAAATTCCTAGCGTACGTGAGGCAGACGAACATGCAGAGAGACGATCAATATTTTAAAAGTTTTCTGTCTGATAAATTCCCTTGGATAGATAGATGGATTTCCTGAGTTGGATTAAACAGCCATTGGGGATTTCTTTTAGGCTACGTCAAGTATGAAAACATTGGAGCCACGTGAGTTAAAAAATGATGTGTTTCACTGGCAGGGAATCAATGTTTGGTGAGTGTTTGTGGTGAGCGGCGCAGCACGTACACGGCCCCCCACCCCACCTCACCCGGCCTTCTCCCCACGCCCACCCCTGCCCAGTCGACGTATCGTGGTGGGCGTCGTACAGGGGTGAGGGAGGGAGCTGGGAGGGGTATTTATTGAGGATTATTTGCCTGTCGTTGTCCTTTATGGCTTCGCTAAACAACCTGGTTCAGCGTTGGGCTCCTCCTCCACACGCTCCCTCAACACGCTGGCCAAGAACCCTTGTTAAGGCGGCACCGGACTATAACCGACGTGTTTATCAGCCAATCCTTTTCTCTCATTTTTTCCCTCCTAGGAAGCATTGATTGTGTCAGGTCTTAAACAGTCGAGAATAAATCGCCTGCTTCCTGCTCACCAACACGACATTTTGAGGAATGTTTTGCGGTTTCTAAAAGTTGAAAACATTTATATAACACAATTTTAAGATATGTTCGGGTGTATTTTCCGTCAAGGAGTTAAACAGCACCAAATAGATTACTTCTTTGTTGTATTTCATAAATATCCATTGAACTTGCATGCCGTTAACCCACTGAGGACATTTGAGGACACCCCCCGTCCCCTCCCCTCTCCCCTTCCCCCTCCTTCCCCTTCCCCTCTCCTCCTCTCTCCCCTTCCCCTTCCCCTATCCCTCTTCAAGATGATTTTATTATGGATGAGGCTAAAAAAAATCGATCATACGTCCGCCAGGTTACTATCACCCTAGAGTAATGCCAGTGGCCTTATCCCAAGCTATCGTACAGCATTTAAAACCGATTTAGGAATGATAATACAAGAAGCTTTTAATGGCGTCTGAAATGCACTGTACCTTGACTATATAAATAAAAGCTAAAATAAAATAGAATATAGTTAAAAAATAAATAAAATAGTCATATTAAGTTTGTTTGTTTTTTGTCCCAGGAGAGAATGACAGTGTTACCAGCAGATATGGAAAGTATATATGCTCGCATGTCTGTCACATTGCAGTGTTGCCAAGATAAACAGAACTGCTGGTGGAAAGTCACATTCAGCCAAGGTCAATACTAGTGTCCCCTCTCTCTCTCTCTCTCTCTCTCTCTCTCTCCTCTTCCCTACCCTCCATGACCTCCCAAACCCTTCCCCACCGTCACCTCCCCAACCTCCCACTGCCACCTCTCCAACCTCCCAACTTACCCCACCCCCCCAACCTAATTCCACTTCCCCAGTCTCTCCCACCCCCCCCCATCATCTCCCCAACCTGCCTCCCCCTTCTACCTCCCCAACTTCTCCCCACCTCCCCATCATCTCCCCAACTTACCTCCCCACAAGCACCAGTTACCAATCTTCCCTAAATGAGAAACAGCTCTCCTGGTCTTCAAGGAACTATGTGTGACGTTAATGAGCTTGCCCCCCGCCTCCCTCCCTCACCCCCACGCCCCACGCCTCCTCCCTCACGCCCCACGCCTCCTCCCTCACCCCCGTCCCCACGCCTCCCTCCCTCACCCCGCCCCCCTCCCTCCCTCACCCCCCACGCCCCCCACGCCTCCCTCCCCTCACCCCCGCCCTCCTCCCTCACCCCCACGCCCCCACGCCCCTCCCTCACCCCCCCGCCCCCGCCTCCCTCCCTCACCCCACGCCTCCCTCCCTCACCCCCCACGCCCCCTCCCTCCTTCCCCCACGCCTCCCTCCCTCACCCCCACGCCCCCCGCCTCCCTCCACTCACCCCCACGCCCCCACGCCTCCCCTCACCCCCACGCCCCCACGCCTCCCTCCCTCACCCACACGCCCCCCTCCCTCACCCCCACGACAGGGTAAATTTGTCCTTAATGAGGTAATGTGTGTTGAGAAGATTTTTTCTTAGTTTAACTCTTCTTCTTCTTCTTCTTCTTCTTCTTCTTCTTCTTCTTCTTTAAGGATACGAATGATGATGAAAAGGAGGGGAGAAAGGAGTGAGAGAGGACAAAAAGGGAGAATGAGAGACAGCCAGATGGAGACAGAGAGAGAGAGAGAGAGAGAGAGAGAGAGAGAGAGAGAGGGAAGAACAAAACTAACCATTGACCAACCACCAATATTGTGAGGGTAAACCTGAAAGGAAGGAATGTATAGGTGTGTGTTTGTTTACCTGTTAAGGCCGACCAGGTGAGGTGAGGTAGGGGGAGGAGTGGGAGGTGTGGTGAGGAGAGAGGGAAGTGACGTGAAGAGAGGTGAAGTGAGGGGGAGAGGGGTGATGTAAGGAGAGGGAAGAGGGGTGATGCGACGGGGAGGAGGAGGGGAAGTGAGAGGAAAAAGGTGAAGAAAGAGAAAGAGGAGTTGAGGTAAGAAGAAGGAGGGAGGGAGAGATGTAGAAGAAGATAATCACCATGAAAACAAGATGAAAAAGAGGAAGAAATAGAACGAAGGAGGAAAGAGAGACAGAGAGCCAAACCATTCGTATTCAACCCCACAGTAACAAAGGCAAAGTCCATCACCTGTCAAAGATATTCCTAACCTCTATACTCCCGCGTTTGATCGTCATTTGTTTTATTGTTTACATCCCGTGACCCCGAAGGTTAATAAGACAATGCGTCAATCTTCATCACCAACTCTATGTGCCTTCACGTTGTAGCATAAAAACAGACTTAAAAGCTGTTTATTCTCCACTAAAGGGATTCTCTGAGGTCTTAAAGCAGTGAATCAGAGACGTGTTGTTTGAGTTAGATTTACGTTCATGGAAAAAATATATACGGGATTTTTGGGGGTAGGGAGGGGTTGTGTTGGTGATGCTGAAAGACCTGTCCGTCATCGATGAGAGTCAAATGGATTCATAGACTATTAAATGACGGTCTTAGTGGATTCAAACACTATCAAGGGGGATTATACTGGATGTAAACACTTATTCACGTAATTTATACTAAGCTAAAGGAGTTACAATAGGTAATATGGGGTTAAATTAACACTCGTACTGCTTAATCAAGGTGGATAACGTGAACCAGGTAAAACAATGGTATCAAACCTCAGCTACAAGGACAAAGGAACGTAACAAAGCGCATTGTCCTGGGCCAAAACTTACTAATTCCCAGCCAGGTGGACAAATGTTGACAGTGGCCCGCCTGACGCTTCACTACACAGACCGGGGCGAAGGATTATTGGAACACGTAACAACTGTCTTCTTTTCTATTGCATATATTTTAGTCTTAGGAAAAATAAAAGTTACATATTTGTTTTGTGACTTATGTGGTAAATGTGTAACAGAGATTAATTTTCGGGTGTGTTTTATTATTTTATGTTTGTGGTTTAGTGTTTGTTCTGTTTGTGTAACGTCAGAGTGACAACTGTAGTGGATGGTGAAGTTTGTGGTGTGTGTGTGTGTGTGTGCATGTGTGTGTCCCTAAAACTTGGCCGACACTGCACTCAACCACCTTCACCTCCCCAACAGTAAAATAAGGCACACACTCACAACTAAATGCGAACCAGGAACCTTTAGGACAAGTGGCGAGCGCTGCAAACACTCAGCCACCGCACCCCGTTACCACCCTCAACACAGCACAGTAATGGGGGCTTCTAAAACACTTTCCCACGCTGAAGGAAACGTGTTTAGTTCTTCAGTAAACTTCCTCACGCTCAGCCGCTGTAGATCACCTTTACAATTGTGACCATAACAGCGGTGTATCTTTTATAGCTCAAGATATTATTAACTAAATACCTATAAAAGCTCTTTTTTTAATATATTGCAGAAAATAAAATTACCTTTTTTTCACTTTTTTGTATAATAATGACAGTAAAACGATTATGTGATTTACGATGCTGTTAAAACGATTTGGTATGGGACTTTTATGTACAAATAAAAGTTCTACAGTGAGCAAGAATATTCGTATACAATGTTAACTTTCGTCCCTGATGAACCATGGTAGTATCCCCTTAACCCATCCACGAGTATATGTTTTCTCTCTTAGTTCCGTTTTCTTTGAAGGTTTGATATTCCTCTTACTCTAATTACTTCTACAGATGTAATTATGATCTTCTAAATATATGTATAACATTCTAACCTCAGGCAGGCAAAAGATAAATTCCTTTCCAGGTGTTCAGTTTGTGGTGTACAGGTGTGAGGTGTGTCGTGGGACCTCTCCAGCATCCGGTCTAACACACACACACACACACACACACACACATGACTTGTGATGCAGCTTGCTACGTAGAGTAATTCCTTTTGCTGTCAGATAGTTTGACGATTCCTGTCTGTCTGTCTGTCTCCACAAGCTTTTTAAAATATGTTGAACAAAACTCTTAAAAATACCTTCATGTGTGAGTGTGTGTGTGTGTGTGTGTGTGTATGTGTGTGTGTGTGTGTGTGTGTGTGTGTGTGTGTGTGTGTGTGTGTGTGTGTGTGTGGTCATGAGAACCTTAAAACAGTTAATAGCAAAGTGTGTGTGACTGTGCTTCCTCCTCCTCCACTTCCTCTGTTCTTCTTCCTCTTCCTCTTACTCCTCCTTTTCCTCCACCTCCCTCATTACCTCCTAAGCTAGCAGATAGGTTGAATTAAGTCAGGCTAAGTTAAGGGTAGATTAAGTCAAGTTAAGGATAAGTTAAATGAAATCAAGTTAAGTTATCTCTCTATCTCTCTCTCTCTCTCTCTTTATCTCTCTCTCTCTCTCTCTCTCTCTCTCTCTCTCTCTCTCTACTCACGCGCAAATCATCAGACAAATCTAATAATGACCAATAATTATTCTCCAAATGGGGGATCCAGCCCAGAAACAATCGCTCAGAGGCTAGTTATTCTCAATACGTCCGTCCGATGATACTTGCTCCTATCACCTGACTCCCAGAAACTATCGCTCGACCCCGTGTTACTTTCCGTTCACTTGTCCGAAGATTAATGGAATTTACCTGGATTGTGTTGACTGGATGATGGAGATGATGGATTGTTACACTGTTAGACTCCACATTACATATCCCACACCAGAGCCATACCCACATCCACACGCTCGTAAGTTTTCTCTATAATCCACACAACCTAATCCACATTACGTACCCAACACCGGAGCCATACCCATATCCACACATTCGTAAGCTTTCTCTATAATCCACACAACCTAATCCACATGACCTAATCCACACCAGATCCACCCAAACACTGTAAAAGACTTCCCCCTAATCAAATCTATCATTAACTATCATTACTGGGACATTGCATCTAGAAATTCCACCTCTTCATCGCTCCCAATTTCCTGTCAGTGAGGCGGCAGCGGCGTCCCTAAACTTAATCTCTGGGCCCCTCTCTGTTTTGACCATCTGTGTTTGTGTCTTTGTGAGGAATGTGGTGTTGTTGTTTTTTGTGTGTTTGTTGTTTGTTCATTGTGGTTAAATAGAGGTTTTACTGTATGTTAAATGAAAGGGTTATTATTAGAAATGTTAAATAAAAGGGTTAATATAATTCTTGTACGCACAATAGTAACTCACCTGTTTTTTTCTATTCAAGGCTGGCGGCGACGTTGCTGGTGGTGATGATCCTGGTGATGGATCTCTCGAGTACCCAGGTCGAGGCGTTCTCCCTAGGGCAGCTCTTCCCTGCCTCCAGACGCGGGGTTCGTGGGTCTTCCCTCATTGGCTCTTCCTCTTCTTCTCCTTCCTCCTCCTCCTCCTCCTCTTCGTCTCACAATGCCCTGCTGGAGGCTGTGAGGCAGGCGGCGTCAGGGAAGACCACAACAACGACGACGGCGACACCCAAGCCTAAGGTGAGATGATAATAATAATAATAATAATAATAATAATAATAAAAGAACGATTACTCAGTGAATGATATATTATTGTGCATGTTTGTGTAATTATATATGTAGGAATGTTATACGGTGGCCATCAGTGTTCTTAAACTTACACATGTCTGTTCAGTCATCAATGTATACAGGTACACACACACACACACACACACACAAACGATGACCGCAAACTTGTTCACTCAGACCAACACCTCTATTTACACCCTGCCTCTCTCTCTCCATCACCACCACTGTTTCTCTCTCCATCACCAACACCACCAATCCCTGCCTACCACCACCACTAACCCCTGCCTTTCTCTCCACCACCATCACCACCACTAACCCCTGTCTCTCTCCACCAGCATCACCACCACTAACCCCTGTCTCTCTCACCACCACTAACCCCTGTCTCTCTTCAGCCTGCCACCACTACAGTTCTCTGTCTCTCTCTCCACCTTCACCACTACAATCTCTCACCACCACTAACCCCTGTCTCTCTCCACCACCACTAATCTCTCTCTCTCACCACCACTAACCCCTGTCTCTCTCCACCACCATCACCACCACTAACCCCTGTCTCTCTCACCACCACTAAACCCTGCTTGTCTCCACCACCAACACCATCACTGCCATTCTCCACCACCTCCATTAACCCCCGTCTCTTTCTACCACCACCACTAACCTCTCCCTCTCTCCACCACAGACGCAGCAGCTCCCCGTCACCAACTCCCCCATCTACTACATCAGGCTGCCACCCTCCCCCTACATGTATATGCCAGGAGTGGGTTACGTCTCTCCCAACAATAACAAATTCAACTTCCTGCGGCCAGACATCGACTTCATCAACAATGGCAAACCTTCCAGCGTGTACCACTATATGTCTACACCACCAACGACTACAGCCACTACTACGACTACCCCTCGGCCTACTACCACGACGACTACTACTACTACCACCACTCCCTCCACGACGACAGTTAAGCCAACAAAGCCATTGCCAACCAAGAAGCCAAGCCATATTACCTGGCTTCAAGGACCCTGGTACTTCAATGGTCGCCCCTCTAACCTCTTCATCTTCAACTCACCTTACAATCCCTCTCACTTTGATAAGCTGCACCAGAGATATAACAAGCCAGGCATCTACCTCAAGTAGTTGCCTGATTGATGATCTTACTGGTAGATAACCTCCAAAAAATATCTTACTCGCGACGGGGGGTGGGGTGAGGGTAGGTGCGGGTAGCTAAGTTAAACAACGCACAGAAAACGCAAGTTGTTTTTCATAGATGGGAATCCTCTTTGATTTTTGTTTTCTTTTAATTTTGGGATTTCATAACACGTGAATAAAAAATAAAGAGATATATTTGTTAGGGAATTATTGAGAATAATACCCAAAACAATTATGATAGTCTTTTGTTATTTTTAGATGGAGGATTGACGGATAACGAACATAAAACAGTAAAAAAATACACAAATCACTTACAAATAAAGTTAATTTATTAAAAATAATATAAACCATATATGTATTATCGGTCATCTTAAATTATAATAAATAAAAGTCAGGATTTTAGTCATGAACCAAATCAATAACTCGTAAAGTATGTAAATTTTCATCAATTACCTGACATACGTAAATTAATTCAACCAGAAAGTGTTCCATTTTATTCAAACGAAATTGCCCACTAAAAAAGATCATAAAAACCAATTCCACGTTTTTTATAAGAAATACCTTTATACATAATACATCAATTTATTATAATACAACGAAATACAACATAGAGAGATCATAGAGTAATATATTAATGAATAATATATTAACCCACCTTGATGTATAATTCGTGAATAAGCTTGAAGAGGAAAATGTAACGCCATGACGTCATCTAGGTTTAAGGGCTAACTTACATATAATGTGTTGTGCCGCGCGTCAATGATTTCACACGGGAGGACTTGACGTTCACGGAAGGATTAGGATTAAGAGGAGTTTATAGTGTGTCTGTGAGGATGATTGGACGTGGCTCCTGTTAGACTTGGACTTGTGTATGAATGCTTGATCGTTAATTAGTTATATCTGATATAAATGAAGAGAAAACACGAAAAATAGTGAAGTATTGTACACTGGAAGCGGCGTCCATTGTTGACTCCAGCGTAGAGTAAACAGTGTGTGTAAAGACAGATAAACAAGTCAATTAATTAGACCAACGATGCGTAGTATGTTGACTTAGACGATTTGAGTCAGTTTTGTAATTGACCAGGTGATAAATAGGGCGTAACAGGTATGGTAAGTCGATTTAAAATTCCTCAATGCATCGCTTGAGTATTTTACATCAATACTTATAATCAATGATGCAATAACTCTGTGTTGATTGCAAGAAATACCATGTTGCATGACGTTGCTGTAAAGTGATTCAATAATGTGTGTTAATATTTAAAGGTCAATCTTGCAATGGTGTTGAATGTATGTCTTTGCAATAACGTATGTTGCATTAGTCAACTTTTCAATATTTGCAATAACGTAGATATGTCATCCATGTAGTGTACGCTTTATGGACAGGCTGACAGACACAAAAACAGGTAGACAGACACAGATATTAAGACAAATAAACAAGCAGACAGACACCAATTAGTTCAGCCAGTCAACTCAGTTATGGTAGACTGTTCCTATTCTGTTATATATAATTGACCAGTCAGAAGTTAGTAACCAGTTAGTGTGACAGTCAGTTAAGCTATAACAGTCTATGCCGTAAATATTTTTTTAGAGAGTAAACTACCACCTTATTACCTTAGTTTACCTGTATACTAATGTTAATTTACGTTAGTTTAACTGTATATTGAGGTTAATTTACCTTAGTTTACCTGTATACTAATGTTAATTAACGTTAGTTTACCTGTATACCGAGGTTAATTTACCTTAGTTTACCTGTATACTAATGTTAATTAACGTTAGTTTACCTGTATATTGAGGTTAATTTACATGTTAGTTTACCTGTATACTGAGGTTAATTTACATGTTAGTTTACCTGTATACTGAGGTTAATTTACATGTTAGTTTACCTGTATACCAATGTTAATTTACATTAGTTTACCTGTATACTGAGGTTAATTTACATGTTAGTTTACCTGTATACCAATGTTAATTTACATTAGTTTACCTGTATACAGAGGTTAATTTACATGCTAGTTTACCTGTATACCAATGTTAATTTACATTAGTTTACCTGTATACTGAGGTTAATTTACATGTTAGTTTACTTGTATACTGATACATAGAAGGTTTACCTGTATACTAAGCATATAGAAGATAGTTTGCGTATATATTGTCAACACAAAGACGACGTTTTACTTCCATTCCTTAAATTCCAACTATAAACTCGCTTATTTCAGTGTTATTGTTAATATCATCCATAAAAGATAAAAATATTGATAATTTCGTCTATCGTAGGAAATATTCAGAGTAAAACTTGTATTTAATGAAGAATATACTTGATAAATATTCTCTAAATTGGTTAACTGGTCCCCTAGGGTGTAACGTCAATGAGTATTCGTCAACAAAACTTTAAAAGGATGGATAAAGTTGTTTTTAGTTAGTTACAGGTGATATAAAGTTACTTTAGTACCTTTATATAACGTAAATATATATGAGAATTAAGATAAATAGGATATTTCAATTTGAAAATGAAGAATTTATAAATAAACAAATAACAAGTCAGAGTTCACTTACGGTACTGCACCTCCCACACTTCGATGGCGACTGATCCAAATTCCCAAGAATCCCAAGTTCCTCATCCAATATGGCGAATCACATTACAAGTGCCCGAAATTTTGACTTGTTCATATGATAATTACCAGAGGTTTATTGTCTTTATCGTCATTTGGCAAGTACGAATTATTATTATTATTATTATTATTATTATTATTATTATTATTATTATTATTTGTATGTCTAATGCTTGCGTTTAAGGCTCGTATTCCCTGCTTCTCTGTGTTTACATTCTGCATCAAAACAAAAGACTGGACGATAGCGTAAAAAAAAATCCCTTTCTAGAAGCTTTTGTTAATTAAAGATAATGTATTTGTATATAATTGTTATTGTTGTGTTGTGTAGAGCTTTTATTTGGCCTTATTTGTTATATTTGTTATGTGTTATGCCTGTTATTACGTGTTATTTCTTGTTATTGTTATGTTGTGTTATCTTTCGTGTTGTTTTTGTTCTCTCTCTGTGTATGTGACGTAATAAAGGTGTTGATTATTGTTTGTTTGTTTTTGTTTGTTCTTTGTTTATGATTGTGCTTATACAAACATACATACAAACACATTCACACCCATAGAAGACCTCCAAACACACACATAAATACACACACGTCCTCAACACACACACACACTCAACTTCCGGTGGACCAAAGAACCAATTAGTGGTACAGGTAACCCTCCTACCTGGTGTTGTGTTCTCTCAATTAACACATTAACAGCACCATAACTCTCGCCCCATACAGTTAATGGTGCAGTGAAGAGGCCAGTTAAACGAGCCGATGAGGGGCTTCCGGAAGTGGACTTAACCCCCCCTCCTCAGCCCTCTTCACCTACCCCTCTTCCTCCCTCCCTCCCTCCCCCCCCTCATTCCTCCTACCTCCTCTCCCTCCCCTAACCCACCACCTCCCTCTACCTCCCCAGCCCACTCCACCTACCCCCCCCCTCCCTCTCTCCCTATTTCGCCTCAAGCCATCACGACAAACAATTATCCCTGCTATTGGTCGCCACCCTATTTCAATCCCTATTTTGTACCTCAACCACTAGCCACCCATTAGCCACCCATCACCCAATTTGTCACCTTTGTGTAATGGGGATAAATGGGATGGTAATAATGGGTCGGGTGTCAGAGGGTGTGTGTGTTTTTACCTCTCTCTCTCTTTCTCTCTCTCTCTCTCAACGTACGAACCCTTAAAACAACCAGAGCTTAACCCACCTGTACAGAACCGGAAGCAATTATGCAAATGAGGTCGACAGGTGTACTAGTAATTACTCCCAACACCACCTTGACACACATCCTTGTACAGGGACCTAACGAGAATTACATACATACATACATACATACACAGAAGGGTCCTAAAACGGGATTCGAACCTGTATTTTAAATAACCAAAAATATCACGTACAGGAGTGGAAGATGTGTGTATGTGTCTATGTGTGTGTGTGTGTGTGTGTCTATGTGTGTGTGTGTGTGTGTGTGTGTGTATGTCTGTATGTGTGTGTGTATGTGTGTTCATCCTTCCCTCCAGGTGTGTCTTTCTCAGGTGAGACTAATTAGGGACAGGTAAGGGACGTGTTTACTTTCGTATTCCTGTATGGTTACTTCCGGTGGCCTCTCTCTCTCTCTCTCTCTCTCTTTAAACACCATTGCCATTCGATAACTTCTTTCATTTCCGACGATCGCCGATGGGCTCCACATGACGTCACTGCCAGAGGTATGATAATCTCTCCTTCGTTACGCCCACCGCCTCGACCTTCCCTTAGGGCTAACTCGTGCCCTGGGGAAGGTGGAGGAGGTGGAGGTGGAGGAGGTGGAGGTGTGGTGGAGGAGGAGGAGGTGTGGTGTGTGGTGGAGAGGTGGAGGGTGTGGTGGAGGAGGAGGTGCTGGTGGGAGTGGAGGGGGTGGAGGTGGAGGAGGAGGAGGTGGGAGGAGTGGAGGTGCTGTGGAGGAGGAGGTGCTGGTGGAGGTGGTGGTGGTGCTGATGGAGGTGGAGGAGGAGGAGGTGGTGGTGGAAGAGCTGGTGGAGGAGGTGGTTTTAGGGGTGGGAGAAGGTGGAGGAAGAAGAGGAGTAGGGAGAGAGAGAGAGGGAGAGAGAGGGGAATAGGGAAGAAGGAAGAAGAGATAAAGAGGGGAGGAAGGGAAGGAAAAGGGAAGAGAAAACAAATCAAACGAACAAAAAAAAATAGCAAAGAAAAAATAACAAGAAAATCACCAATTACAAGCAATAACAAAAAATCAGATCCAATAACAATTAAAATCAGTTTATACACTATTTCATTCACTCAATAAAATGTATAAAATAGGAAGATAAACACAAATAGCATAAATAAAAAGTCAATTTTATTCATTAATCTACAAATAAATAGCAGAAATAGCAATAAAAACTTAAGCATCGTAATTTAATTTAATAAATATGATAACAAATTGTATTGGGTCATAATGGGCGCTAGACATAGTGGGCCCCAGACATAGTGGGCCCCAGTCATAGTAGGCCCCAGTCATAATGGGTCCCAGACATAGTGGGCCCCAGTCATAATGGGTCCCAGACATAATGGGGCTCAGTCATAATGGGTCCCAGACATAGTGGGCCCCAGTCATAATGGTTCCCAGACATAGTGGGCCCCAGACATAGTGGGCCCCAGTCATAATGGGTCCCAGACATAGTGGGCCCCAGTCATAATGGGTCCCAGACATAGTGGGCCCCAGTCATAATGGGTCCCAGACATAGTAGGCCCCAGTCATAATGGGTCCCAGACATAGTGGGCCCCAGTCATAATGGGTCCCAGACATAGTGGGCCCCAGTCATAATGGGTCCCAGACATAGTAGGCCTCAGTCATAATGGGTCCCAGACATAGTGGGGCTCAGTCATAATGGGTGCTAGACATAATGGGGCTCAGTCATAATGGGTCCCAGACATAGTGGGCCCCAGTCATAATGGGTGCTAGACATAGTGGGCCCCAGTCATAATGGGTCCCAGACATAGTGGGCCCCAGTCATAATGGGTGCTAGACATAGTGGGCCCCAGTCATAATGGGTCCCAGACATAGTGGGCCCCAGTCATAATGGGTGCTAGACATAATGGGGCTCAGTCATAATGGGCCCCAGTCCAATTAGTATCTAGTCTTAATACTTGGATTATATCAGTTAGAGGCCTATCGAAACTGGGGTCTACTAAGATTGGGGCCTACTGGGACTGGGGCCTACTAGGACTGGGGCCTACTAGGACTGGGGTCTACTGGGACTGGGGTCTACTAGGATTGGGGTCTACTGGGACTGGGGCCTATTAGCACTGGGGTCTGACAAACATCACACACGGGTAAAACAAAAGAGACAGAGTGAGAGAGAGAGAGCTGGAGAGAGAGACAGTCAATCGCTCACTCAACTCAATAATAACAACATATTGCACACAGTCTCAGAGCAAAATGTCCGCCATTACAAAAAAAAAACAGTAATGGTGGCAGCTAGGAGACAACTTCTTAACAGTGGGGTAAAATTTATTCTCTTGAGACAAATCTGAGATATTTTATATTTTTTCTTTTAATTTTCCCAAAGGATCAAAGTTTGAGAATATTTATTTTTACATGTTTTCATTATTATCAAAATGTGCGGCCATTTTTTTTTTACATTTCGTCATTGTCATAAAACCAGCGGCCATATTTGTTTACATTTCGTCATTGTCATAAAACCAGCGGCCATATTTGTTACCGTCATTGTTATATAAACCAGGCCATTTTTTTTTTACATTTCGTCATTGTCATAAAACCAGCGGCCATATTTGTTTACATTTCGTCATTGTCATAAAACCAGCGGCCATATTTGTTTACAATCCGTCAGAGTCACGACACTTGTTAGTCATTAATTCAACAACAAAAACTTGTCATAAAAAAAACATAACGCAAATACATCACAAATAACAAACATATCAACAATAATTTATATCTCTCAGCGAGTAAATCAAGCTGGAGAAAAATTATATATACAATAATTATTCTATTTTTGTTAGTTTATGTTAAAATACAATAATCTAATTCTTATTATTTATGCCTTTGTACATTTTTTCTACAGATCTCGACCAGGTTAATTGATTTATCGACCAAATTCCATTCTTAGCAACAATTGGTGGAAGTTGATTGGTTGACTCCCTTAGCAACCGTATCAATTGGTGGAAGCTGATTGGTTAACTCCCTTAGCAACCGTGACAGGTCGTGGAAGCTGATTGGTTAACTCCCTTAGCAACCGTGTCAATTGGTGGAAGTTGATTGGTTGACTCCCTTAGCAACCGTGACAATTGGTGGAAGCTGATTGGTTAACTCCCTTAGCAACCGTGACAGGTCGTGGAAGTTGATTAGTTAACTTAAAAACCAGCAGCCAATCATCTCTCACGTATTAATGAGGTTGCTAAGGACGCCAAAAACAAGTGTAGTCAAAAACAGAAGATCTATATTACAGGTGTGTGTGTGTGTGTACAGTAATGGTCACTTATAGAACTGATCGTGATATATGAAGCTCCGGAGTATAACCTTATATAACATACAACCATATACAACCCCTTGATATGTTATTATAAGTCTGGTTGTTTGTGTATACTTGTTACAACAAATACATAAATAATATATCTCTTTTTGTGTCTAGCTAATAGGAAAGTGATATATTAGCACCATAGAGGCTAGTAGTGGTAGTAGTTGTGGTTGTGCTAGTAGTAGTGAGAGTAGTGATGGTCATGCTAATAGTAGTAGTAGTAGTAGTAGTGATTGTGTTCTAAGTGATAGGAGCTATAATCATGGTGGTAAAAGTAATACTTGTAGTAATAATAGTAATTACTGTAGTCGTGGTGGTAAAAGTAATAGCTGTAGTAATAGTTGTGGGTAGTGCTAGTAGTTGATGATAATGCTAGCCTCCTAGTAGTTAAAATGCTTGAAGTAAGGGTGTTTATATTTCTGTACAGCCACGGGAGGTCGAGGCTTCCAGATGTAAACATTAGAGGGACGACCATTATAAGGAAAGTACTTATTGAGGGTAAACCATGGCTTCTTGGTAGGTCTGGTGGTAGTGGTGGTAGATGCTGTGGTGGTAGGTGGTGGTGTGGTGGTAGTGGTGGTGGTAGTAGTAGAGGGCTTCCATGGGTGAGGTGTAGCTGATGTTGGTTGACTCCAGTGGTAGATCTGAGTAGGACGTCCGTTGTTGGTGAAATCGAGGTCGACCTTAAAGTGATTGAGAGAAAAAAAAAAGAGAGAGTTGGTTTATTATGGGAGGAATTTGTATTATTATTTACTTATCTTTATTCGTTTTATTTTCTCAATTAATTCATCATCTTCTTTACTTATCTTGCCTTTCCCTATTTGATACCTATTCCATCTCTCCCCCATCCCATTTAGCATATCTGCCCATTTATATACCATCCCATTTACCCATAACTCCTAACAATTTATTTCCCCATCTACCCATCCCATCAAGCTCCCATCCCATCCACCCATCTACCTCACTCCCATCTATCCACAACAAACACCTCTCCCATCCAACAAACACCCCTCCTCACCCTCCCATCCAACAAACACCCTCCTCACCCTCCATCCACAAACACCTCCTCACCTCCCATCCAACAAACACCCTCCTCACCCTCCCATCCAACAAACACACCCTCACCCTTCCCATCCAACAAACACCCCTCCCTCACCCCTCCCATCCAACAAACACCCCTCCCTCACCCCTCCCATCCAACAAACACCCCTCCCTCACCCCTCATATCCCACCCAACAAACCTCTCTCCCACAAACTTACTTTCTGGAAGGGGAAGGAAGTGGTGCTGGTGTGGGCTTGGTGCTGGATGTTATTGTTGACGTAGTAATATGGAAGAGGAGGCAATTTAATGTAATAAATGGGCGAATCTTCTTGTCTTATCCGCTCCCCCTGCGTGACGCTCGGCAGACTAGCGCCCCCTCGATCCAGTCCCAGTCTCTGTAACACCTGAGGAAGAGAGAGATACAGGTGAGTCATTGTGGGTTAGGGTAGGGTAGGGTAGGGTAGGGTAGGGTAGGGTAGGATAGAAAACCTTTCAGCAGATATGAAGCAATATAAACAGTGATTGAGACGTTGAGGGTATTAATTAGTACACACACACAGGTAAGTTCCTCATTTACTCACCTGTAGTGCCCCAGCGGCGTCCAAAGTCTGCATCTGAGCTGACGACCTCGCTACCAGCACCACCACCACCGCCGCCACCAGTACCGTCTCACGCCACCTGCAGGACAAAACAAACACTAACACACATACACAACTCAATCACATATAAGAAATACTATAGTATGGTGGGAGCCTAAACCACACACACACACACACACACACACACACACACACACACACACACACACACACACACACACACACACACACACACACACACACACACACACACACACACACCGGGAACTGTGGAAGTATTTACATTATTCAGGTATTTGAACTCCTCTGACTAAGCTGTCGCGCTTCGCTGCTCCGACAGAGGGATGCAGTAGCTGGAGGGAAGGAACAGTGATAACACAGCAACACCCAGCAACACAGCAACACACAGCAACACCCAGCAACACAGCGCCTGCATGAACAAACAGCCAAGAACAGCTCGTGACATTTACCTTTCCCCTACAAAGAAGAACTTATGGTAGCTACGCCAGACGGATATTCGCCACGCCTAAAGACAGCCTGGCGTTCTTTTATAGTACCTATATAACAGGTTGGGCTCAGGACTCATGGCTCAAGGCTCAATACCTCGACCATCACGCGCCAAGATGACTCACAGGATTAAACCGCTCTAAACTCCCTCCCACTAGTGATCGCCAGTGTAGGCAAGCGAAAGTCAGGCGAACGTTACTTCCGGTATTAAATAAACGTGACATTACTGTATAGAAGAGATCGCTCAGGGCTGTTTGACTGCTCGGGCTGAGGCTCTGTATGTATGGGGTTGTGACCGTCTAGGCTATGTACGTATATGGCTGTGAACGCATAGAGCTGTGAACGTATAGAGCTGTGACCGTATAGAACTGTGTACGTATATGGTTGTGTACGTATATGGTTGTGTACGTATATGGTTGTGTACGTATATGGCTGTGTACGAATAGGGCTGTGAACGTGCATGACATGATTCAGGAAGTGATTTAGCAAACAGGAAGATACACGGAAGATAATTACAGCCAAACCTCCATACAGCGGACTTTTCTCTATATATAATCCGTTAAATAAGGTTTTATATAACGGAAGTTCGATATAACGGATTTCTCTCTCCAGATATTCCGTTAAATTGGAGGTTTCATATATAACGGACCCTTGATATAACGGATTTCCATCTCTATATAATCCAGACAAAGAGAAAGACTATCTTCCTTGATATCCCTCACCTCTACCTGTGCTATTACCTGTTAATGACCTCAGATACTTACAGGTCAGAGGTCAGGTGCATAAGGTCACCTGTGTAGGGTCATTAAGGTATTTTTTTTTAGGGAAGGTACTTAAATGTTGGGGTTAGTTGTGGTGGTGGTGGTGGTGATTGTTGTTGTTGTGGTGGTGGTGGTGGTGGTGGTGGTGGTGGTGGTGGTGGAGATTGTTGTGGTGGTGGTGGTGGTGATTGTTGTGGTGGTGGTGTCTGCGGTGGTGTTGGTGGTTGTTGTTGTTGTGGTGGTGGTGGTGATTGTTGTGTTGTGGTGGTGGTGGTGGTTGTTCTTGGTGGTGGTGGTGGTGGAGATAGTGGTAACAAAATTTGTTGTAGTACCGATAGTGATAGCGAATATTATCCTAATAGTGATGATATCCAAGACAGTGGTACTAGCAATAGTGGTAGCAAGAGTTGTGGTGATAATGATAGCCAGGATAGTGGTAGCAAGAGTTATAGTAAGGATTGTGGTACCCAAGATTATGGTAGTGAAAATTGTGATAGTGAGGATTGTGGTAGTGAGGATTGTTGTAGCAAGAGTTGTGGTAATAAGCGACTACAGGTGGTGAGGAAGGGGATACACCTACCCTAACAGTGTCTTCTACCACCAGCCTCACCTGTACACTGTAATTAACCATAGGTAAAGGTGTGCTGTGGAGTGATGTCATCTTTCCCCCTGTATTAGTTATGTAATCTTCTGTAATGTACTTTGTATTTATATGTAACTTAAAGGACATAAATATACATGTGTGTCTGTATTATGTTGATATTACATACATACATACATACATACATACATACATACATGACAGTAGTAGCTTAGAGATATTTAAATTGTGTTTTATACTTAACTGTGTGTGGTAGTAGTGATGGTGGTAGGGTGTGGTGGTTGTTGTGGTAGGTAGGGTGTGATGGTGGTTGAGGTAAAGAGGAGTGTGTGTGGTGATTATGGTGGTGTATGGTAGTATGAGTAGTGTGAACGTATGGTAATGATGGTGATGGATGGTATTGAAGGAGAGTGTGTGTGTGTGTGCCGACTATCATGAGGGTACACACACACACACACACACACACACACACACACACACACACACACACACATACACACACACATACACACACACAACACACTCACACAAACTTTCTCTATACACTCCTGTCTTCACCTGGGTGGCCTAAAGTGCCTCATAAGTATACATGTGCCCACCTGCCCACCTCCTCTACCATACCCACCTGCCCACCTCCCCTACCATACCCACCTGCCATGCCCACTTACATCACCTCACTAAACATCCTCAACTAATTACTACCTTACTCTGGATCTTCTCGTGCTCATAAGTCAAACTTTCACCTTAAGTGGATGTTTGAGAACGTATTTAACCGATTCACTTAAGCAACGGCACAAAGATGGATTCTCAAAGGTTCTTACGTTAAGTTTGTATTCTTAACTAAAGAACGTCTCCACCTCCTTATCAGAACCCGTAAATATGGAAGCTGCAGCATAAAACCCTTTATGCAATGGCGTCGAGCTGCTTAACCTCTGACCATTGACCTTTGGGCCCCCTGGTGGTGGCAATTTGCAACGAGGTCATGGTTCCGTGTGTGTGTATCTCTCTCTCTCTCTCTCTCTCTCTCTCTCTCTCTCTCTCTCTCCTCTTAACCACAGTCCTGACACTAATGTAAACACACCGTTGTTACCTACCTAATTACAGACCAGGTAACTGAGTATTATACAAGCCAAGACGTATATAGCTTCACCCGCCTCTCTCAATGTTTTTGTTTTGGTCGGGATGCCTGATGCGTGATGACCCCTAACTTATTAATACATACACACACGACCAACGCCTATTGTCTTGTGAACTCGTTGAAAATTACATTATTATCGTTAAAGCAAGTGTGTAATTTTATGATCAGGGTTACAATTGTAGTTAACATGACAAACGAGACGTAGAAACAGACAGAGAAATAAATAAATAAAAGATAGAGGCGTAAAGAGAATGAGATTAACTTATGGAAAAATGGAGGAAAGGAGAAAAAACAGAGAGAAAGAGAGTCAGTGACCGCTGTACGATAATAATACAGGTCCGTGCACGATATTCTTCCCTGCGGCGCCACAAAGCCACCTGGGGGTCAGTCCGTCCCCTGGCCTTTGTTTTCCCCACCATGGACAACGACATCCTCCTACCACCCGGAGCTATTTAGAGCCATTTTAACGACAATAAAAGACCATTTACAATTAATTCAACCTTAGAGTCATTAAATAAACAGTTGGATTATATAAGGACGAGTTAAAATAGGTGTTAATAAAGGAAAGGGTTGTTTTTTTTTTTGTAATTCGTGGATGTGGTGTTTACTTTGGCGTTGTTCATCCTATCGGTGAAAACTCTACACTATTCCAGAGTGCGTGTCAATACTGCTTATTGGCTCTCTCGCTGTCTTCTCCCGTTACTGAGAGAGAGAGAGACAGACAGCGAGAGAAACAGGGAAACAGACAGCGAAAGAGACAGGGAGAAACATACAGAGAGAGATAGAGAGACAGAGGGACAGACCAAGAGACACGGAAAGAGAAAGACAGAAACAGACTGACAGATAGACCGAGACAGAGAGGAAGAGGGAGAAAAAGAATAAGAGACAGACAGGGAATAAAATATCAAAATTAGACCCAGCTTAGAGGGACTATTTTAAAACGAAATACCGCCATTGAACACGAGGACAATAACGAGACCGTGCACAATAGCCGTCACCACAATACACCTCGTTATATAGTGAGAAAAGACGGTCCATATATCACTCGTATACTTCAATACAACGCGATATACCACGACCCGAGGCTATAAACCTTGTTATAACGACCTAAAACATTTCAAAGGTCAGGTTAAAGGTCAGCTGGGTGGACACGACGAAGGAAAGAGGTTTAGATGAGGGTTAGGTATTGGTTTAGGTTGGATCCTGTTCCTTTTATTTCTTCTTGTTCTTCATCTTTTAGTTTTTGTTGATGTTCTTGTTTGTATTATTATTATTATTATTATTATTATTATTATTTCCTTTGTTATTATTAATTATTGTGAACATTACTCACAAACTGTCCTCGAGTGCTGTGTGGTTTTGACCTCTGACCCTGACTCCTACAGTAGGCCTACCTATGACGTCCTCCTACAGGTCCCCAGCCGTTACCAACACCTCTTCCTTCCCTGACCAGATATCCCTCCTCCTAGTGACAGGCCTGGCACTTGACATTATTAGGGACCTGCCACGCTTTGCCATAAACAGATGAAATGTACTGGGAACTATCCCCCCACACACTCATCATTCTGTCACTTTATGTAACTTGCTGACAAAACCCATGACCCTTCAGGCTTTTACGCCCTCAATGCATGAGTCATAAAGGCAAGCATGAACTCCGCATGCTTCCCAGATGGGCACTGTGAACACTTCTGGGCTTCGCCTTGCACAGGTTGTAAGGGGGTGCCCAATAAACTAGCCCCCTCCGGGGCAATCGAAAAAAAATCTAACCTACCCTGTGTCTGGCTGTCGGGAAGGGGGTACCGGGTGTGTAGGGGGTTAAGAGGCTGGGTAGGGGAGGAGAGAGGAGGGTATAGAGGGGTAGGAGGGTAGGGGTAGGGAGTAGGGGATAGCAGAGGATAAGGAAGGGGAGAGGAGGATAGGGTACGGGATAGGGGGATACTGTGTTGTTTATTATTGTGTGTTAGTACCAATAAACTCCTTAATGTAACCCGATTTTAAGAATATTCAACCATGGCGGAGGAATACATGTTCAGATGTAAACAAAGCGCGAAGTAGTTCCCAATCTCACCACCAGGAGTCGATTACACACGACTCTTCCAGGTGACACACGAAGGGGGTCCCGCTACACCACCATTAACTAAATACAAATCCCACGAACAATTCTTTTCTTTTTCTCGACCCAAATGAGCTTAGGAACTTGATATTGTGTGATATTTTTACAGTTTTCTTTCGTATTTCAAAAGGTAAATGGAACTACTTACTGACATGACGGTTCAGATCTGAGGGAGTAAAAAACGATGTAATATTTTTGTAATTCACGTAATTCGTGTCGTTAATGTTGCTCGGGTTTAGTTATTTCGCTTTCTGTATCTTAATTGTCCACTTCCTGTAATTTTGGACACTGTTTTTCCCACCTCCCGGCCCCACCCGCTGTTATAATGAGTTGATATATATGTGTATGTGTGTTCCTGAAGATCGTCGCCCGCTACCAACTGTTATCGTTACGAGCGTTTACTACTTGTCTGTCTGTCTGCCCTGTCTGCCCTCTGGTGACCAAACACTCCCAGCTACCACACCACTACCATCACCATCATTACCACTTCCATCACCAACACACACCACTATCACATAGCGTCACCACCACACGCCAACACTATCATCAGCTACCCCTTAACCACTACCACTACCACACCACCACCACACAGGCCACCGTGACGCACACAGGTGATAACACTCAATGCCTCTCACCTGTACCTCATCAACAGGTAATGACTCAGCCCACTTTTCAAGACTCAGAGACACGTGAGTCGATTTATAAGTCGAAATTGTTTCTCATCTGCAGATTCGAGACGACATCTAACTAGACCAACTTAACTTACATTCCCGTTGCAATGAGACACAATTTGGTGAGGATTTTTGTCAATTCGCTAAAAAGGAACTAAAGTCACGTCCTATCTGTCATATTCAAGGCGAAAATCCCACTCAAAAAGCATTACCTAGGATGCATTGCCAACTAACGGTGGATTGACACTGTCTTCCCCCAAACTGTATGTCTCCAGTCTCTATTACAGCTGTCAGGAAGTCAGAGAAATACGAGGGACAGAGCCTGATATATGGCACATTTCCCATCCGGCACAAGCGCCCACCTATCATCATACACTGAGTAATAACCGGATATGGGAAATCATCTGACTTGTATCCGGCTCCTCATCCTCCGCTGGGTGATGCTCTAGTAACCCGTATTGGTATTATATCCGGCTCTTGTAGTCCAGTCATCTTCGTGGTCTGGAAGCGGATCTGTTTGCATGATAGAACGACAGATGTGAGACGGGGGAAGTACTGGGCAATCATGGAGGTATGAGGGAGTAGTGTAAGTGAGGGAGGGAGGGAAGCACTAGCCAGGAAGTAGTATAAGCCCGTAGTCCTATAGCGTCTTTATAATGGCGCCAGGAGGAGTGAGTCGGGTGCGCGCCGCTCTGAGAAATAACGGGGACCAGTGACAGTGTCTGTACTCACCCGCGCATATCAGACTGACATCCCTTGTTTCCGCCTCTTCTCTCCTCTTTTATGACCGTTTGTTCTCCCTCTTTTCCTCTTTAATTTATTGTGTGGCTTCGCGTTGCGTTCATTGGTTCAGATAATTGAACTAAAGAGGCTAAATGAGGATTTGTTTTAGGTTCGTGTCCCCTTAGGATGCATCAACCCGACCAGCTACAATTCTCTTTTGTTTTTTTTGTCTCTATTTGGTAAACATAAACATATACTTTACTGAGACCTAGACCCTATATTACTACAAACAATAATAGCTTTAATAATACTTAAGATCATTATTAATTAGGAAAATATTATATTATCTTTCCTTCTTACAAATATTAGTCAGAAATTTGTATGTATGTATGTATTTATGTATGTATGTATGTACTGTATGTATGTATGTATGTATGTACTGTATGTATGTATGTATGTACTGTATGTACTGTATGTACCTACCCTCTATTTACCTGTTACCTCAGGTAGAAATTCCAGCTAATTAATACATTCCAGGTGCGGTGGCCCCCTACCTTGGCGTTGCAGCGGGGCACTTTGTTTCTGTCTGTGTGTATCTGTCTTTGTCTGTCGGTGTTATCATTTGATCTCCCTATTGTATTCTTGACCAGAGGGAGAGGGAGGAGGAGGAGGAGGAGGAGAAGGAGAAGAGGAAGAGAAAGAGAGGTAAGGGAAGAGGAGAGAGAAGAGGAGGAGGAGAAGGATATAGGTGTGAGGGCCTTCATTCGCATCCTAAATACCCTTGGATAAATCACTAATTTTCTTAAAGCTTGATATCAATTTAACACAAACTGTAATCATAAAACAGCCAAAATCAGAAAAATCAGGTTCACTTATTTTTTTTCATCTGATTTTATTTTCATGGTTAATTTACCGACAAAAAAAGACACAAACACGAGACTGAAAAGGACAAACTTGATTATTTTCACAGTAGACGTCGGTTAAAGCCACAGTGTAAAGAGAGGGCGTCAAGGCTTCATTGTTTTAAGACTGCTAATCCATTTATCACCTGCCTGGGGTTCATTAGCGAAGTTCCCCTTGTTTACTCTCGCTTTCTTTAATTTCTGGCTAAACTAATTTATTCCCGGGTTTTTGCCTTGAGTGATTGACGGTCCGTGTCTTTTGTTGAGAGGTTTGATGCTCTCTCTCTCTCTCTCTCTCTCTCTCTCTCTCTCAGCGTCAACATACAAAAGAACTGATTTCTCATTAACTACCTCCTCTCCCTCCCCACCTGCCCCTCACAGCACCCTCAGGCCCCGTCACAGCACCACCAAGGCCCTGATAGCACTCTCACAGCCCCACACAGCACCTTCAGGTTCCGTCACAGCACCCCCAGGAGAACTGCATACCCAGACATAAAAAGTTACCTTCAGCTCCGCGTGACCGAGTGAGCCTGACTGACCGACCGTGTTATTGGGTTTCCAGCGACCGTTCTCTGCTGGCTCTGATCCTACTAGCAAACGTGAGCTATTAGTGAGTTTCCAGCGACCGTTCTCTGCTGGCTCTGATCCTACTAGCGAACGTGAGCTATTAGTGGGTTCCAGCGACCGTTTAGTACCAGCTATGAATCCCACCTCACAAAAATGCTCCCTCGCTTCCTCCCTTCTTCTAAAAAATCCCCATCACTCCCTACCCCACCTCAAAAACTGTCCCCTCCCTCCCTCCCTCCACCCCACCTCAAAAAATTATCCTCTACTTCCTCACCCCCCACCCACCTAAAAAAATTCCCCCTCACCCCATCGCCCCCTTATAAATGGCCCCCCTCCCTCCCCCCTGCGTCCTTTCCCTGATAAAAAAAATCCCCCTGAACGAAATAAGAAACAGATGACATTGCATTTTCTTAAGTGGTTATCATGGAGGAAGGGGGAGGTACAGGAGGGGAGGGGAAGGGGGAGATACAGGAGGGGAGGGGAAGGGGGAGGTAAGGAGTTGCATTTTTACACAGTGGATCCTCAAAGGGGGTAAATCGTGGCCAGGGGGAAGAGGGTAAGGGGGTAGATTGTGACCAGGGGAAGAGGGTAAGGGGTTATTACCAAGGGAGGTGGGGTAAATCATGGCCAGGTGGGAATGGGAAGGGGTGAATCATGGCCAAGGAAGGGGGGACACGAGAAGGTGTAAAATACAGGAGAATTTACCTCATATGAAAATGCACCTCACACACACACACACACACACACCCACACACCCCACACACACACACACACACACACACACACACACACCCCACACACACACACACACACACCCCACACACACACCCACACACACACACACACACCCACACACACACACACACCCCACACACACACACACACACACACACACACACACACACACCCCACACACACACACACACACACACACACACTCACACACACACACACACACACTCGAGTCCCAACAACAATAATAATGTCATAACTTAAGCCAAATAACACATCTACTTACAGTCTCAGACCATATTAGCCGCCATTTTGTTACCGCTAGATTAATGTTGTATTATTACACCTGAGCTCCTCCAGTAAGGGTGAAAATAATTAACAGGTGAATCTCTGTGAATCCGAGGCTTCTGATTGGCTGTTTCCGTCAGGTGATGAATTAAAGGAGGTTTCTCTTCCGGTTTGACCTGACCTGACCCCACTTACACATACAGACACACACACATATACATACACACATGTACACACACTCTCTGAACTTTCACCTTTTATACATACATGTTTTGGTATACATACACACACACACATACATACACATACACACACACATATATATATACATACATACATACATGCATACACATATACACACACACAAACGCATACACACGAGGGTGGTTGTAAATTTGTGGTTGGTTCATTTACGAAGAGTGAAGCCTTGATGATGGTGATGTTGGTAATTGTGGTAGATGTAATGGTAGTAATGATGATGTTATTGGTGGTGATTGTGGTAGTTGATTGTGTTCCATACACCTGTAAGTATTGGTGTACACTCGTGTAAGTATTCATGTACACACTGTGAGTTTCACCATACACAAGGAAAACTTATGTAAGTATTGTGTCAGTTGTGTTTATGTGTGTGTGTGTGTGTGTGTGTGTGTGTGTGTGTGAGAAAATTCGTGTACACAACTGGAATTTCCGTCCATGAGAACCAAGTGCAGAGAGACACGTGCTAGTATTCGCGTACACATATGTAAGTATTAGAGTACACACATGTAAACACCGAGGTACATACAGCAGCTGAGAATATCGTCCCAAATGGCCTTGACCGTGGCCTCTCTCTCTCTCTCTCTCTCTCTCTCGTTTTGATAAGATACTTAGATGAACGGACGGATACTTGCACTCGCTCAGTCACACACTCACGGACGTACAGACACACACACTAACACTCACGGACAGACTGACGGACGGACAGATGAACGGTACCCCCCCCCCATTAGCTGGTTCCCTTGCATATAAACACCCAATCAAAACAGTCATCACATCCATTAGCTATTCCATGAACGATTCTAATTGGCCACGCTTCATTATCTCGATATTTTATTGGCCAGACATCCACCAGTTACCGTCTGAATACCAACCTCTCCTGGAACTACCGACCAATCAGGAACAGAATGCGAACCTCGCTTACAAACGGTCAACAAACAAAGGTCACATAACAAGCTTTCTGGGAAACGAGAATTGGAGGCAACAAGTGGTTTGTTTACATATGGTGTGGGTATGTGGATAGGGAGGGAATGGGTGGGAAGTTTTGGGGAGGGTGGGTGCAGGTAGGGTGTGGGTGTAGGGGAAGTGTGTGGATGTGGGTAAGGAAAGTAGGTGTGGGTGAAGGTGGTGTGTGGTGAAAGGTGTAGTGTGTAGGGGAGAGAGTTTTGCTAATAAGGTGATTAGACACGGTGTAATTAACCTGTGAAGGTGTTGGGGTGTTATCTTTATATCTTTAGAGAGAGAGAGAGAGAGAGAGAGAGAGAGAGAGAGAGACTGGGGTCTATTAGTACTGGGACCTATCAGGACTGGGGCCTATCAGGACTGGGACCTATCAGGACTGGGACCTATCAGGACTGGGGCCTATCAGGACTGGGGTGAGCTTGGTTAGTGTGAAGAAGAACTTGTTATTAGCTCCCCGTTACTCACCATCAAGTTCTTCAGTACATTCCTTCACTATCCTGTTTTTTACACCTGCCACTCGCACTGTCGGTCACTCTGTCACTCACACACTAGATTATTCACTCACTTACTTTATTACTAAATCACTTACACACTCATTTATTCACTTTCTTAACAACTCACTCACTCATTTACTCACTTACTTTTTCACTGACGGAGAAAAATACATTTCTTTAATAAGGAATCAAACCCTCTTATTAAACCCTCTATCATATGAAGACCCACGTCAATATAGACTACAATCCTCTATAAGTCCCCTAAATGTATTCTCGGTGACGTAAAAACAAATGCTCTATGGAAGCCTTCTCAACACTGCATCGAGTATTGAGATTTTAATTCGTAATCGTCTTCGAAAATTTTATTAAGAATCTTCAAATTTTAAGGATATTCGAGTTTTAAGGATCTTCTAGTTTTACGGATATTCTAGTTTTAAGGATCCCCAAGTTTTAGGTCTTCAAGTTTTAAGGATCATCAAGTTTTAAGAACTTTCAAGTTTTTTTAATGGCTGTCGAGCGTTCACCTTGCAAGCGAAATATCCCGAGGACAAATCCCACTCTGAGTGAAGGACAGATACCAACTTTTTGCTCCACTCGTTCCTGCACTCTCAGCGTTATATTGAGTGCATTGTCAGGCGTTTACCGATAATGGAACAGCCTCCAGGTAGACTAGCCTCACCTTGCCTAACCTAACCAAGTAGATCGACTAACACACAAACTTCTACCCAACCAACATCATTCCAGGGAGTCAAAAAAAAAAACTTGTTTGAGATTTAATTAGAGAAACTGATAACTAAATAAATCTCTGCTAAGATAAGAAAACCGAGAAAGATAAACACTCAGTATTCGGAAGACCTGTGTGTGTGTGTGTGTGTGTGTGTGTGTGTGTGTGTGTGTGTGTGGTGAAGGAGGTGATGGGGACGAGACATTTCAAGATAAACGTTCCGGACACTTGACCACGACGCAGCCCCGGCGTGAGTCAGGCGGCGTCTGGAGCACCTGTCCCTCCCTGGCATTCCCCTGCCCTGGAATGAACCGAGAGAGAAACAGACAGACAGAAATGGAGAGCTACCCTGATCTTTCTTACCAGCGAGAGACAGACAGAGTGAAAGAGTGGGAGAGAGACAAGGGGACATCCTGCACATTACCACCAGAGAGAGTGAGAGAGAAAGGAACACCAAAGAGAGATGGATAGAAAGAGAGAGAGGGAAAAAGAGAAGGTAGAGAAGCAGGGAGAAGGAAAGAGGTAGAGAGAGAGAGAGGGAGAGAAAAAAGGAAGGGAAAATGACAGAGGTAGAGAGAGAGAGAGAGCAGGGGGAAAGGAAAGAGAGGAAGAGAAGGAGAGGAAAAAGGACGGAAGGGGAGAAAGGGGAGAAGTAGAGAAAGAAGGAGAGAGGAGGAGATGCGGTGCCCGGTCATGCCCTTTATAACGCTGGAGAAGAAAAACTGGAAGGACTCTTGTGGTGTAGGACCTTGGGGTAGAACGCCGCCACCAGCTCCTTATATAGCCAGGAACGCGGAGGATGAGATGACCTGCGTACATGACCTCGCTTGTGACCTCTGTGCTTGACCTCCGTACGTGACCTCGCTAATAGCCTCTGTATTGACCTATGAAAAGGACCTATTTTTGTATCTGTAGTTACCTATGTACGTAACCACTAGCAAACAAAAACAAGAAATAACCATCAATAGCAGTCTCAAGGAACAACCAATACTAGCAGACTCAAGGAACATTCACTACTAGCAGCCTCGAGGAACAACTAGTACTAGCAGACTCAAGGAACAACCACTATTAGCAGGCTCAAAGAACAGCCACTAGCCCAACTACTAGCAGGAACTTTAAGTAACAACCAGCAAAACTCAAGGAACAGCTACTCACACGAGACACACTCGCCCGGCAGTACAGCGTAGCAAGAATACTCAAGTAGCGACTCAGAGACATATACAGGAACGGCGGCGGCGGCCAAGTGAAGTTGCAGTCGCTGGGGTCAAAGATTGGGCGGCTGTGGTCAGGGTGTTTGTGTGTCCGTGAGAGCCGCCACGCACGGCCGAGGGGCGATACGGACAAGAAACGGACGTAGTAGTAGTTCCTCCCACCCCCCTCCCCACCTCCTTCAACCACCACATGATTTTTTTTTCCTGTACTTTTGGTTTGAGAAGTTCTCCTCTGTGGTGTGTGTGTTTAGCCAGGTGGGTAGGTTGGATAGGTAGGTGGATAGACAGAGAATAGAGAAGGAAAGAGAATACCCATAAAGAAACACAACGCCAGGACCAGCGATCACGTTCGTCTGGCATTCACCTCCTCGCTGCAATGACCATGACACGCGCGTGGAATCTTTCGCCAGACGATCGTTCTCTTGACCTTCTGCCTTCAGTGGCATTCTCACGTGGCTCGAACATACATTTGTGCTTACGCTTACCACACACACACACAAACACAAACACACACACACACACACACACACACACACACACACTCAAACCTGAAATTTCGTCTTACTATCACATGTACCGAAAAAATTACACGTTCGAAACATTTTCACACGCACACACATACACACACAAACACACACACTCGCAAGCAAACATGCATATACATAATAGTAGTAATAAGGATAATGATGACACGTATATTAATAACAACAATAATATTAATGATAATAATAATAACAATAACAACATCACAGGTAAGGGGTCACTCACCTCATAATAATACTGGAGATTAACTTGGAGATTTCAACTCTACAAACAGATAGTAATCACAAGACGATCGAATCTTCAATAAACCCAATCAAACACCGATCTAAACGAATCACTGTGGCGGTATTAGAGAATTTTATATCTAATTTCCAAGCGATTAGTTATTTTTTTTCTTTTAGATACGATTGGTTGGTAGAGATTGACGTGTGGAGAGCAGCGAGTGGGTTTGTAGAGCGTACGAGGAGGTGTGTACCAGTTGACACCCGCAGCGGCACTGGCGTCTAAAGGCTGGGGACCGCTCTTATATACACACACAGACACAAAACCTCCCCCCCCCCCACTACACCCCCCCCCCTATTAACAATACTACACTGACACCCATCTTCCTCTCTAAAACGATAATTGAACGCCATTTAATCGAAATAAAATCGCCAAAATGACCAGAAAATGGAGGAAAAACGCCCCAAAATAGCCAAAAATAACCAGGAAATGGTAGTAAAAAGGCGCCACAAAAATAGCCAAACTTACTAGAAAATGGACGGAAAAAACGCCCCAAAATAGCCAAAATGACCCTAAAAATAGACGAAAAAACGCCCTCAAAATATCACCGAATCATTTACACCCAACACCAATTTCAAAACAGCAAAAACAATAAACGAATTAAACGAATTTTACTCTGTGTTTGTTGTGGTGTCAGACACGCAGCATCCAGCTTTCCCTATGCCATCTCTTCTTCCCCCACAGTGAGAGAAATACCCCAGAATGCCCCCACCCCACCCCCCACAAATCGTAAAACTGAAGATTAAACTCAAATAAAACTAAAAACAACACAATGGTTCATGATTAATAATGTTTACTCCGAAAAGAAACTTAATATTATCAATCATTTCCTCTTAAATATATATATATAAAAACAAAGATGATTTTCTCCATAGTATTTTCGGAATGTGAAGATTATACACACACACACACACACACACACACACACACACACACACACACACACACTAAAACAGTCAAAGAAACTCGGGAAATCTCATGTTTACATGTATTACGACAGTGGATTATGCCCAGCGGCTCTCTCTCTCGCTACCACAAGATCCTGGATGCTTTGGGGAAAATAGTCAAATGGGGTTCTTTTTGTTGGCATCTTAGGTGGGGTGGGTGGGTGGGGTGGTGGGTGGGTGGGGTGGTGGGGTGGGTGGGGTGGGGTGAAGGGGTGGGCTGGGGTGGGCACGTGCAGTTGAAAGTATTTTTATCATGAGAGATAATTAGGGAATGTAGATAGAGTTGTGAGGAGGAGGAGAGAGGGGCCGAGAGGTGAAGAGGAAGAGGAGGGGAGAAAAAGGTGAGATAGGAGATGGAGGAGAAAGGTAAAGAGGAAGGAGAAAGATGAAGAGAAGGAGGAAGGGAAAGTTGAGGAGGAAGGGAAAGGTGAGAAGGGGGAGGAGGAAGATGAAGGGGGAGGAAGAAGAGGAAGCAGGAGGAAGGAAGAAGAGGAGGAAGAAGGGGGAAATGACTTAAAGGCAGAAGAAAAGGCACAAGAAAAAGGTTCATTGGCAACCCACTTTCTACATAACCATTCACGATATATCTTTTTATGTAGAGGTCAGAGTAGCCCAGCCTGTAGTAGTGTAGAGAGGGGGTTGGGGGTTGGGGGAATGGTGGGGGAGGAGGCGAGTGGGGGGTAGTGTGATGGGGTGAGGGGAAGGAGTGGGGGTGTGGTGGGGTGAGGGGGGGTGTGAGGGGGAGATATCTAAAATATGGAAGAATATAACCTACTGGAGGGGGTGGAAGAGGGGTGGTGGGAGGATGGTGGGGGCGTGGGGGAGGGGCATTGAAGCTGAGGTAAATAACTTCGTCTTTGACCTCACGGAACATAATGACCTCCAGCCGTGTCAACCATCATCATTGTGGTTCGTCAAGTGGCAGTTTCTCTCATGACTAAATCTTTTTATTAACGAGAGAGAGATGACTGTTACCTGCATTCACCCCACACCACGACACCTCTTCCTCCTCCTGCTCTCTTCTCTCTTCTTCTCTCCATTACCTTCTTCCTCCTCCTATCTTCTCTCTTCTTCTCCTCCTCATCACCTACTCCTCCCTCCTCCTCCTCCTTCTCCCCCTCCGTTACCTGTATGATGTCTAATACTAAACACCTGTTGCTACTAATTAGGCAAGAACTATTTTTTATTTACGTGTGTGTGTGTGAACCAATAAAACACCTGTACGATGTAATTACCAATCCAAATTACAACCATAACAATTTCTTTAGTAATTATCCACACCTGTTAAGAATCTCCCCCCCCAAAAAAAAGGTCAAAATCCTAAAAAAAAAAAATTATAAACTGTTTTAATACGTAAGAATGACGTCAGATCTACCTGTATAACGGTGACTCATTCCGTTCACGTAGTTACAGAATGAACAGGTATGATTTTCCCCTGCGTGGCTGAGGTATATTTTTTTATTTTTGTGTAATTCAAGTTGACCCGCTAATCCCACCACCATCACCACCACCATCATCACCACTATCACCACCACTATCACCACCACTATCACCACCACCACCATCACCACTATCACCACCACCACCACCACTATCACCACCACTATCACCACCACTACCATCACCACTATCACCACCACCACCACCCAGACAATGATTCAAATGGCAATATTAAAATAATCCTTTATGGTTGGATTGATATAATTCTTTTACTCAATCTCCTCTGTCCTTAGAGTTTCCCAGAGACCTGTAGACGATGCGCCTCTTCCCTGTGGTTGCTGAGCGTTGTCGTGTTCTCGGGGGTGTGGGGGGACTCTCAGGGGGGCTCTCTCAGGGGTTGGGGGCTTTCAGGTGGTGTTGGGGCTCTTTCAGGGGGTGTGGGGGGGATCTCAGAGGGGTGGGGAGCTCTCAGAGGGGTAGAGGTAGGTTCTCAGGGGGGCGGTGATCTTAGTTCTGGCTGTGTGTGCGTCTCCCAGAACTCTTTGTATGGCTGAGTTCCCCGAAGATCATCTCACGGTCATTTAAACAGTTAATTTCATGAACCTTATAAAACACGGGAACCAAAAATATCTATCGACCTCTATGACTCTGTACCTGGAACCTATTATACAGGTAAGATGCATTGTAGGTTAGGTTAGGGATAGCTTAAGTTAGATTAGGTTAAGTTAGGTTACAATAGGTTAAGTTAGAGATGTGTTAGGTTAGATTAAGGGTTACGTTAGGTTAGATATAAGCTGGACTAAGTTGGGGCTAAGTTAGGTTAGGTTAACTCTGAATCTTGCCAATACTGACTCACCCGTAAGACCCCCCCTAACCTCTTGTACAGTTATCTCAGTTAAATCACATCCAGGAAAAGGTGAAGAACTCGTATATTCACACGAACAGTCAACCAGTTGGACAGTTTACTCATGTGGCTGACTGGTCGTGGTGAACACATAACATATTACACTACAAATATTAACTTAACAAGCAATGAAATTTTTTGGGTACATACCGTACGCTTCACCAGAGTTACGACGGCGTGAATTATCGTACTATAATGAGTAGAGTTGTTATACCTGAGGATTAAGTTGTCGTACGCAAAAGTCATGTTGTCATACGCTCGGGATTAAAGTGTTATGTTTTAGAGGTTTATTTTGTTGTTATTGAAGGGACGATAATTTTTAAAACTTCCAGGGAGTCACTTACCATTGATTCAACTCCTAGGGCTTCAGTTTCCAGGGTTTCATCTCCCAAGGCTTCAATTTCCAAGGCTTCATCTTCCAGGGCTTCAACTTCCAAAGGGGATAATGCCCCAAAACTAGCAGCAATAACCAGACACGTACCACAAAATGAAAATTCATCCATAACACTGAATAAACAAACATCAGGAACCCTAGAGACATACGTAGGACCTGTATCCACCAGTTAGTTAAAACCGGCTTATGTAAATGATATTCACACAAGTACTATTCTAATTTTCTTTTTCATAACCCGGATATGCCTGTAGGAGTTATTATCTTCGTCCTACTTAAGGAATTAATTGATACGTTGGGAAACAGTGTCATACGTGAGGAAGATGAGTAAACTGGGGTCATTTTCTAAGTGTGTGGCGAGTAATTGGATTGTCGCCCGCTAGACTTCTCTGCCGTGAAGGTGTGACACAGATGTTGACACATACAGAGACGTTAGATGCACACACAGACACGCACATACACGTCAGATACACACACACACACACAACAAAGTCTGTATAGTAGGCGATTTTAACCTTGGCCAAATAGATTGGACTGACCTTACGGGTAACTCAGTATCAGAGGATTTCCTCGAAACGATCCAGGACTGTTTCCTAAGTCAACATATAACCGAACCCACCCGAGGTAATAATATACTCGATTTAGTTCTGTCGAACAGAGAAAACATCATTAGTAATGTCGAGGTAGGGAACGAACTTGCAAACAGCGATCACAAAGAAATTAGATTCCAGTTAGATTTTCAGGTCAGACGTAAAGGGAATTCCATTAAAGTCCCAGATTTCAGAAGGGCAAACTTTGATAGTTTAAAGAGGCAGCTGAGAGAGGGGGTGTCACGCTTGGATGTGAACCTGACAGATGACACGGACCTGATAACGAGATCTGAGATTGCCGAGTTCCACGACAATTTAAATAATGAGTTACTTAATGCACAAAGGCAGAACATACCATACAAAAAACTCAGATCAGACAACAATGACCCTAAATGGATAAATAATTATTTAAAGAGCATCATTGGCCAAAGGAAGGCTATAGGTAGAAGGATAAATCGTGGCGAAACTTACCTCCGGGAGTATTATAAGGTATTGGCCGGTAAGGTCAAGACCGAGATAAGAAAAGCCAAGAGGAACTATGAACTGAAGATAGCAGGGGAGGCGAAAACAAACCCCAAAGGATTCTACCAAATGTATCAAACTAAAACACGAGATAAGATTGCACCAATACGTTCAGATTCCGGAGAGCTAACTGATAACGACGGAGAAATGAGCAATAATCTGAATAAATATTTTTCAACAGTTTTCACCACCGAAAATTTAAACATGATACCCGAGGCACCGACTCTATTCAGAGATAGTGAAGAAAACAAATTAAGCGAGATAGTAGTGACTAGTAACGATGTTAGTAAACAAATAGACAAACTGAAGCCTAATAAGTCACCTGGTCCCGATGAGATATTTGCCAGAGTATTAAAGGAATGTAAGGATGAGCTTAGTATGCCCTTAGCAAATTTGTTTAACATGTCATTAAAAACAGGTGTAGTACCATAATCCTGGAGGATAGCGAATGTAATACCGATTTTCAAAAAGGGGGATAGATCACTATCCTCTAACTACCGCCCAATCGGTCTAACATCAATAGTAGGTAAATTAATAGAATCAATTATTTCAAACTCTATTCGAAACCACCTGGAGAAGCACAGGTTGATCAATGATTCCCAACATGGCTTCACAAGCGGGCGTTCATGTCTAACTAATCTATTAACATTCTTTTCATCAGTTTTCGAATAGGTGGACGAGGGGCACAATTATGATGTGGTATATCTCGACTTTAGCAAAGCCTTCGACAGAGTCCCCCACGAAAGACTAATTAGAAAGGTAGAAGAGCATGGCATCAAAGGTAATATCCTTAAATGGATTAGGGCGTGGTTACGGGACAGGAAACAGCGAGTGAGCATAAACGGCACTAAATCGCACTGGAGCAACGTCACTAGTGGAGTTCCCCAAGGCTCAGTACTTGGACCATTATTATTTATTATATACATAAACGACATAGATATCGGCATAGACAGCATTATAAGTAAATTTGCTGATGACACTAAAATAGGACGTGTAATTAAATCTGACGAGGACTCTACAAAACTACAGGAAGATCCAAACAAATTTTTCGAATGGTCGGAAAAATGGCAGATGAAATTCAATGTGGACAAATGTAAAGTACTCAGTATAGGAGATGTAAACAGGGAAACCAGTTACCAGATGAACAACGATGCCATTGTGGAATCTGACTGCGAGAGAGATTTAGGAGTAATGATAAGTAGGAATCTTAAGCCAAGTAAACAATGTGTTTTTGCTCGTAACAAGGCTAATAAAGTACTTGGGTTCATACAAAGGAGTGTTAGTTACAAGACTAGCGAGGTCATCTTAAAATTATATCTAGAGCTTGTGAGACCTCACCTGGATTACGCAGTTCAGTTCTGGTCACCGTATTACAGAATGGATATAGAATCATTGGAAAGAATCCAGAGGAGAATGACAAGACTAATCCCGGGCATTAGGAACCTTGAATACAGAGACAGGTTAAAGCATCTTAATTTGCACTCCCTCGAGAGACGTAGAGTGAGGGGCGACATGATAGAGGTGTATAAATGGAAGTCAGGGTTAAACAAAGGGGACATTAGGAAGGTACTCAAACTATCCAACCAGGAGCGAACTCGTAACAATGGTTTTAAATTAGTCAAATTTAGATTTCGGCATGAAATAGGTAAACACTGGTTTGGAAACAGAGTAGTGGATGAATGGAACAAGTTATCAAATATCATCATTAACTCGAATACGCTGGATAGTTTCAAACATAGGTTGGATGCTTATATGAGCAATAGGGGTTGGGTATAAACGGGACTGCCCAGTATGGGTCAATAGGCCCGCTGCAGTTTCCTCTATTCTTATGTTCTTATGTTATTATATATATATATATATATATATATATATATATATATATATATATATATATATATATATATATATATATATATATACACTATATGTTAGATACACACACACACACACAACGTAAACACATAGGAAAAGTGCAAAAGAGGGCATGTAAGATTATTCTCTCCCCTTCCTACTCTACATATCAAGAAGTGCTCAACACACTGACCCTCTCGGCTTTCTCTGACCATCACCGTGACCTCATCTGCAAATCGGATAAGTAGCTTCTGCACCATCTTCGACACCGGCTCCTACTTCCACCTGAGATTCCTCGTCCGCAAATTGTTGTTCGACACCACAGCCGCATCCAGCCCATACGAGCACGTATACTGATCGCTATAAGAACAGCCCAGTCCCAACCATTGCAAAAATTATCAACTCGTAATCAACCAGTGTATTCACTCCCAGTCAATCTTACCTTTTTGCACTGTCACTATGTTGAAATGCCCTGTAGTTTGAGCTTCTCCCCACCTGGTTATTACATATCATATTTGTATCATATATATATATTACTTGTATTTTATTTGTCAATCAAGTGACCCAGTCCCCAATTATATAACTGTATATTGTCAGCCTTCCGGCTGCCATGCTCTTTCAATAAACCTTTAATTATTATTATAATTTATTATTGCACACCAGGTAAGGATATCGAGTTGGTTTTTTGTCTCATAAACACATCCTCAAGATCATCCTCATCCTCCACCACGCCTCACACGCCCTGGAGTGCGCGGCAGAGTGCATCGATGACTGCGCAGCGTAAACGTGCGTGTCTCTGCGTACCATCACGTGGCTGCGGACGGCGGTGCGTAACGATTGATTGGTGTTATGGACCACAGAACCTTCGATGCGTAACAGATAACAGGTCACATGTAACAGGTAACAGATAAGAGCTAACAGGTCACAGGTAACAGCTAACAGGTAACAGGTAAGTCCCAGCTCTCTCTACCCGCACAGGTAAGGTAATAAGAGCATAGCGGAGGAGTAAGAGATAAAATACGAATAGACGGAGAGACGACGGATGAAGAGAGAAGGGGAAAAGAGAGATGTAAATTAGAGAGATAAAACTAAGAAGAGAGACAGATTATTAAAGAAAAGAGACGAAGAAAAACAGAGAGAAAAAGCCAGAGACGGAGAGACTGATTACGAAAGAGACCGAGAGAGAGAGAGTGAGTGAGACAGACAGACAGTAAAGAAATTCCCATGTTAAACACCTCACTTCCCCCCCCCCTCACCCTGGCTTGTCTTTTCACAGCATCACACGACAGCTGTTCCCTCGTGTCAACACAACAGGGGGCTCCTCACCTACGTACACCAGGAGTCAACATACACACTCCTACGTGCCTCCCACCTCCTTCTGTCAATAGAAAAGGAAAAGTGCTGGGTTTCTTTTCTCTCTCTAAGTATAACAATGAATAAGAGAGAGAGAGAGAGAGAGAGAGAGAGCTGTGAGATAGTCGTGGGAAGAGAGAGAGAGAGAGAATGTGATCACCCATGTTTTTCCCTCCTTACATCCGGTCACTCGATCATTGTCTGGTATGAGTGGTAATGCTTCCTCATATTGCCTGTTTAGTCGAGCACACAGGTTCGAGGTTTTGTTGCAAGGAATGTATGTATGTATGTATGTATGTATGTATGTATGTGTGTGTGTTTTCTTGGGTTTAATTTCTCTCTCTCTCTCTCTCTCCATACACACAAGGACCATCATCACAACACCACACGGATCATAGAACAACTGTATCACCTACTCAACGCATCACCAATGTCTTCCGCTTGATCGACCACCTGGCGTTAGAAAAACCGACTCCTCTTCGTTGACAACCATTAGATTCGCGCTAGTTCACCTACGAGTGTGGTGGTGGTGGTAGGGGGGGGGATGGTGGTAGGAGAGGGTGGTCTGCTGGGGGTGGTAGTGACAGTAGGGGAAGTAAAGGGAGGGGGGAGGGGCCACTTTCGCCGTCAGTAGTGTGTGAAGAGGTGCAATATCTAAGGTCAGGAAAACTAGTGACATCTGCCGGGAGTCTGACGATGGAAAGTTGTTGACTGGAGGAGGGGGTGATGGAGGAGGTGTGCCTTAGAGAGGGAGAGGGTGATGATTTCTCCAGAGGGATGAGAGAGAGAGAGAGAGAGAGAGAGAGAGAGAGAGAGAGAGAGAGAGTTACCAGACGTAAAAAAAAGATATATTGGCAGACAGACAGACAGACAGCGACAAAACAGACCCAGACAGACAGACAGACAGACAGAAACACAGATAGACAGAGAAAGTGTGAGAGAGAGAGATGGTAAAAACAGAGATTGGTAGAGAGCATAAGACAAATAGATAGCGATTCTGCAAATATGTATACACACACACACACACGTACACAAGCTTACCTAACGCGGGATTCACTGTGTATGTATGAACGTGTGTGTGTGTGTATATATGTGTGTGCGCGTGTTCATGTTTGTTTGTTTGTGTGTATTTGATGCTTCTCTCTGCTTTAGTGAACAGCGGTCCATAAGTCTGTGTGTTTTTCTCCCTCCGCGGGTGGGTTCATAGGGTGGGTTCAAGGGGTGGGTTCAGGAGGTGGGTTATGGGGTGGGTTCAAGAGGTGGGTTCAAGGGTGGGTTATGGGATGGGTTATTGGATGGGTTCAAGGGTGGATTCAGGAGGTGGGTTAAGGGGTGGGTTCAGGAGGTGGGTTATGGGGTGGGTTTATAGGGTGGGTTCAGGGGTTGGTTCATAGAGTGGGTTCGTGGGATGGGTTCGTGGGGTTAGGTTAGGTTAGAATAGTGTTCGTTTGATACTTAGCTTTCGTGTGGCTAAGCGTTCGTAAGGCGGATTAGTGTTTCGTGTGGCAGGTTTTAGCCGTGGGAACTAGAAGAAGGGGGGGGGAGGGGGAGTTAGCTACCGGTTGTGTTCTTTCGTTTGTGAATTATTTCCGGTTTGTGATATGGAACAGGATTTATGAGTTCTGTGGTAAATATTTCTCTCTCTCTCTCTAGATAATGATGACCCGTGAAAACCGTGGAGGGAGAGAGGGAGAGAGAGAGAGAGAGAGAGAGAGAGAGAGAGCAGACAAATGTAAACAAAGAAAACCAGAATATCACAAGCAATAAAAAAGCAAAAACAATAATACATCCTCTTAAAAATCCGGATTGATGACTGCCGAACGCTCTCCTCCCTCCCTCCCTCCCTCTGTCCCTCCCATGACCTTTAAGCAGTACTTCTCCACCCCATCCCCCCCCTCACACACACAAGGGGTTACGTCCTCTGATTACACACCCCCTACCCCCATCTCTACCCCCACCTCACCCCTCCCACTCCCTCACCTAACCCCCACCCCCCAATCTCCTTACCTGGACGTCAGTTCTGTGGTGTTCCGAGGTCTGTCTGCGTGGTTGTGGATTATTTTACCTTTTTTTTATTTAGATTCGTAAAGATTAGCCACTCGTTCGTGATTGGATGAGGTTTGGTTCCTTTTTTTATTCAGATTAGAAGAGATTAGACGTTTGTTCGTGATTGGATATTGTTTTAATCCTTTGATATTTAGATTAGAAGAATAGATTAGCCGTTCATCTATACTTACGAGCTTACAGGTGTGGATAGGTATTTTCTCAGAGGCAGATGTGTGGAATAAAGTCACATATATACCCCAGGAAGTTTATATATATGTTTCCTTCAATGTTTATACTCCAACAGCACTTCCTTGTTTCTTAGGTACATATCTGACTGGTTTTTGAGTCTTCAGGTGTGTTTTTAGGTGTTCGGGTGTGTGTGTGCGAGAGTCGTGACCCAAACACCTGTGTGGGTCAGTTATACTGTTCTCATTACTGCCCCCTGGTTACCTGTGTAGAAGTCCACCTTGTTTATAACTAGTAAAATGTCATTGTTTTCACCGTGGAGCCATTACCTCAAAAATATGTAAATTATGGAGACCAAATGCAAGTTTTTGTTGTCGATTCGTGAGCGGTGTTGAGTGAGTGACCCGCATGTGTGTGTGGTGGGAGAGGAAGGAGGTAGGGAAGGAGGGAAGGAGGGAGGAAGGAAGAGGGTGTTGACGTGACCTCTGGCTGTGACCTGTACACCTGTTCGTTTGTATACACCTGTAGGGTCATGTTTGAGACAGGTGTATATGTAGGTTATGCGGCAGTGATTTTGGGGTGTAAATATAGAGAGTAATTGGTGTATAGGTCTTGCTTCTGTGTCTCTCTCTCTCTCGGTCTCTCTCTCAGGTAGAACAATAATCCAACTACCTGGCGAAAACTAATTAACACACCTATTGTTTACATTTAGATCACCTGTGTCAAATGAAGTCCTTTCTTGTCGCCGGGAGAAAGTTCCATTGTCACTGACTTTCTACCTGTCACCTGAAGAATAGCCTCACGAGTGCTTTGGGAGGGAAAGTAGCCCCCTAGTGTTATTGGGAGGAAAAATAGCCCTGTAATGTTACTGGGCAGAAAAAATAGCCCAGTAGTGTTATTGGGAGGAAAAAATAGCCCCCTAGTGTTATTGGGAGGGGAAAATAGCCCCTAGTGTTATTTGGGGGGGAAATAGCCCCCCGAGTGTTATTGGGAGGGAAAATAGCCCCCGAGTGTTATTGGGAGGGAAAAATAGCCCCCTAGCTTATGTCACCTGATGATTAAGCACCTTAACGCTACCCTTTGTTAAAAAAAAGAACCCATGAAATCTTGAAGACATTTTACTAAACCTTACAATATATATGTAACCCACACACATAGCAAACACATAAATCACATAATCACATAAATGTCACATAATCACATAAAGATCACATAAGTCACATAAAGATCACATAAGTCACATAAAAGTCACATAAAAGTCACATAGACGTCACTGGGGCCCAATTGATCAAGTTACCTTAGGTTGGGGCCTATTAGGACAGGGGCCCAAGTGACCAAGAACTCTCACACTACTGGGTCTTGCTGTACCGAAGCACATTCAGGCTGAGACGAATGTGTGGACAGACGGCCTGTAGGGATGGACGGACTGACAGACAGACAGAGACATAATAACATAAGGAGTCTGCAATAGGCCGGTTGGCCTGTGCATGGCAGCTCCTGTCGAGAGTTACTACCACTCTCTATCATCCAAGAATCTATCTAGCCTCCTTTTGAAACTTTCCAGCGTTCCAGCACTTACTACAAAGTTGCTAAGCTTGTTCCACTCGTCCACCACCCTATTTGTGAACCAGTTCCTTCCCATCTCCCTCCTAAACCTAAACTTATCCAACTTAAATCCGTTGCTCCGAGTCCTATCCTGCTCGGATATTATAAGAACTTTATCTACGTATATCCCCTTTATTGATTCCTTTCACCCACTTAAATACTTCTATCATATCTCCCCGCACTCTTCGTCTTTCTAGGGAATGCAAGTTTAGTTTCTTTAACCTATCCTGATATGGAAGGTTTGTAAGTCCCGGAATCATTTTCGTCATTCTTCGCTGCACCGACTCCAGTGAATTTATATCCATTCTATAATAAGGGCACCAGAACTGAACCGCATAATCGAGATGCGGCCTGACTAGTGCAAGATATAGTTGCAATAAGACCTCTGCACTCTTATTACTTACACTTCTAGATATAAAACTTAATACTCTGTTTGCCTTATTTTGAACATTAACGCACAGACAGACAGACAGACAGATATAGATGTGAAAAAATAACAAAAACATTCAACATTCAAACATTAACCAGGATTTCTGAGGATAGGTAAATGTGATGTTTTTAATGTTGATTTATGTACAACATCCAGGTAACATCACACATACGACCTCTTTATTCATGTTTACACTATGATAAACCTCAACATTCATATAAAATCACAGAAAAAAACCTTATAAGTTGATGTTTACACAGTACGATAACCTCTCCAGAGATCAGCGGCAGCACTAGAAGGTGGGCAGTCTGGCACGCCGGTTCGTGTTACCAGTGACGGGAGAAGAACGTGGGGTCCATATATACACCTTGGAGGGCTTCCCATTGTAAACAAAATTCTTCTTCAGGGTCAACCACGGCCGTTTGGAAGGCTTCATCGTGGTTGTGATTAGTGCCTGAAGCTTCGTGGTTGATGGCTGAGGCATTGTAGTTGGGAATTCTGCCATTGTTGTGGGTGGTTCGGGCGTCACACTCGATAGATTTGATGATGTGGTTAAGAGCTGTGATGATGGTGACGTGGTTGATGGTTGAGTGGTAATAGAGGTTTGGGTTACGTATGTGGTTGATAGTGATGGTGGTAGTTGAGGTGATGGACGGTAGATGGGAGAGTTGTACAAGGGGAGGTTCCAATGGTAGACTTTGTGTGGTTTTCCATTGTTGATAAAATCGACCGAGACCTGAAGAGAGAAACAGGAAAGGTTAGGTTACGTTAGGTTAGGACTCTCTCTCTCTCTCTCTCTCTCTCTCTCTCTCTCTCTCTCACACACACACACACCAACAAATACTGGAACCCACAAACACTAGAACCCACAAACAATGGAACCAACAAACACTAGAACCCATAAACACTGTAACCCACAAACACTAGAACCCACAAACACTGGAACCCACAAACACTAGAACCCACAAACACTGGAACCCATGACCACTAAAACCCCAAAACACTGGAACCCACTAACACCAGAACCCACCAACACTAGAATCCACTAACACCGGAACCCACCAACACTAGAACCCACAAACACCGGAACCCCCAAACACCGGAACCCCCAAACACTGGAACCTACCAACACTAGAACCCACAAACACTGGAACCCACAAACACTATAACCCACAAGTACTGAAGCCCACATGACCCACACCACACACCTACTAAATCAACACAATGACAACAAAAACAAGAAATAGGTTCGTGGCGTCAAATTAATCGGAGCGTGAAACAAACTTATGACGAGGCCAGACACAGGTAAGTAGAGGCTGTACTTACCTGAACCTGTTTGGGCAGTAGAAAGTCCCCCCGGGGTTCAAAATTATCACTTGGGTTATAACATGTAAAAAAAAATAATAAAAAAAATAAAGTGATCTGTTATGCTGACCTCTTCTGTCATTGGTAAGAATTTCTATAAAAAATTCTTTGGGTAAAATTCCAAACTTGAAGATTTACTGTACTAATTTCAACCTAACCTAACAAAACCTAATCTAACCTTACCTAAAACTAACTTAATCTAAACTAAACAAACCTAACATAAAACTAACTTAATCTAACCAAAACTGACCTGAAATAGACTAGAACACCTAATCATCACCTAATTAACCTCAGGGGGGGGGGGCTAATTAACAGGTAACCCCCCAAACTGTTCTTACCTTATGATGCGGCAGGTGGACGGTAGGTGACGGGATGGTGTTATGGGAGAAATAATAGGCTGAAGGAGGCAGACGTATGTAATATATAGGTGACTCTCCTTGTCGAGGCCTCCCCTGGGTCACCTTCACCTCACCTGTCCGACTCTCACCTAGACGTTTGATCACCTGAAAGAGGGAGAGACTGTTAGGAGATAAATTGAGAGAGAGAGAGAGAGAGAGAGAGAGAGAGAGAGAGAGAGAGAGACTTATTAATATATATGTTGACAGCGAGAGCGAGATATAAACAGACAGACACAGACAGGCAGAGCGAGAGAGACAGACAGACAGGAAAAAATAAAAAGAGAGATAGACAGAAAGAGATAAAAGAGAGAGATAGAAAACACATAAGAAATATCTCTACTCTCTCATTCTGTTATCTCACATAATTGAGGACCTACAAGTAAACTAATTGAAACCAAGATTATTTGTGCTTTGTTTTTTCTTTGTCGAGTTCATTTGCATATTCCTTGACGCTTGTTGATTCTTCTTCTTCTTCTTCTTCTTCTTCTTCTTCTTCTTCTTCTTCTTCTCCTACTTCTACCTCAACTTCTTGTTATTATTTTCTTTTCTCCTTCTCCTTCATTGACAGTATTACTCGTATCACTCTTATTATCGTTAACATTATCATCCTTCAACTCCCATGATTTTGTTATATCATACAAATCTATACCACAAACCCATCCCACAAAACCAGCATACAATCCCATCCCATCCCACAAAACCATCCCACAATCCCATCCTACAACACACAGACTTTCTCTATAATTATGGGTTAAAATTTTAGTCCCAGGGATATAAAGAAAACGGGGTATTATTAGCGAGAAGTGATTATTAAGGCATAACGTGTGTGTGTGTGTGTGTGTGTGTGTGTGTGACCTCTCTGTCTCTCTTCCAAAAAATTTACATTGCTTTTTTTTACGTCTATGAAACACACCTGGAAATTTTACCTCAACGCAGACACTCGTGTAAGAAAAAAAGGTGTTGTGACCTCTTAATTCCCCCTCACCTGACCTCTACATGACCTCTCTACGATGACAAAGACAACAAGAGGAAACCAGAATGACCTTTGACCTTAAACATTTAATAAGAATATTGACCTTATAAATTACAAGGGCAGGTGATAATGTTACCTGAACTGCTGTTAGTACAGGAGTTAATGATGACCTTTGACCTGTGTAATGTGACGTGTATAAAACAAGAACATTGACCATCTTGTTGATAACGGTGTAGGATGTTGGTGATGGCTTGACGCTCTCTCTCTCTCTCTCTCTCTCTCTCTCTCTCTCTCTCTCTCTCTCTCTCTCTCTAAATGAGGAAGGAAGAAGGTGGGGAGCTTACCTACTGCTGGGGAGCACGGAAATTGTTGGGGGAGGAAGATAGGGAGATAAAACTCACCTCCAACCCTCCTGACAGTGACCTGGTGTTGTCTCCAGAGGGCGCCCCGATCACCGCCACCAACACGCTGTAGAAGGAAGGTCAGGTCAGGTCAGGTCTTGTGTGATGATGGACAATTTGTGTATTATGAGATCACCTGAAGATTAACCCCCCCCCAAGCTTATTTCATCTGGCTAACCTAACCTAACCTTTATCTGACCCTGACGCTAACCAAATGATAACCTAATCTAACGTAACCTAACCCAAATTCTAACCTAACCTGATCTAACCCTTATATGACCCTGATACTAACCTAACCTAACCCTAATCCAACGCTAACCTAATCTAACCTAACCTAACCCAGCACTAACCTAATCTAACCAAACGCAAACCTAATAAAAGTAAAAGATACACAAATAAAAGAAAATAAAGTAAATAGAGTAAATAAAGTTTAATCTCCTTACGGTGTTAATAGAGTGAGGAAGATGAAGATGATTGTAATAGTGTATGGAGCAGTATGCAAATGAGGTCATCGACATTTCCTCTTTAATAGCGGTATTCAGTCGTCCTCGGTAATGGTAGAGTTTTAACCTCTCGAGTACGATAAATGAGTCTCCGAGTACGATGATTTAGTTCCTTGAGTACGATGATTTTACCCCTAAAGTATGATAATTAGGCCCCTTCGTACAATGACTTAGCCCCTTGATTACGGTGATTTAACCCTGAGTACGATGATTTAGCCCTTTGAGTACGATAACTAAACCCCTTGATTACGATAACTAAACCCCTTGATTACGATAACTTAGCCCCTTCAGTACGACGACTTCCTTTTACAGCTTGAGTAAGACTTTGAAATTTTAAGTTGTCGTACTCGGGAAGTATTGTATTTAAAACAAGTAGACATCGTAGCTTAAGCGGTTACAATTACTACAATACAGTTAACGATAAATAAACGCCAAAATTAAAATATAAATTCATGTCAAAATCGTACATAAGCGAATATAATATGTTAAACAAATTATAAGAGAATAGAACAATAAGCTATAAACTCCATCAAAAACAAATGCAAGTGCTTCAGGTAACGCATAACAAGATTAAACACTAAGGAACAGGTTCGGTGATCTAGTTTAAAGTCATTCAAGACTCTTGCAGTGAACAGAAGGACGAGACAAGGTTTTATAACTTGATTAGTCTACTGTTTATATAAGTGTCTTCAGAATTTCATTGCCTTTGTTTGTTTATGTATATGAAATGACGACAAAAAAGTTGAATTAATGTTGTATTATATGTATAACGTTATTTAAAATATACATATACCAGCATGTATTCCTAATCAACTGATGGATAATGCAATGTATATATTTTCATGTGAGGGACATCAGGTGTTGTATTTTTCCACGAATAACTTTTTAACTCAATAGATATCGCTTCTCAGAGTTCAAGTATCACTCAGACCTAAATACAGAGGTCATAGTGTGGTGTGGCTACTGACGGAGGCGTGGCTACTGACGGAGGCGTGGCTACTGACGGAGGCGTGGCTAGTGACGAAAGTGTAGCGACAGTCGGGGGCGCCAATAGTGTGCAGTCATTGGCGAAAATCATCATCTTTTGTTGTTCCACCCGAGCGAGGCATTGTTGACGGTAGCGCATTTATCAGGTATTTAAGAGACCGGGCAATTTACCTTCACCCTGAGAAGTTCATTGTAACTTAATCATGTTCCGAAACGCGATTGAGTGAGTGAGTCAGGTGGTGAGGGGGGGGAGGGAAGGCGGGGGACGTGTCTCTCTCTCTCTCTCTCTCTCTCTTCGAGCTATAGAGATATCAAGGTCGTTTAGTGATCGGTTACAGCCAAAAATCACTGTATCAGAGAAGAGAGAGGAGAGAAGAGGAGGAGACGGTGGTAGAAGTGTCGGAATTGAATGTTTTCGAGTGGGTTGAGAGGGCCGACTTCCTCCTGGTTGACGGCCGATGTAGGTCAACTCAGATCTACCGTGACATCACTTCTGTTTTTTTTTTAATAGTCTACCCGTTCATTTGACCATTTTCTTTGGCATCCGTTCCATCATTAATACTTGTTCGTGTGATTGGCTCCCCTCCTATCCGCCCCCCCGTTCTTTTCTCCCTGTATCATGCCTTTATCACTGCGAGAGAGAGAGAGAGTAGGCAGATATAACGTGAAGAGAAGCTAAAGAGATAAATATATCCCCTTGTGTAATGAGGCAACAGAGAGAGAGAGAGAGAGAGAGATAACGATCAACATACATAAATTAATAGATATAACAGTCTTACCACCCGGAGTGTCGGTAAATCATGAATTAGGTAAATAAAAACAACACAGGAATCTCGTCAGGTTAAAAACTCACCCACAGATACTCATTACAAGAGATAGTTCCCACGAGGAGATTTCAGTACCTCCCTCCTCCCTCCCTCCTCTCCCCCTCCTCCCTTACCTTCCCCCTCCCTCCTCCCTCCTCCCTCCTACCTTACCTTCCTCCCTCCCTCCCTCCCTCCCTCCCTACCCACCCCCTCCCTACCTCCCTCCCTCCCTCTCCCCTACCTACCCCCTTCCTCCTCCCTCCTTTCCCTCCTCCCTACCTACCCCCTTCCTCCCTCCTTTCCCTCCCTCCCCACCCCCCTTCCTCCCTCCTTTCCTCCCTACCCCCCCCTTCCTCCCCTCCTCCCTACCTACCCCTTCCTCCCTCCTTTCCTCCCTACCTAACCCCCCTTACCTACCTCCTTTCCTCCCTACCTACCCCCCTTCCTCCCTCCTTTCCTCCCTACCTCTTTACACCTTCCTCCCTACACATCTCTCTCTCTCTCTCTTCCGGGTTAACGCCTCCTGCTCTCACCTCTCATCATGTTTTTGTCCCGACGACGCATAAATCCCTCACCTGGATGACAAAGACGACTCGATGAACTTAATTAATAGCTAGATTTTACCGTTAACACACAGAGGAGGTTAAACGAACGAGACCATTCGTTATAGGATATATATTCCCCGTTATAAGAGAAACAACCTGTATCCTTCGCTTTATCGGGGTTTTGTGGGTCATGTCGCCTACCTGTGGGCGATTACCTGTGCTGGTAATTAAGGCCCAGGTACTGCAGACGCTATTGCTACTTCAGACAGGTAAGTTTTCATCAGCACTCAGGCCAGGTAGGACTCCCCCAAGGCTAGGTAATCATAACACACACACACACACACACACACACACACACACACACACACACACACACACACACACTGCTCTCTGTACCCTAATGTTTAATACATATATATACATAATTTATATACATACCACCCCTGTCCTGTCCCTACATACGCCTCTCTCTCCTCCTCTCCTCTCCTTCCTCCTCCTCTCCTTCTTCCTCCCAAACCATCAAGACGACAGTGAAGAATGAGGTAATTAATTTTATCTTATTACTGTCGCTATTGTCTGTCTCTCTGTATGCCTGTGTGTGTGTGTCTGTCTGTCTGTCTCTCCATCCGTTTTCCTTCTGTTTGTGAGAGAGAGAGAGAGAGAGAGAGAGAGAGAGAGAGAGAGAGACGCCCCGAGATAACGCATTAGTTCGTGCTAATAATAATCTTTCTAAACAACAGGGAGTAATTTAATCCGTGCAATTACCACTAAGAATGTGTTACCACCAACTACCCTGAGAGTGATAAGTGGCTGGTGTTAGGTGGCAGGTAAGCCCCGGGGGAAGGTGAACACGCAGCTCAAAGATCATCAAACTCCTTATAAAAAACAATACGAGACAAGTGACCATCACGAAGCGCACCAACTCTCGCCAAGTGCCTGAACTCGCTTGGCCTTCACCCTGACCTGTTATCGTGACCTTTAATCCACTCCCTGTGATGTATATGAACTTTTCTTTTGACCTAAAATCAAGCATTCAACCTTTTTTCTGTCTGAATTAGCTCTGTTGTTTTCGATATAGTTTGAGTAACACACAGGCGCATACAACAAAGACAAAAAATAAATAATTCTAAAACACAAAAAATAACAAAAATATATATCAATTGTGTCAAGCAGAAAGGAATTTAGTTTTATGTTACCGAAGTTTTATACAAAAAGTGAACTTCATTTGACCCGCCTTGCCTCAAGCGGCGCCACCAGCAACCACAAAACAAAAGAGGCCACCGTGGCCGAGTGTACACCTGTAGCGGTCACTTATTTCTATTGATATCTTGGTGAATTGACTATTTTATCTATAATTACAGCTTAGAAGAGACTCGAATAACTACGAAGAAAGATAAGACATGGACGTGTACATATATCAAGCAATTTGTCTGTGAAGAAGAGATAAATACTCTTGTGTGTCGAATTACAGATTAAAGTACAAATATAGAGAATGTGGTGTTAGATCCTCCTCCAGGCGATCAGGTCCTGGTGATCCTCCTCCTCCTCGATGTTTATGTTAGGCTTCTGTGTAGTTTCTGAATTTATACTCAAAGGTTCAGATAATTAGAGGTTCGTAAATTAACTTTTCCCTTATCTGGAGGACTGAAAATGAACATATCTGTCCAACTTGAGCTACGAAATAACACAGACCAAATTACCGTCAACACTGAAGCGAAACTAATCCGCAAATCATCGACCAGACGAAAAATATGATACAAAAACCGCGAATTTGCTTAAGCTACATTACTTTAAACTGTACGTTACGTTAAGTTAAAATAATTTCTAGATTTTGATTAGAGAATAACTTCGCCTCAAAAATCACCCAGAATTATTATAAAAAACAGATTTATTCTCTTCTCCCACACAAAGTCTTCTGAATTGTAACTTAGATCAAACAATATATCGAAAATATTACCAATTACTTGTTCTGTCTTGGCTGTGAGAATATGATTTGCTCACTGAGATATTTCGTGATCAAAATGCCCTGCGGAGACCGTGTTAAGACTCGAGACTGGAGGGCCACTCATATTATAATGCTCCAGTAACCTAAAATATACCCGTGTGGAGGACTACCTACTGGCTGGGGATCGAACCTGTGACCCGAATATCTTGGGTTAGTAATGTGACCACTTATACATAATGTAGAAACGTACTGAAAGAGATACATTTTTTTTTTTGTTAGGTTAGGTTACTGATCCTTCCTCCACCCCCCAAACACACATACTCCCCACCCTCCTTCCCCCACCACACATATCCCTACCCACCCTCCTTCCCCACCACACCCCTACCCACCCCTCCACCTCCCTTCCTCCCCCACCACACACCCCCACCCTCCTTCCCCCACCACACCCACCTCCTTCCCCCCACACCCCCTTCCCCACCACCCATCCCTTCCTTCCCCACACACACCACACACACCCCTCCCCACCACACACACCCCATCCCTCCTCTTTCACACCCCATCCCTCCTCACCCACACCCCATCCCTCCCTCCCCTAAAGCAGAGTGACAGGTGGTAGACGGGTACCGGGGTCACTGCTCTCCCTCTCTCACTGCTGACAGCTGCTGACTTTCACTGATTTTTTGATAATGGGAGTGTCAGCATATTGTTGCTGTTGGTGTTTTCTTCGTTGTCGCCGTCTTCTTCGTCGTCGTCTTCTTCGTCGTCGTCATCGTCTTCTTCTTCGTCGTCGTCTTCTCCTCCTGTTCCTCTTAAATCTATACTACTCTCTCCGTATGTACTGAGGACAAGGACAGTCTCTGGGATGCTGGTGTGAGCTGTACGTGATAATGTACGTTGTGTGTCCGTAGATTTTGATGGATAGGTCACGTGCCTTCCCCCCAAACACACACAACCCCCCCCACACACATACCCACACCCTCCCCCGTACACACACCACTTACCACCCCCCACACGTACACATACCCTCCCCACAAACACCCCCCAACACACACACACACACTCCACCCCTCTCCCCCAACACACACACACACACACGACCCAGACAAATAGCAGCATAATTTCTAATGTACTTTCATATAACAACAAGAATACTAAAGAGAATTGAGAAAGGTTGATAACTTTCTAATATTTAATGTATAACTTTCTTATTCAGAGAAGTGGTGGTGGTGGTATCTAGCTTTCACTACTATGATGATTAAACAATGTAGAGTACGCATTACTGTCATTAGTCTGTCTGTATGTGATATTTGTGGTGGTATAGAGAAAGACAGACAGACAGACAGACAGACAGACAGACAGACAGACATGGAGAACAACAATAATAAAAACAAAGAAGAATTTGAATAACAACAACAACATGAAAGAGGAGAGAACAAAAACAGGACAAGAACAAAACGAACAACAAAAACAAGAATATGAAGAACAATAACAAGAACGAGAATAAAACAAGGATAGAAAGAACAACAAGACGAAGACGAAGAAGCAGCTTAAACTAATTACCATTCACGAAACAGAGATCCTCAAGTCATTTAATTAAAATTCTATCCTCGACCTGTACTAAGGCTTGGGGGGAGGAGAAGGAAGGACTGGGAAGAGAGGAGGATAGAATAGGGAAGATGAGAAGAAAGGAAGGTAGGAGGAGGAATTAGGAGAAGAGGAAGAGGAAACTGGGTTGCCATTAGTAGTAGTAGTAGTATATAAACTTTCCGTAAGTATTTTTGTTTGCATTTTGTTTTCATAAAAAAAAATTCAGTTTCGAACGCAATTTTCTCCTTCCTCGATTTACCCACGACTACAAGCAATTTCCTGGGTTAATATCTTGATTATTTCCTCTAATGTTCAGCTACAGTGTTAAAATTCCAACATTATTCAAGGAAATACTTTGTGAAGGATGATGAACGCATTCTCCAGCTATTACGCGGTGGTGCCACGTCACTCTTCCCATCAGGTGAGCGAGAACGACCTTGCGAGGTTGACTTCCACCAGCGATCGTGTCCCAGGTACTATTTAATTACTCTATTTTTATTCCATTCCCGATTCATTAATACCTGTTTACATTAATATTAATTTTATTAACTTTATATTTAGAGTATTGAAATTATACCACAAACCGAACAAAACGAAGGGAAAACCGATAATAAATAGGTTTGTATCTAGTATATCTGGTAGTATCTGGTTCGTTGTAGACAAATCAAGTCGACGTTTAGTGAGACGACATGTGGCACCACCGCACCAGGGACAGTCACCCCACCATGCCCTCTAGTGACCAAACAAAAAATATATATAGTGAGTGTGTGTCATAAATTATATCACTCACCCTCGACGTTCTATAATTGGCAGGAAAAACGTCGCCTCGGGTAAAAGAAGAAAAGATTCAGAAGCTGCTGCCTTGACTGTGATAAGAAATATGGAATTTAAACCCCGCATCTTGGCAGTGATTTAAGTAAGTAAAGTTTGATTGTTGTATTCTGACAAACCCAATAATTTTCGTCTTATTTCATTTTATTCCCAGAAGTAATAACGTTAAGGCTGCATTAGGGTTTTTATCGATGCAATTCGACATAACTGAACGTAACTTGGGGTAGAGTTTTGAGAAATAATGAAGCTTTTGTTGACGGTAAATTTTTTAAATAATTTGGGAAAGGAATTATATTGTTATTTTGATGGTATTGTTATTTGAGTATACATTCACATATACATAATTGGACACACACACACACACACACAGACACACACACACAAACACACACACGCACGCACACACACACACGCACGCACGCACACACGCACACACACACACACACACACACACCTGGGGAAGATGCTTGGTGTTAATGGATTCCACTGATGGCTTTGACAGGTAACACTATCAGGACTCGCTAATGATTTTACCTTGACCTCTCACCTGGACTTTAAGCTAACCTAATCTAACTTAACCTAACCAAACTAATCTCATCTCTCCTCACCTAATCTGCCCTTTACCTAACCTACCCTTTACCTAACCTACCCTTTACCAAACCTACCCTTTACCAAACCTACCCTTTACCAAACCTACCCTTTACCAAACCTACCCTTTACCAAACCTACCCTTTACCAAACCTACCCTTTACCAAACCTACCCTTTACCAAACCTACCCCTAACACTAACCTACCCTAACCAACGATTGGCTTTCCACTATACAAAAAACAACTCAGTACTGGGTTAAAGTGATTCATTTGGTTCGACTAAAGAGAGGGGATGGGATTCGAATTTATAAACACCACCAAATTAGTTTCTTATATCAACTCGTTTCGTCAATACCTTTTAACGAGTGACGATCGTGACACTCCCTACTGACACCAGATAAGTGCTTAGGGTTGAAGACTGCGAAAGATATGATTAGGAATTTCTTGGTGGTTTTAGTAGTTTTGAGAGAGCGTGTCCTAGCATATGATTATACTGTTTGGTGTTTTGATAGAGACAGAGTGACAGTAATTGAGTGACAGATAGACAGAGAAACAGTAATCCCTCTCTCTCTCTTTCTTTTCCCTCTCTCTCTCTCTCTCTCTTGCTCTCCCTCTCTCTCTCTCTCTCCCTCCCTCCCCCAATATCGCAACACGCCAATAAACCTTTTAAAATCGGATTACATTCACTGGCACCAATACTTATCTTACAACCCAACCCGATTACCAGAGATGAAAGATAGATGGAAAAAACAGATCTTAATTGCTGGTGACTGATTCTCTGTAAGACCGAGATGATTAATGTTATCGAAAGATTTTGCAACATTTTTTTTTGCTTATTTTGAAAGTCGGTGCGAATGAATACAGTATATTAAATGTGTGTGTGTGTGTGTGTGTGTGTGTGTGTAAAATTAGGTATCCCTTTAAATCTGGGTGGACTAAGGGTGTCCCGATATCGAACCAAAGTCCCTCAGAGCAAGATTCGAGTGCTGTACCCTATCTTCCATCGCATATTGACCCTAATTCATGTGCCAGCCCCTTAGCTATTTAACAATACAATTTAACACCCCAACCACTCCATTAAGACTCGCCTAAAAACATGTAATGACCCTTTGGAGTTAATTACCTTCTGAGTAGTAAGTAATTAGACTCTTAATGACCTCGGGGTAATTGGTACTACTCGTGTAATACAAAACAGGGCTCTAATTGGCATACGACTTGATACTAATGACAGGTGAGGAATGAGGCTAGGGGATGGGGGCTAGGTGATGGATGGGGGCTAGGTGATGGATGGGGGCTAGGTGATGGATGGGGCTAGAGCAAGAGTGATAGGCCCAAGTTAAAAGGTTCATTAAACTCTCTCTCTCAGGAAGATAAACACCACCACCAATAACAACAACATGAACAACGAGAGAAACATACACCCGTTGTCATGGTAACTTCCCCAGCCTCTCGTGTGGAACTCTACGTCATAAACACGTCATTGTTCAGGGTAAAAAGCATCACATGAAGATTAGCCACCCTAGCTTATTTCACCTGATGATTAAACACCCTAACGCTACTTGGGGGGGGGTGTGTTTGGTTAGGTTAGATTAGGTTAGGTATATCCCTACACACCGTCTATGTACACTTTATACATATACACACCGTCTATGTATACTTTACACACACCTTATGTATACATTCTAAACCACTGTAAATTTGTATAACGAGTTTACGGAATAAACAATAATAATTTGTGTATTACTGTCACAAGTTTTCTTTGATCCTCACTTTAAGGGTAACTCTTATATTTTTATTTTTACTCTTCTCATCACAGTAATCATCCTCCCATCAGACCTATAATCACGAGGCCACGAGTATGATAATTACCCTCCATGTTTTGCGCTCATTAATGCCTCTAATTACCTCTAAATGGGTCGTAATTTTTATTATTTTTTGTATTTGTGTGAAGATTAATGATACGTGTTGGTGGTGGTTGTACAGCACCTGGATTTTATGGTTCATTCCTCAACTAAAACACACACACAGACCTTGGCCTTAAGAACGTAAACTCATACAATCTAAAAAATATATATTCTTGGGGAAAACAAAACCACCAGTGACTGTATGGTAAAAGAGGTGCTGTAATCGATTCTGTAACTGTATTTAGGGACGTGAGTACAGTGATGGGTACAGGTATAGTGAATTACTTTGAGTTGTTACATTAAGTTTTTCACAGACACAAACATTAACAGTGATTTTACACACACACACACACACACACACACACACACACACACACACACACACACACACACATTCCCTTCCTCTCTCGCTAACTCCCTCCTTCCTCCCTTAATCCTTCCCTTCCTTCACCCTATCTCAATACCACATACCCCCTGTACAGCTTCCCCCCACCCCCCCACTTCTCTCCCTCCCTCACCCTGTCTTAGATGAGGGAGTAACTCCGGTCAAGATGAGTCACAAAAGAGTTCGGATCCAACAGACACTGAGTTCGGGTGCGAGTGAATCAGTGAACCCATTAAATCAGGGTTTATGGGGCAGCCTCGTGTATGTAATTGTTTCAGGTGTCGTAAATAAGCCAAGGTGTTGTTTTAATGGCACCAAATTGTTACTGTCACAAATTATACTACATTATATAGACGGTGGTGGAGGTGTTATAGGAGCAGGATAGTTATCGGGAATGGTTATAGGCACCCTGGTATATGTAGCGTGTAGTGAAGAAGATGAAATGCAGATTGGTTAGGTTAAGTTAAGTTAGGTTAGGTTAACATTAGGTTAGGATACCGTTAGATTAAAGTTAGGTTAGGTTAGTTTAGGTTAGGATAACATTAAGTTAGGATACGATTGCATTAGGTTAGGGTAGCGTAGATTAGGTTATGTTTGGTTAAGTTAGGTTAGGTTAGGTTAGGATAGCATTAAGTTAGGATACGATTGCATTAGGTTAGGATACCGTTAGATTATGTTAGGATACGTTATGTTTGAATAATCTTAGGGTAAAATAAGCTGGGGTGCTAATCTTCAGATGACCGGATGTGGTGGAGGAAATTTTCGGATGTAACTGTACCAACATAACTTGGCTCTCTGTGGCTCCTGTAACGATCGTCTCTTGTTTTTTGTATTTCTGTATTGTTAGCCTTCCACCGTCAGGTAAGGTGTACGTGACAACCATTCCTAGTTTTTGATACTCTTAATCTGTTGACCTAAATTGCTGGTGTAGCTGTGTTTATGGCGGCTCTATATCTAGTGGTCACATGTAGGTTGGGGTCATACGTGGTGTCCAGAACCCTGTAGCTAACCTGACCTAACCTAACCTAACCTAACCTAACCTGACCTAACCTAATAACTTAACCTCACCTAATGCTGATCTAACCTAACGCTTGCCTAACCTGACCTAATGCTGACCTAACCTAACATGACCTAATGCTAACCAAGTTAACCTAATGCTAACCTAAACTAATCTAATGCCATCTTAACACTAACCAACCATACCACTAACCTCACGTAATCAAACCTAACCTAATCCAATCTAACGCTTATCCAACCTACCCTAATATAACTTAACACATACCTAATCTAACCTAACTATTACATAATCTAACCTAACCTAATTTTACCAGAGAACAGTTGTTAAAATTACTTACTTAAACCTACCTAACTAATACCATACGCAACTTTAAACTAATTCCTATATGTTTTACGAACAAGAGGCAGCGTGACCGACCTTACATTCAAACACCTTCACTCCCTCACACAAACACACTAACGATTGCAACACACACAAGCAGTTCCCACCATACCCCGAGGCCAGACCAGCTTACTACCCCGTGTACAAGTCATAACTCTATTATTCATATTTTTTTAACAATTCTTCTTTTATTTGTGAGAATAGACTAAGGTGAGACTGTATGCTGAAGTAAATAGATTTATCATGTCAACAAACTCACATTTAAAGGGAATATCGTACATAGTGACGGAGTTATCGTTTCGTGTGTAAATATTTAACATTGGTAGTCTATCATCAATGTTGCTTTATCACCAGTGCATTATCTACGTTGGTTCGACACCCCGACAGCAGCAGCATCTCACGTACACTTAACTGTCTGTGGTAGACTACGAGAGAGAGAGAGACAACAAAAGACAATCTAGACAGGAATTTAGCGCCAAGTCTCGTCTTTTAGGGTGGGGAGATTACCACAAATAACTGAGAGTCGAGATCCGCCAATATTCTGAACGTTTAATTATGTCTCCTAACTCCTGCTAGGGTTAGGTTAGGTTAGGATGGTCAATAATCAGATGAAATAAGATAGGGTGTCTAAATCTTGGACGTTTGGCTCACGATTAGGTTAGAATAGGTCAGGTTAGATTCGGTCTTAACTACCCTGGCCCAAAACATCCCATGGCCCCAAACGTCCTACATTCGTGAGTCATTACCCCTGTCGGTGGGGAGGAGGGGGGAGGTGAAGAAGGGGAAAGGGAGGAAAAAGGACGGGGAGGGAAGGTCGGTGCCTGGTGTTGGTGTGAGGTGATCCCAGCACTGTTCACTTGAGGACTAGGCTAAGCTTGCCCCCAGTGTCTCGCCTAACCAAACATGATACACACACACACACACACACACACACACACACACACACACACACACACACACACACACACACACACACACACTCGTTTGTTACACTTCCCTGACCTGAAGAACTATTAAGTGAATATTTGTTTTACGTTCATTACCTCTCTCTCTCTCTCTCTCTCTCTCTCTCTCTCTCTCTCTCTCTCTCTGACATAGGAGATCATTTCGAATTGTCAAGAATATTTTTATAACAAGATTCGTTCATATACAGTAGGTTGGCGGACGTGTATAGCGATAGACAACCAGACACCCACCGTCACCCCCTCCCCCCCCACCCCTCCATCACCGAGTAGTCTACCTGTGTGTGGGGGAGGGGTGGTGGTTATGGTAATGCCGCCACCGTAACCACAGGCACTCGGAGCTACCACTACCACCACTACCACATACAGATGATACCTTCGTTCGACCCCACCAAGGAAGACAAGAGCTGAGGTTGTCTTGACTGACAGTAAACTTCCCCGGATCACATGAAGATTAGCCATTCCTCAGCTTATTTGACCTGAAGATTAATCACCCCAACCTAACTTAATCCTAACCTAACCTAACCTAACCTAACCTAACCTAACTTAATCCTAACCTAACCTAACCTAACTTAATCCTAAACTAACCTCACTAAATCGTAACCCTAATCTTACCTTACCTAACCTAACCTAACCTAACCAAATTGTGAAACCATTTAACGGATTATATGGAAAGAGAAGTCCGTTATATGGAGGTTTTTCACTGTCTCGCACCTTTACCTCACTCATCCTTTGGTCAGTTATACGTCTCGTTATGGTCTCGTTGTGGTCTCGTTAGGGTCACCCACAGATGTCGCTAACAGGGAGGGATAGCGAGACAGGTAGAGTAGGGGCTAAAGTTTACCTGTGGATGAGTAAATGTTTGTCTTGTGGTGCCGCTGGTGTGTCTTATTCAACAGGTCCGGGCGGAGGAAGGTAAGCTAATCACAAAACGGTAATGAACAGAACAACAGTAATCAACAGAACAACAGTAATCAACAGAACAACGGTAATTAACATACGGGTGTCGTTTGGTGGAAAGTTCCCATGTATATTCAGGTTAATTTGTCTATTGTTGTAAGATAAGGGTGATTATGTAGTGTGTGTGTGTGTGTGTGTTGGGATGGCCGCCAGGTAACACGTAACCAATTAGTTTGTACCTTATGCTAAGAGGTAACTGTACTTACCTTGTGGTTTAGTGTGTGTGTGTGTGTGTGTGTGTGTGAGAGAGAGAAAGATCCTTCCTTCCTTCCTTCCTTCCCTCACTCCCTTCCTTCCTTCTTCCCCCCTCCCCCTCACCTGTAACAGCGTCCTGAACACAACACACCACCTGGCGGACGGGGCCGAAAGGGTTGAGAATAAACACTTATATACCTTAACCCTTCCACTACAGGTACATCACTTCTAAAACCTTAATTAGCCAACTGCAGGTGATTTTATTCAGCTCAGAGGGGACACCGTATACACAGTGGTTATATAATAGAAGCACCAGAGTTTAAAACGTAATTACACGACTCATTACCTGGGGTGTAATTACTGTATACCTGTGTGTAATTAGAGAGATGATCTTCACTACCTCCCACGCGGCCTGCTGGGTTAGGTGTCTTTACTGGGTTAATAAATGAAATAATATCTTGACCATGTGTGTGTGTGTGTGTGTGTGTGTGTGTGTGTGTAGATACAAATCCCTCTCCCCCCCCCTTCACATTCATCACCTTAAATCAGGTATATTAATCAAGCCGGATATTAAGCTGTGCTCAGAGGCACGCGAGTCACTCCTTAGTAACATAATCTATTTTTATAAATCTTTTCTCTGATTGTATGATGCCCATTAGAACTGATACACATCGGAACTGGGGCCCATTAGAGCTGGGGCCCATTAGAACTGGGGCCTATTAAGACGAACTCATCTGATCACTTCTCAATATCAGTAAAACCATCTTACCGGGATCCAGCTGTACTGAGCAAAAAATAATGACCAAAATATCGCAAAAAAATATGAACAAGATTCGATTTCCCAACCTTGGATTTTATCTTAAGTGATGGTATGTCATGGTCCAGTACACACTTATACCTGTGTCTAGTGAGTCCATGTGTATTGATATATCCTGGTATATAACACATACACAGACACTTACACCCACACACCCTACCCACGCACACACAAACACCCACACACACACATACCTCTACACACACAAGTACACACTATCTCATCATCAACATACAACACACACAGTACACAAAGTGAATCTCTATCTTCAACATGCATTCACAAAGCCTCTTAGTAATAGCAGTTCTCTGTACATACTGACTCGACCATGAACTGATCCTACACATACTAGAGTGATGTCGAGTTGTGTTGCTGTGTGGATCTCTCTTCGTCGACAAGCTGGGAGGTGTGTGTATGTGTGTTTGTTTGTTTGTCTTTACCTTGTCTGTACTGTACCTGAGTATAGTAATCTTAGAAAAGTGCACTTCTGTCAGAACTCTGGTGTGTCTACGGCTGTCTGTCGTATTGTTGGTATTGTCGCAGTTAAGCAATTCTTTTGTCTTCAATGATGTCTTCAACGCATCGTAAAAATTTAAATCTTGAACACATTATGAAATTTTTTTGTCAGCTTGAACGCCCCATTAAAAAAGTCTTCTTATCTTGAACGCCTTTTATAAAAATTCTCATCTTGAAAGCCTCAAAATATTCTCGTCATCTTGAACGTCTCCATCATCTTCCCAAAGGCGGTAATCATCATCAAGGTAGTATATCAAGGCCAAGGTAGCCAATTAAACCCCCCACACAACGTAGAGTATAATATGCAAACACAGGGACACACACTAGCCTTGAGACCATTCCGTATAACCAGGATGCAACACTGCCTCTGATGACGCCCTCGTAAACACCTTCGAGTCAGGAGGGGAGGAAGGGTGGTGGTTTGGGGGTGACTACAGATCCTTGACCCCCTTATAATGACGATATTCCCCAAGATTCTCCCCACAAAAAAATGAAATTCGGTGACTGGCTGTTCTAAACTACCAGATCAGCTTGTGGGGCGTCAGGCTGGGGTTGGGGGCGTCAGGCTGGGGTTGTGGGGTGTCAGGCTGGGGTTGGGCGGGGGTTGGGGGCGTCAGGCTAGGGGTTGGGGGCGTCAGGCTGGGGTTGGGGAGGCTGGGGTGGGGGGCCAGGCTGGGGTTGGGGGCGCCAGGCTGGGGGGTTGGGGCAGGCTGGGGTTGGGGGCGTCAGGCTGGGGTTGGGGCGCGGGGCTGGGGGTTGGGGGTCAGGCTGGGGTTGGGGCCAGGCTGGGGGTTGGGGGTCAGGCCAGGCTGGGGGGCGTCAGGCTGGGGGTTGGGGGCGTCAGGCTGGGGGTTGGGGCGCCAGGCTGGGGGGTTGGGGGCGTCAGGCTGGGGTTGGGGGTGTCAGGCTTACATAATCATCCTCAACATAATAATTCACGTCTTAAAAGCTATCAAATCATACGCACACCTTAACAACTTAGGGTGAGTTACATAATCATCCTCAACATAATAATTCACGTCTTAAAAGCTATCAAATCATACGCACACCTTAACAACTTAGGGTGAGTTACGTTGCCCTAAGCACACTGTTCTGTATATCTCGCCTCAATACAACCTTCTTTATGACTCCTGTATGTATGTCTTTCGTGTTTACATCAGTGTTGTGTTCCCCGGGTGAGGTATCTTCCCCCCTCTGTTTCCTGTACGAGCGGTGTGTTTTATTGTGACGTTAATGAGTGTTCCGCTATAACACACGACCCGACCTTGACTCATCTATAAAAGGCTGTCTGTCCTGTATTGGTTAGAATCAAGACAAGAAATATTTACATTCAGTTATACGAATTATATAAACACTCGAAATGGGTGATTACCGTAAATGGCAATGTCGGAGTTTATGTTACATCAAATTACGTACAAAGTATAAAGTTAAGATATCATATGCTATTAATAGTCAAGGTTTGCCGATGTGGATGGCGTCAGGAATTAATGGTGGAGCTTAGTTGGTGAACCACTCAATGATCGCCGGTTTTTGAAGGTAGTGAGTGTTGCGTTTCTCTGGTAAGGATCGTTAAAGAACTGATGATGGCAGGGAATTTGGCATTCAATGGTAGCTGGTAAGATGCGCGAGCAGACAAAAGACTGTAGACTCGCGCAAGACTTATTTAAATCAGGAGTAATTATTTACAATTCAGGTAACTATTAAATATTACTTTAAATATACACTAAATTAAATGCAACATATAACTCCCTAAGTGTGTGTGTGTGTGTGTGTGTGTCAAGATAACTCCAGGAAGAATTAATAACAAAAATGACAATACTAATATAATATACATTGTTTATATATCTATATACGTTATGTAAATATATACGAGTCATATCTTCTAGAGTTTATATATAAATGTCTCAAAATATATGATTACGTTGTAGTTATGTATGTACAATTTATCATGTAATTACAGGTAAAACACTTGGCACTTAAAGATTACCTGTGTGTTGGCTCATTAAAGATGATCAGGTTAACAATAAGAGTGAGGGAGAACGGCCTGGTAGCACACAACCATAAACCCGGGTTAATGGGTGGCGATTATAGCCTTAAAAGGGGTCGCCTGTCATCTCTTTTATTAGACGGGAGACCGCACTCGGTTCAGAGCTGCCTGCAGTAGCCCACACCTTCTGCCGCAAGCTGTGACCAATGTTTTCCACCGTATGGGTTTGTCCGGAAGCGATGGCCATGCAGGAACATTTTGTGGCAGGGTGCGGTTCATTGAGCTGTAGGCCAGATATTCTGCGGTAGGGTGCGGTTCATGAGCTGTAGGCGAGATATTCTGCGGCAGGGTGCGGTTCATTGAGCTGTAGGCGAGATTTTCTGCGACAGGTTGCCGTTCAAGAGCTGTAGGCGAGATTTTCTGCGGCAGGTTTCGGGTAATGAGTTGTAGGCGAAATTTTCTGCGGCAGGTTGCGGTTCAGGAGCTGTAGGTGAAATTTTCTGCGGCAGGTTGCGGTTCATGAGCTATAGGAAACATATTTAGCAGCGGAGAATATATGTAAGCGATACTGACATAAGGATGTGGTGGTGGTGGCGATCCTGTGTTATGCTTTCAAGACAACATCCTCTCGACGTGTTAAACTTTCAAAACAACACAGTCATGATAGTTAATTTATTATGCTCCCTTGAACGTGTTATGATGAGAAATTAATGTAGGTTTTTTTTTTTTACTCTGTTGATCAAGCGAGATATTTTAATGTGTTATGTTCAGACAAGTGTAGCTTTTAAACTGCATTGTGTACGTGATCGGGTAGTAATGACTCTCTCTCTCTCTCTCTCTCTCTCTGTGTGTGTGTGTGGAATACCAATGAGGTGGGACGTGTGACGCTCGAGGGCGGTGATGGTTGTGGTGATGACACATTCCAAGTTCGGCAAAGGAAGTTGGGTGATTGAGCCGGATTGGGTATATCCCGGAATTGATATGTAACCCAAAGAAGAGCAATGGCGAGGAAGGGGGGTGGGGGGTGAATGGATATTAAAGAAGTGACACTACCCTCAGTTTTTAATCTTGTGAGATTTATTATTATTTTAACATTTTGAGTATAATGGTTTAGCCCCTTGAGTATGATGATTTAACCCCTTGAATACGATGACTTAACCCCTTGAGTACGATGACTTAACCCCTTGAGTACGATAAATTTAAGCCCAATTCCTCTTCCAATCCCGGGTGACCAAGAGACGATAGTGTGTAGATGCTTACATAACGACAAGCTGCGTAGAATCATCCACCACACAGCCATCACCCGCCTTAGTCCCTCAACACACCACGAGCTGTTTCCCATGTCGAGGCTCCTACTAAACCATACTTTACTGCCGTCAAAAACACCATGGTAGCGCTCGTCTCTTTCCCACCGTTTCAAACAATATATATGCCGTAATGAGGTGTATGTCTGGTCATGTGTGGGTGTAATGTGAGAGAAATAACAGGGAAGCGGAAAGGCGGAAGGGAAGTTAAGGTATGATATATGAGGGAGAAACAGTTTTCCGCATTTGATTTGACTTGGTTGACATCCTACCTGAAGGGGTAGGGGGGGGGAGGGTGGAAAGGTAAGATCAGGTCAGGTTTGGCTTGAATATGTTAATGCTAGGTTGGTTTAGGTTTAGGCTAGGTTAAGTTAAAAGTAGGTACGTTAGATTAGGTTAGATTAGGTTACATGTGGCTATATTAGATCAGATTATGATTGGTTAGGTTAGGTCCGGGTGTGGGGACTAGACAGCACCGTACTCGAGTGTGACGACGACTTCACCCGTGTGAGACATTACTGTGGCAAGACCACTTCCGGATGTTGGTGTCACGCCCTGGGTGCTGTAGGTTACCTCAGGGAGAAGATGCCGCAGGAACCAGAAGAAGAAGATGCGGCAGGAACACCAGAAAGATGCGGCAACAATCAGAGGAGAGATGCGGCAGGAACACCAGAAAGATAATGCCGCAGGAACCCCAGGATCATGATGCCGCAGGAACACAAGGAAGTAGATGCCGCAAGAACCCCAGGATAAGTGATGGAGACTATATACAGTACTTGAGGGAGACTTTGTAGGAGACCGGGAGACGCTATACACCAGGTGGCAGGAAGAAGAAACTTACCTACTGATGAGAGAACTTTTGTCCCCTTCGCCAGCTGATAGTAACTTACCTAACGTTCGCCAGACGACCTCCCCTTCACAATACGTAATCATCAGGCTCGTCTTAACCCACCCCACCCCACCCCACGCTTCGTCAATATAAAACAACTGCCTTATTTATCCATACAGAGATCTAGACAGTGTAACTCCTATCCTACACTAGCCATTATCCTAGATCACCAACGGCGCCGCCCCCAGGAACAGGATGTGCTTGGGGAGGCTGACTAATCATCGTGTGTAGAAGACCCGCGTGAGTATTCATCAAGGGGGCTGTGTTGTAACGAGGCTGTGGCGGGGATATTGTTTTGTTATGTTCTTCTCGTGCTGGTGTGGGTGTGTGGGTGTGTGTGGGTGTGTGGGTGTGTGTGTGTGTGTGTGTGTGTGTGTGTGTGTGTGTGTGTGTGTGTGTGTTCTCTGTATCGGGTCATATATCTATAGTAAATTATCTATCTCCCTCATGATAATTGAGGAAAATTGTCGATAACTGAAGTGTCGATAATTTCCAAGGTAGTGCAGGTTTAGAGATACAGGAGGTGTGATGTTGGTAATGACGGCACTCGTGTTGAAGTGTTAAGTGAGGTGCTGTAGTAGGAGGGAAGACAGGGAGAGGAGAATAATGTTTTAGGAATGAGAAGCACGAAATAGAATTGTGAACTTCCTTCCTGTAATATTCGTGTGTCTCGGTTGTGTGTGAATGTTCTTTGCACTTAACGTTTCCTCGAGTGCGTTCGTTAACCCGCAAAACATTGACACTACGCTACACTGCAAGTTCCTGGGGTGGTGTTCGTCTGGCCACTGACTCTCTGGGCTTTTGTCGTCTGTAGAACACTTATCCTACCCTTAGACACGACCCCCCCCCACGAGCCAACTAGGACAGACACATAGAATACATATCTAACACTTGAGCATTAGAAAAATCTAGCGCAGTGAGATGGAGAGGGAAAATTCGAGATATGGGTAGCCAAGTGTACATGTTGGAAGGTTCTGAAGAGTCCTAGCATCAGCCTATCACGTGCATGCTGAATAAATACAGAAATAGAGAAGGTTATTTTACAGTACAGGAGGTCTAGTAACGTGGTGTAAGTGTTGGTATACTGAAGGACTTTATAAATCACTAGCACATCAAGAGCCTATAGCAAAGACTCAATTACTGTAACATATTACCCTGTACCCTCACTAACATATTACCCTGTACCCTCACTGTAACATATTACCCTGTACCCTCATAGCATCTCACCAAGCACCTGCCGTCACTTCTACTTCGTGAATGCAGTTACTTGAACCCATAGACACTGATGAGGACCCGTTGTGTAGATTATATAACCAGCACAGTATTTAAGGAGTTCCATAAACTGTTTTCCGAAAATAAACTCAATACAATTCCCCCACATACATACAGTACATAAATAAATAGATATTGGATGCCCCTCGAAATCTAGGATGACCGGCCCATAAGGGGCACCTAGGCGTGAATTTATTTAAGGTGTAGAAGCTGTCGCCGACAACAACCACACCCTGAGTTAACGAGTTGCATGACCCAGCGTCAAGGAATAGTCCGAGAAAACCTGACAACTCCACTGCCTAACCATTACCCAGGAACACGATCCGCAAATCGATTAACATCCAGTTCCCCAACTACAGCTGGGTAGACAAAGGCGAATGATAAGAAACTTGCCCATAGTTTCACTTTGCCCGAGGATCGAACCCGGGTCCACTCGCTTGCGAGGCGAGCATGCTGACCATTACATCACAGGTAACCATACATATTTACATACCCCGACACACGCGGTACACTTCCACAACACACACACACACACACACCAAAGACAATATACGCGCGCACACACACAGTTTGGTCGAAAATCATATAAAATTTAATAATATTCCCATCATGTCTGGACACGGGCAGTGGACAGTTGGGGTCAGTTTGTGTATGTTAATAGTCACCTAAACGCCCACGTCAACTCGGCATGTTTACAAAGTAAGATGTCTTACGGGCCTTGAAGATTGAACTTGTATACCGCCGAAGTCAAGGTTATGAGGATGAGAATAACAATGCGTGGATATATATAACTTGTCGTCTTAGTGCCTTTCTGTCACTTTTTAACACTTATTACGTTAGGTAATGTAAGGACAGGTTAAGTTAAGTCAAGCATTCTTTTACCTAATTCCCCCTTCCCCATTTCATTGAAATTTCTGTACCCCTTGATCAATCTCACACCAAAATAGGAAAGAAGATAATAATGAAACTAATAGAGGTGCTATAATAATAATAATAATAATAATAATAATAATAATAATAATAATAACACGACCAAAAGCAAAATGTAAACATGATTTTTATACCAGATGTGAAGTTAATTGAACACTTTATTATTTACTTACCTGAGAAATAGCACTGCCTTTATCATCTTCATTACGATAAAATTGGTGGAGACTTCGATGCGAGTAAAAATCAATTCTAACTTTCAGAAAGTAATCTTGCACGAGTCCTTTACATCAGAAACTCCCGCCAGTCTTAAGGGAGTATCAAAGTGTGTTTTATGATCAGTTTAGTCAGTTCAGTAAACAAGGAGACTATGTAAATGAACTTATTTTTGTTGGTTTTTAATTAATTTCGTTTGAATCTTAAATTAATAGCGAAGATGCCAAGTTTATCAGTAAGTTAATTTTATCACTAGAGTTAAAAAAAATGGATTAAGTTCGATATATAATCGTTACTTTGATTGGTTAATTTTTTATAACAGTTGATTAGACTGAATATTTTAACATGCAATTAATTACTTTAGAAACTACAATAACTCGCATAAAATATTACCCTCAATACATTTAACTAAACTCCGCTATGCTTAGATTAAAGTAAATTAATTAACACGTGTACTTAAGTGAAGTATTATACTAAAGAGAAATTAAATCAATTCCACTTAATTAGTCACAACACAAAGACGGACATAAGGTACTAGTGTTCTCCACCCCTGTCCCCACACTCACGACGACCACCGAGGCGATGAAGACCCGGGCGGAGGAATAATGGCTCGCGACACACACATACAGTGACGTGTTGGGAGCGTGTGTGTGTTGCGTGCAGCCGCCAACGTTCCCTCCCCCGTACTGACAACTCCGACATAACTTAACAACAGGACCTACAGCACGTGCTTGGTGGACAGGGAGGGAGCGAGGTAGTGAGTGAGGAAGGGAGGCGGGGGGAGAGAGGCAAGAAGTGAGTAAGGGAGGTAAGGGCTGGATGTATTGAGACTTGTTCTTAATATTAATGGTCAGTTTCAGTTAGCTTGGGGTCAATAAGACTGAGGCCCAGGTGAGCGTATGTATGCATCTCTACCTGTGTAACTGTACTCCCCAGCATAGCCACAGGGGGGGGGGGGCTGAGTGGTCCCATAGTGACAGTTGGTGCCGTCACAACAGTCTTTGGGAGGTTTTTCTAAGAGTTAACAATTCTTCCTCCAAATAAGTTAACTGACAGCTTTCTATACCAACATCTTTTATATAAGACTGTGATCTGAGGTGGGGTGGGAGAGGGCTATCTGTCAATTCCAGATTTGTTTTATTTATCTATCACGTCTATCAGTTTATAAGCTTACTAACCATTCAGGCGGTCCGTCTACCTTCCATGTCCAGTGTTAATACAAGAAAAAAACCCAACCAACTTAACCTAATAGAAAAAATCACTGGAATTTTTTTTGTTTTTACTTTTCCCTGACAATATTGTGACTTCTGTAGCTCTTTTCTCTGCGACACTATTTCTGTTCACCCCGGGCCCCTGTTATTTCCCTAAGACACTGGATAATCCTTCCCGTTTCAGGCAACACAACAGGTGAAGATGAGGTGATTTTTTGCTGAGGCTGTGAGTATACAACCACTACCGTCTGTGAACGTAAATACTAAACTTTTAACTGTTAAGTACTTGCAGCTTTTTACACGTTTATCATTCGTTCATCCATTATTTGTGGTAATTTTATCATTTATAGCTTAAGTATACCCACCTTCAGATATACACTTCCACCCTTAAATTTATGCTGGTTAGAAATAAAACTATCAGTGATTCTACAGCAGGTGTGTACAGGAGTCCATGTAAGGAATCCTGGCGGTGAATGTGTTTCCTAAAGGGCCGGTTCTAATACTAAAATATGGTATTTAATGTAATATATCACATAATTATCATGTTATTGTATTTTAATCCGTATGTGCATTTGTGTTGACATAGTTGGTTGTGACATGTGAGCAATTGCCTCGCCACTACCAGTCTCGCTTACATGCATAAATCATCTACTGGAAAACTAAGATATTGACTTTGGCATATCTAGAATGAGAGAACACCAGAACATCAAAGAAATATTACATGCACTGAAGTTTTTGGTGGCCAGACATAGTTGTGAGTCGCCGATCAGCTGAGCGAATCGTCCTAACTGGTGACGTCAAGACAGTTTAAACCCCCAGCACAGGACAGGACACTTTAAACCCCCAGCACAGGACAGGACACTTTAAACCCCCAGCACAGGACAGGACACTTTAAACCCCCAGCACAGCACAGGACAGGACACTTTAAACCCCAGCAGGACACTTTAAACCCCAGCACAGGACAGGACACTTTAAACCCCAGCACAGGACAGGACACTTTAAACCCCAGCACAGGACAAGACACTTTAAACCCACAGCACAGGACACTTTAAACCCCCAGCACAGCACAGGACACTTTAAACCCCCAGCACAGGACAGGACACTTTAAACCCCAGCACAGCACAGGACACTTTAAACCCCCACAGCACAGACACTTTAAACCCCACAGGACACTTTAGCACAGCACAGGACACTTTAAACCCCCAGCACAGGACAGGACACTTTAAACCCCCAGCACAGCACAGGACACTTTAAACCCACAGCACAGGACACTTTAAACCCCAGCACAGCACAAGACACTTTAAACCCCCAGCACAGCACAGGACACTTTAAACCCCCAGCACAGCACAGGACACTTTAAACCCCCAGCACAGCACAGGACACTTTAAACCCCCAGCACAGCACAGGACACTTTAAACCCCCAGCACAGGACAGGACACTTTAAACCCCCAGCACAGCAAACAACCAAAAAGCGTTTGGGTGGCTAAACTTAAGGTGAAATCAGCTGGGATGGAAACCAGGTAAGTCTTCAATAAACTACCTTAATTACCTTCAATAAACTTCTATAAATACTCCTTAAACTTCATAAATATTGCTCCATGTTTTCGCCCTTTAAAATTAAATGCTAGCATGATTTCAACTCGACACTTTTACAGTATGTGCAAAGTATCACCAAGTTCATCAAACTATCAATTAATTCTCTTATATATTAAAATAAGAATATGCATCACTATAATAAATATATATGCTTTAAGTTCATACATATACCTATAGTATAAATCACACCACGAAGTAATGCTTACTTTAAATATGACGAGACGAGTGTGAAGACCGGCAGTGTTCCAGCCTGGGGTCAGGGGTGATATAGCTCGACATCCACCAAAACACCGAATTGGGAAAGTGAACCAATTATTTCCAACTTCTATCGTACATACAAATTTTTATTACAAATTAAGGATACATTTAGTTATTCAGTAACATGAAAATAATACAAAAAAACAAGTAACAATATCTACAAAATAAATATATACACTAATACTGTACTTTAAATTCGTCAGCTTTTCTACTAAAACATGGCTGCCAACATTACTGAACTCAATTATATCATAAAAAATACGTAAATTTGTATAATATCACATTTATTTCTATTAAAGAATAATGACACTTTTCAAATCAATCAAATACATCACTCAGAAAACCTCACCTGGAAAATTATAGACGTATTACTTCCCTAACTACAATAATGTGGTAATTGTCCTAGTCACGGTTGTTACCACTGATTCAGTAATAGATAGAAAGTGAATGTTTTAAACGTATTATTTCTTGGTTACGATATTTAAAAGACTTAAGTTAATCTAGTATATCCTCCTCCCGACCCGTCCATTAGACAGATGAACTGTTCTTGGGGTTTGATGCTAATTATATTCTGTAATTTTCTGAGGGACTTATTCTCATGATATTTATCAACATGTACCAGTAGAGTATACAATGTAGTACTTTTTAAATCACTCCTTGGGTAACTGAGGTGCCGTAGTGCAGGCAACAGTCTGGTGGCCCTCCTATGAACGTTTTCAATCAACTGAGTCTCTAGCATATCTTGGGGTCTGTTGATGTACCTGTACTGTCTACGTACACTGTTGATGTACCTGTACTGTCTGTGTACATTGTTGATGTATCTATACTGTTTATGTACACTATTGGTGTACCTGTACTGTCTCTGTACACTGTTGATGTACCTGTACCGTCTGTGTACATTGTTGATGTACCTGTACTGTCTACGTACACTGTTGATGTACCTGTACTGTCTGTGTACATTGTTGATGTATCTATACTGTTTATGTACACTGTTGATGTACCTGTACCGTCTGTGTACATTGTTGATGTACCTGTACTGTCTCTGTACACTGTTGATGTACCTGTACTGTCTCTGTACACTGTTGATGTACCTGTATTGTCTGTGTACACTGTTGATGTACCTGTGCTGTATGTACACTGTTGATGTACCTGTACCGTATATTTACACTGATGTACTTGTACTGTGTCTCGTACACTGTTGATGTGCCTGTACTGTCTATGTACACTGTTGATGTGCCTGTACTGTCTCGTGCACTGTTGATGTACCTGTACTGTCTCTGTACACTATTGGTGTACCTGTACTGTCTCGTACACTGTTGATGTACCTGTGCTGTCTCATTACACTGTTGATGTACCTTTGTCTCGTACACTGTTGATGTACCTGTACTGTCTCGTACACTGTTGATGTGCCTGTATCTCACGTACACTGTTGATATGCCTGTACTGTCTACATGCACTGTTGATGTACCTGTACTGTCTCATTACACTGTTGATGTACCTGTACTGTCTGTACATTGTTGATGTCACCTGTCTCTGTACACTATTGGTGTACCTATGCTATCTCGTGCACACTGTTGATGTACCTGTACTGTCTCATTACACTGTTGATGTACCTGTACTGTCTCGTACACTGTTGATGTACCTGTACTGTCTCGTACACTGTTGATATTACCTGTACTGTCTGTACATTGTTGATGTATCTATACTGTTTTATGTACACTATTGGTGTACCTGTACTATCTCGTACACTGTTGATATTACCTGTACTGTCTGTGTGCATTGCTGATGTATCTATACTGTTTATGTACACTGTTGATGTACCTGTACTGTCTGTGTACATTGTTGATGTCTGTACTGTCTCTATACACTATTAAGGGTATTGCCTGTACTGTCTCGTGCACTGTTGATGTGCCTGTACTGTCTCGTACACTGTTGATGTACCTGTACTGTCTGTGTACATTGCTGATGTATCTATACTGTTTATGTACACTGTTGATGTACCTGTACTGTCTGTGTACATTGTTGATGTACATACTGTCTCTGTACACTAATGGTGTACCTGTACTGTCCATACACTGTTGATGTACCTGTACATGTCTCGTGCACTGTTGATGTACCTGTACTGTCTACGTACACTGTTGATGTACCTGTACTGTCTGTGTACATTGTTGATGTATCTATACTGTTTATGTACACTATTGGTGTACCTGTACTGTCTCTGTACACTGTTGATGTACCTGTACCGTCTGTGTACATTGTTGATGTACCTGTACTGTCTACGTACACTGTTGATGTACCTGTACTGTCTGTGTACATTGTTGATGTATCTATACTGTTTATGTACACTGTTGATGTACCTGTACCGTCTGTGTACATTGTTGATGTACCTGTACTGTCTCTGTACACTGTTGATGTACCTGTACTGTCTCTGTACACTGTTGATGTACCTGTATTGTCTGTGTACACTGTTGATGTACCTGTGCTGTATGTACACTGTTGATGTACCTGTACCGTATATTTACACTGATGTACTTGTACTGTGTGTAAACTCTTGATGTACCTGCACTGTATGTACACAGTGATGTACCTGTACCATATATGTACACTGTTGATGTACGTGTTACTGTCTATATACACTGCTGGTGCATCTGTACTGTCTATGTACACTGCTGGTGCATCTGTACTGTCTATGTACACTGCTGGTGCATCTGTACTGTGTATGTACACTGCTGGTGCATCTGTACTGTGTATGTTCACTGCTGGTGCATCTGTACTGTATGTACACTGCTGGTGCATCTGTACTGTGTATGTACACTGCTGGTGCATCTGTACTATGTACACTGCTGGTACATCTGTACCGTCTATGTACACGGTTGGTATACCTGTACCGTCTATGTTTCACTGGGCCTTCATCCTTCTGCACTCCACCTTAGTGATCCATCTCATGAAACTGAGATTTCTTCTTAGCTTGTCATGTGTCATTGGTTCATATATAAAGGTTTCCTATTTGTTTTGGATCGAGAGGGCTTGGTCTTGGGTATGATTTTCCTTAAATGGTTTAGTTTACCCTGCTTGATTTGCAAGGAATACAGTACTGTATCTTAAATTTCTTTAGTTTAATAAATCACAATTTGGATATCTCTAAATGTATTCAACCATTTTAATTCTTCAAAAACAGCTTCCCCTGCACCTTACTGGCTCAGAGATCTTGTCTAGTACAGTATAAATAACCAGACCCTTCTTACATATTGCCTCAGAGAAATTTGCAAATGAGTCACAGCAAATGCCTGAGGGGCCACTGGTTGTGAAGGAAGAATGAGCGTACAGAGGCAGGATTCTCCGTACATGTACTGTTGTAGGTCTCTAACATGTCTAGTGCCAGGCCTGTCTCTAGGTGGAGTAATATTTAGTCAGGAAAAGATGACAACATAATTATAAAAAAATATAATTACTCATCAGTCACAAACAAAACAGAATGCAAACAAGCAATTTTTGGAGTTACAGCAGCAGTGACATAAATAAAAAAACTTAGATAAGTCTAGCAGTAGCTAAAACCTTTTACAATAAATATTCTTGATATCATTATGACTTCACAGTATCAGTGCTACATGTTTGTTCATAGCATTTTGCTTTTCCAGTTCTATGGGCTTAAAAATACCAGAAGTATACAATATTCCTGTTGTGTGGCCAAGGGTTAAAAGCCTGTGCATTGTTAAGCTGTGCCATAATACAGTAATGTATTTATTAAAACAAACATGGGTTCACACCACTGGAGCAGTTACTCTCAAATTCAGTACAGGTATTCACATTTCTTCTCCTTTAAAGTAACACAACATTCCACTACTGTACAGGAGTCAAAATCTATTGTGGACAATATTAAAGCTGTGAATAGTATACTAGGTGACACAGTATGCATGAGTCCCATGTGAAGTCAACAAACCCCACTTTGGGGTAGTAGCTAATGATGAATAAAAATTTTATATAATATAGTCCATGATAAAGACTAGTAAAAGGATATTTTACCTCTCATAATCAACAGTGTGTCAATAGACATAAAAATCAAACATAAATCTATTTTTTATTTGAGCTATACCTTCACTTTGTAAAGTGAAATGATTCGTTTTCACCTCATAACCTACATCACTGAAACACTCTTGTTGAAAATATATTCTACATTATTACAGAACAGTATATATCATCATACAAGAAATACACAACACTAATAACAATCTTATCTACAACACCTCACCTCACTTCCCTGACGGGCCTGGAGGGAAAGGTCTGCATCCTCCTGTAAGAATACTGATGCTTATCTTCTTTTCAACATACCTGTATGTAACTTTCCAGATACAAACTACATATAATAAAAAATACTGCAGTACTAACAATAATACAGAGTATTCATTACAAGAGAGTGAATCGAATGTTTTCATACATACCAGTTTCATACATACAGTACTGTACCAGTAAACTAAGGCAAATTGTATGGAATGCTTGTCTAATACGGTAAAACCTCACTAATCCGGAACCCATCAATCCAAACTTGGATTAATTCCGAATGGATCTGACCAGTAGCGTCAACTAGCGGTGTGGAGGACTAAGTAAGAGTCTTAAAAACTTACGGTATTTTTTTTTCTATCTTTTAGCGCCCTATAAAGTATTCACAATGGGTTCAAGGACAGAAAAGAGAGAAAAGAAAAGGAAATTTGTGTCCTTAATTGTTGCAGAAAAGTTCAAAATAATAGAGAAATGTTTAAGTGATGTAGCTGGACCCCTCTTCCTCCCTCCCCACTCCTCCCTATTTGGTCCAGGCTGGTGTAACCTCATTGTTGTTCTATTACCTGAGTTGTCACTGCTGAATTCAGATAGAAATTAAGTACAAAAACTTTACCAAGCAGAGAGAATAATACAAAGACAGTGCATGTGTGTGTACTGTTAAATGAAAACTATGAAAATCATAAACTAACACAGCTTTTTTTAAACCATCTCCCCCATCACTCCTCAAAGAGACACAAATAAATGCCTGGCTCCATTACAAGCTTAAGTACAGATGCCTATAACAAATCAGTATCACAAGAGGCATTATATTTTACCCTAAGTAATGAAAATATACAAAACTAGACCTTAGACCTCACAATCAGCCATTCTATATATCAACTAGACCTTACAATCAGCCATTATATGTATCAACTAGACCTTACAATCAGCCATTATATGTATCAACTAACCTTACAATCAACCATTCTATGTATCAACTAGACCTTACAATGTCATTCTATGTATCAACTAGACCTTACAAGCAGCCATTCTACGTATCAACTAAACTTCACAATCAGCCGCTCTACGTATCAACAAGACCTCACAATCAGCCATTCTATATATCAATCTATCAACTTACGTATCAACAAAACCTCACAATCAGCCATTCTATATATCAATCTATCAACTACATTCCTCTCCCACTTCAGATATCTAGTAAGGTTATAACTGGAAATATCATGAAAGGAGTAACAGTATGGATGGGGAGGGTGGAGGGGGGGGGGACATAAATCAGGACAATACAATACCCAAGTGAATACAATGTTGACAGAGTGGATGGAATTTATGAGGTAAGGTATGGAGGAAGTACTGTATACATGTATATTTTTCTATGTGTATATGTATGTGTGTGGATAATATGAATAAACACATACAGTAATATCATGAATACAAGTCTATTTAGGCAATTATTTTAGAGATGCCACAGCCATACACTTGCTTAATGCTAAATTACGAGCCTTGTTAAAAACGTACAAAAGTTATACAGACGTCTTAAAATCAAGTGATATGGGCCCCTTCTCCAACATACAGACTTAAAAACATCTTTAATTTTCCTATCAACCTAGTAAAGGGCAGTTTAATAAATATTTAACTGGCCTCAAGAGTGTCATCAGCTTTTAGTCATTAAACACAGGGATTATGAAACTTGGCTCCAAACCCAACCATAGCATTTGTTTTTACAGATTTTTTTCTGCTTGACATTTGATTAATACAATATCTTCTTGTTTTGTTTTTTACAGTAAATGATTCATATCTTTCCTTATCTGTCTACAAGATACTACATCAGGAGTGTTTAAATACATACACAGATATGGCCCTAATATTAACCTCCTCTTTACCACAAACCTGGAACTATGGTACTATTGTAATTGGGATTTATTCGGTGAGGTGAGCAGCATAGTACCTGAGTTTTCGTTGATGGTGAAGATGATGTTAATGTACAGAATATACTTATAACTTAAAAATATTCTCCTTTAAAATGTGACAGCTAATAGGAGAGGGGTATGACGTGTTCCTGCACCAATTCCCAAAGTTATGAAATTCATGATAACGAGTTAAAATGTTAAACAATGAAGGAGAACAACAATAATAAAATGGCAGAAACATCCACACAAACAGATAGGATTAAAAAGTGTACATAGAGAAACAGTAACACATACACACACCCTCATACACACAGCATTAAAAAAAAAAGCATAGGGTGCACAAGTTCAGAAACAGCCACTCAATACACACATTTACAGTATTTTCAAGTACTGTACTGTACATATTGTACTTACACAATAACACACACACACACACACACACACACACACACACACACACACACACACACACACAACATGCACACAGGTAAATGTACATATATAAACATTTACAATTTAAATAAAAGTAAAATAATGTAAATGTACTGTACATTGAAATAAAAAAAATCCCAAATTAAACACAAACAATATCCTGTATATGTTTACATTAACAACAAAGTTCTCTGCATAGTATTATGAAGTAAAGTTTTATGACAATTTCAAAGTTTTACGTTGCCCCTTTTATTCCCTACACCCTGCGGGGTGGTGAGGCCCAGGCGACTGCACTGGCTCGCCCCACAGCACTGGCATGGCTGGTGAGCAGATCAGCACATACCACAGCAAGATAACGCCCCAACAAACCCACGTCTAACGAGCTGAAAGGCCAGAATGTTACTAATTGAACCGTGGAACTTAACTATGATATTAATAGGACAAGTTAACGAGAATGTACAGATAACAAATCTAAGTTAAAAAAGTAAAAAAAAAAAAAAGGAGCAATATTCGGGGTTTCATTAAAACCAATAAATGATGACCTTGACAAGAAGTAAGTACATACAACAACATAAATATTAAGACAAACCATTTCACACACAAACAGCCTGAGAGTTGCCAAGACTCCCCTTCCCCATAAGACAAAGTCACCTCTTTTTATCAATCTTTACAACTGGTTTTCCTGAGTTATAATTCAATCAATCAATCAGAGTACCATCCTCATATCAGATGGCCACCAAATCTAGAGGAGGCCATGATGGGAGTAAGAAGCCACACTAATCTGTCAGTACACATAAATTTATCAACTATATCTATTATCTTTACTAGTCTTCCACCTGTGTGTGAAGTGCATCAAGAAGAGGACAAATCTCTGAATAAGAAGAATAAAATGAAAGATGAGACGAAAGATGAGACAGTGCACGATCAATGTAGAAAGATGAGAAAAGCTCAAGACAAGTAGTACGTATTATCCACACATCCTTACTCTGGATACACAGTATACAAGTGTGTATATCGTCTATACAATGATTCTTATAAATTCACCGAGTTGAGTCGTCATCAGGCACATAATCTTACTGGTATAAAGCTGTAAAACCTCCATTATGTTCATAGTTAAAGTTTTCACCTATGAACTGGAGATACAGTATACACTATGTCTTCTTCAATATCTAAAGAGAAGAAGTACTGCTTGAAATATTTCCAAACATCTACTAGTTATAATATAAACATTATACACTGTATTTTTATTCTTCCTTATAAATTTAAGCAATTTACTTATTTCTTCTATTGAGTATCAGGTATTACAAGCAGCCACCAGGCAGAGATTTAACAGATGAAATACTGTAGTACAGTACTGTACTAGTTACACAAGCCGCACGTACACTACCGACCTCTACATGATTAGAAGGGCGACACGTGGCAAGAACAGAGCCGTGAGGAGAGAGCTGATAAGGTTCACGGCGTGATTGTCCAGAATGTTGGAGCCACAGATAGGGATCACACCTTCACCGGGCCGTTCTACGATTTTTCCTTCAGAATCGATTCCTGAAAAATATCAAAATTATTATTAAATAGAGGCAATCCCACGGCAATTACAGGCATCCCCCGGGTTACGGAAGGTATGTGTCCTTGAAAATTTGTCCTAAACGTGAAATTCCATAACACGAGACCAATTTTCCCATTGACTTCCATTATATAATTGGAGATACATTCTCAAGGAAATATTTTGGGCAAAAAGACGTAATACATTCACATTTATGAATGAAAAAAATATTTTAACACATACAGTACATTGATTATTTTATGATATAATATGATAATAAATATACAAAACACTTGAATTTAACTTACCACAAATGATGTTGAGTACTGCATTAGGCGAGGTGGTGAGGTTAGGTGGTGCAATCGGAGTTACTGGGAGGGAGACGGAGGGGCACTACTGACTCCTGATTCGCCCTGTACAGTATTGTACCAACCACCAAGAAATCCACACGAAATAAATTTTATAATTTGTGAATTTTTTTCTAATAGTATTGAAAAAAATATTATAATAAAATAAAAAACTTAAAAATTTACCCAATTTCCGTAAGGGCAAATTTTTTGTCCGTATCCCGAATTTATTGGTCGTAATTTACGAAATTTCTAAGAGCGAATTTCCGTAACCAGAGTTTCCATAACCCGGGGGATGCCTATAGTGTTAGTTTGGCTCAGGACACCAGATCATCACACACCATAGGAGGATGGTATCACTCCACCAACTTGCCTAGGTCATGGGATAGAAACCATATCACAAGCGTTTCATTATCAAGTTCCTTCAATTAGACCACTCACCTGAGAACTGCACGGTGGCTCCTAACACCGAGTCAATCACACTACCCATCAGTCCCCCGATGGCTCCCACAAAAATAATCGGCCACTGTGGGGGTGCAGAGATCATGATGGAGTTGGACACGCACATCAGAAGGGTAAAATAATGTCCCAGTCCCACCACAAATCCTCCCATGAGACTTACAACCAGACCCACAAGGCTGATGCCACCATTTGTACCTGTGGAAGAAAGCAAAGTACGGTACAGTAAACATCTTTATGAAACTATAATACTCATTGCAATATTTATTTAGATCTAATTCATCAAGCCAAAAATCCTGTCATCAGTGTATAAAATATCTGCTTCAGGAATAATAAGTACTATGGAAAACACATGCGAAAATCTTATTCTATGCTAACCTGCGCACACATCAATGTACCATAATTATGTACAGACCGCCACTCACCCAGTAACATACCTCGTGGGACGGACTGGAGGGAGGTAATGAGGACAGGATCTCCAATGCTTAATACTGTTCCAATCTCAGAGGCCCAAGTGTCCCCATTGCAGCACGACAAAGCTCCTGAGTGTTAAAAAAAAAAAATCAGTATATTTATTTGTTGATGCATTGACTCAAATTGTGCACCTCAAAATGATTTAGTTTAGCCAAATCTCATATTTTAAATCAACCATGAATATATACACTTCTTTTGCCACTACAGGTCTCCCTCAGAAACTACTGCTGTACTTTTATTTTATTTTCCACTCAGACACTATCTTAAGTCATCTATCCAAATGTATATACTTGTAGTCCTAAAGAAGAACTGTATTTCTCTCTAAATCTACCAAAACAGAGCCATGATCACAGCCCAAACAGCTCTTACATAAATCTATATAGTACTGTACTATTTTTAGCAAGGATCTCCTAGGTGGTAAAGTGTAAGCAAGGAGTGAACAATTCAACACTAATATGCAGTTTACAGACTTGACAACATATATACTGAGTTCTGTTGTTGACATGTGCAATTTAGACTTTATTTCACCGGGCCTGGATCCATGCAGCTAATTATGAAATACATGGTCTCATTCTTACACAGATAATAGTAACTTGCCTAAAACTGCTAAGTTGAGCCAGGAACAGCGGTAGTTGTAGATCATGTCGATGGGGTGTTCTCCACAGCCACAGTCCATCATGTAAAACAGCGCCAACAGACTCGCTACTCCGCCGTTACACACTACCTGTACCCAATTGCGTTCACCACCTGAAAATAAATGACGATGTATGATAAATTCCTTTTTATAACCACAATCTGTAGTTAGTTTTGAATCCACAGGTCCCAAATACTTCCTGGGAACTGATGTACTTTACCTGTGTAAGTCATTTTATCTGTCATTTTATGGATTTCATTAAAACGGCACACAGGAATAATCTTTGTTCTAATCTTCAATACTTTTCTCAGCATTTGAACAATAATTGACCTTAAATAATGCCCGATACCAATGGCCATGGATCAAAAACAATCTACATTTTTTTCCCTTAACCCCTTGTGTATGGGGTCCCTCCTGTGCTGAATAAAATCATCTGGCATTAACGAAATAAAATATCAAAAGTGGGATCACTGTAGTCAAGTCAAGTCAAGTCAAGTCAAGTCAAGTCGAGTCGAGTCAAGGTAAGGTAAGGTAAGGCAAAAAAAAAAAAAAAATCAGACAAGTTCCTCACCTTCCTTAAAATTTTCCTCCAATTTTCTCTTCTTGCTGGACAGGAACTTGGTGGCTTTAGACGATGAGATGAAAAACACCAAGAGATTAGCAAAGAAGACATAGCTTCCCAATGTGAGCAGGAACCCAACAGCCAGACCTGGAAGTAAAGTAAATAAATTACTGTATAATGAGGCCCAGAATTTCCACTACATCATTCAAGTGCAGTACTGGCCACACTGCCTCCTTGTACACCAGAGGCTTAGTATGTACTGCGTTATATCCACACTAAACCAAACAGTTAGTCCTGCACTATTTTCCCAACATGAAATATTTACAAATGGTAGTAATAAGTAAACTAAACATATAAGTCATCATTCCTAAATATACTCATAAATGACTCGTCAACTGGCAAATACCATATTATAAACTGGATTACAGATAATAACTTCACACCATGAAAGAATCATCTGCCCACTTAAAAGAAAATGAATCCTGTCTGAAATAAAAGCTTACTGTCATATTTGTTTGTAAATTTGCTAATCACAGTAAAAAATCCTCGACCTACTAAAGCTACCAATCTTAAGTTCATCTTGTTACCAAATATCCCCCCCCACCCCAAAAAAAAAATGCTACGTAGTACAGTACCATGACTTGAAGGTGTGGAGAAGTGAACCCCTATTCTATTTAAGGAAACACCACACACACACATATACAGTACTGTAAGTCAACTCTACATCACACTTCTGCCCTGCCCTGTACTGTATATAATAGTACAGTATGTTGGATATAAATATTGTATCTTTGTTATTGGGTAAAGAAATAAGCATCTGATGGTTTTGTTACCTGTCCTCATTAAATTGGCTTACTGTTTACTACTGTTGTGTACTTGCACTGTTTTGGTACATATTTCACTTACAGGACGGGGGTCCCCGGGTTACGAAAATGTTTCGTTCCTGAGGAGGTTCTTAAGTCAGAAATGTACGTAAGCAGAACACATGCTTTGTGCATACCCTACTTACAGAACAATATTTGAAATCCCACTATATCATAGCGAAAGTCCTTACAGTATATACAACTAAAAATCACTTAATTTAAGACAAAAGAAATAGAATGACAAAATACAGTAAATTAAAGTAAAAAAATAAGCTATCAGATAAATAAAATATTGGAGTGTATATTTAAAGTTTAACCCCATTCGTATCGGCGGGCATTTATAAGTCAGACGTTCGTAAGTCCCCCTGTACCCGAAAGTCTTCCACAAATGACTTTCTTAACAAGTAAATAAATCATGTTTTCTGGGCACACCTTGAGTAGGTCTTAAGAGTACTGTACTTACCAGACACAGCACCACTGAAAGAGAGTGAACGACCTTGAAGACCTCTCCAGGCAATGAGAATGGGCAGCAATGTCGCACTTAGCCAACGACTGGGTTCTATCACCTCAACTGGAAAACACATAAGAGTCCTACTATTATTAATTCATAACAAACCTTACTGTCAGCAGACATACACAAATATTTACATAATAAAAATATACAGATTATTCTTCAAATTACCAAAAAATGTATCCTTATAAACATGCAAAACAAATATCACAGTGCAAGTGATCTGGGAGACCTGTAGGGGGTGTAGCACAAATGGCTCGCATGTGGGATTACCAGATGCATAATGGTCACGTGAATCAACTTTACCCATGTGCAGTGATCATGATTCGACAGATCTGCTACTGATGTACCCAAGGCTCTTGTTCTTCAGTAACTCCTTCACACTACCAACACCTCAATAAGACTCTCAAGTGCCTTTGTCATTGTGGAAAATGCACGTTTTTCATCATTAGTGGCAGTCTTTTTTTTTTTTTTTACGGGTATTGCCCCACCCGGACACAGGTCACCGACCCACATCAGGGCCCGGGGGGCGAAAACGTAATAACAATAACAATAACAATAACAATAACAATAACAATAATAATAATAATAATAATAATAATAATAATAATAATAATAATAATAATAATAATAATAATAATAATAATAATAATAATTCAGATACTGTACTAAGTAAAATTTATAATAAAAAATACAAAATTAAAAATAAAATAATAATGATAATAATAATACTGAAAACGCTGTAATAATAATAATAATAATAATAATAATAATAATAATAATAATACTAATACTAATAATAATAATAATAATAATAATAATAAGGAACCATAAAGAAATTAAAAAAAAAGATTATTGAGAAACGATATACTGTATGTATGTTGTGCTGTCAATAGCAAGAGAAACAATTGAGACCCCGCAAGTGTGTAAATGAGGCAGAATGTCAGATCAGTAACCTGGGACTTGGTCCCCGCTACCCCCAGCTCTGCCCCACTTGCAGTTCATCTAAGTTTTTTGTTTTTTGTTGGAACATATCTCAGCTTTTATAATAGAAGTCTATGAGAAAATGTGCTTCAATTTACAAAAAGGTTTACAGGAAAGGAACTCTTTTGTAAATCAAGGTCTGCCTGTATTGTAGAGGTAGAGTACACCCTAAGTCAGGGGTGGGCAAAGTATGGCCCGCGGGCCAAATTTGGCCCGCCAAATTATTTCTGTGGCTCGCCACTGCATTTGTATTTACAAATACAAGGCTTTACTTTGTGTTAATATAATACATTTGCATCTACATTAAGTGTGTGGCCCGCGAAGTGTGCCACCATTCATGAAGTGACCCCTCCATCAAAAATAATTGCCCACCCCTGCCCTAAGTAGTCACCAACCATGACAGGTGAAGTAAACATGACAGGTGGAACAGGGAAGGTCTGCTTTAATTGCTAGCAACAGAGTTAATGATGGCATCACGATGAAGTAACCTTGAAAAAGTGCATCAGGGTTAACTGCATCACTTTCAACACTTCAGTCAGTAAATTTCTCAGTAAGCTGCAACATCCTCGTTAATCGTCTCATCCATAAACTCCACTCCAGGTTCTTACCCCATGACCACTGCCAGTTACATCATCTGATCATACAGCCCAAGGCACTTACACAGGTTCTGTACTGTACTGCGAGATTTGTTTAAGTCTTTATAGCTGTACTGTATGTTGTTCATATTTCTCTGACAATGATTTTTATGGCCCAATATAATGGAGATCAGTTTACTACATTTTATATTTTGGTCAACCTAGCCTGTATCTTACAGTTGTTCTGAAATTCCACCTTATGTTGTCAAAACTGTATCTAATTTACTATATCAACAGTGAACATTAATAGCACTGTATAGTATTTGCTTTTGGTATTATATTAGGTGATAACAGGGACTGTCAGCTCCACCTTTACCAACTAAACATCTAAACACCATGCAGTAGTCAGACCAGATGAGCTGCGCTTTAATATATCTTATCGTTATTTGTTGAACCTTTTATAAATAACTATACATATGTTTCCTACTTTTAACTTCCACTGACTGACTCTTGTAGTCTCCAAACACGATGATGCAGCACACTCTCGCAAAGTCAAACTACAGGGTATATTAAACATGATTTTTTCAACATTCAGAAGCTAATACCTAAGAGATTAAATGCGTAGCAGCTTCTTGCATGGCCAGATAGGTAAATCTGTCACATGTGAACCAATATATATATATATATTTTTTTTTTTTTTTATAAAATGTATGTACTGTATATGAAGGCAGTTACTATCATATACACTGGGTAACTCAGCATTTGCATTTCATTCTTATTTCTTGGGACTTTTCAGTATGGTGGTAATTGCGCAAAACTGCCACACTGTATAATACTTCACAAAGATACAGCATGTCTTTAGAGAATTTCTGGTATTCAAGAAAAGTAAATCAGTAACATACGAATTTAGAATTACAAAGACCAGCATTTGCAAGGGACAACTGTAATTATCAACAATTCATATATTATACAGTACTGTACTGTATTAGTGACCTGACTACTGCATTAAGGAAATATATTACAGATTTAGTGTCAATATCTATGAAATACCTATAGTCCTAGAGTGATTAAGGGTAAGTAAGGGCCCTAATATCTGACATACAATATTTTAATGTGAAAATGATCAAACAAATTCAAATTAGTTGTTTCTGTCATATACGTAAAGATTATCCAATACAAACTAATCTTTAATAACATACCCCTTAAAGTAGACATTATAAAACAGCACGGATGTTCCTCTGCTCTTATCAGTGACAGGCTAAAGCAATAAAGCAGATTATTGCCTATCAGCTCAACACGTTTAAAATGGAGAGCGGGCAGTGGCGGGAATGTGAAGTACACCAAGTGACCGCAACAAAGACTTCATTAAACCTCATTAAACCTCAAGATATATGTCAACTAATATTAACAACTCGGACAGATTCACAGTATTAGGGAATCTTAAGCTGTCCTATATCTTATAATAAGTCCATATCAGTATATATGTGCCGTAATGATAAAAATATTACCTCCTGGTACTGTCATAATACTTTCCACTTCAACACTACCGTATATTACCGAATTATAATACAAGGAGGAATATTATGAGACTTAAACTTACATTCAACCAAGTCCACATTCTAGAAATTTATAAACGGTGGTTAGAGCTCAAATATAAAGTATATATCCATACTTACATACCACCTTGAGCCAACACCCCCACATAACACCTGCGACATCACCCCCCTACACATATTTGCCACTTACCTCCAATGGTTGTGGACAAAAAGGCATTTGAGACCCATAATATCATGGATATTGGCAACGTCAATAATAGCAGAAGTAAGAATCCACGCCGCATTTTGACTTGTGAAGGAAAAAGTATCAGGAACTACCCACACCCGCCTCCTACTCGGATTTGTGTTAGACTGAGGCGTGTGAGTTGACAGAGTTGAGTCGAGGACGAGGTCGTAACTTAATGCTGTCATCCCCCCGCCACCCCGAGTCTCATCTTCACCAGCTGGGGAGGAGAACGTGCCCACGAGCAATGATAACTACTCAAAAATAATATAACTATTTTCTTTTTTGTGTTGTGGATATATATAAAAAAATTGACTGTTATAAGTAATGCCTTTTAGAGCCGCAAATACATTTATTAATCAGTTCCCAGATAGATCTATCAGCACATATATCTATTCCAGTCCGTGTTTATTTCCTGTCAATTTCATTTCTTTTTCACAACGGTCCTCATATAATTTACTACAACGCCCTTAAAAAAATAACTAAAATAAATAAATATTGAAGTGATAACCGTGGTAACGTTCCGAGATGTTCTTATTACCACCATGCTACGTGTACTATTCCAGATGATACTAATGTTACATAATACTCCCTTGAGATAAATGTACAGTATATATCAGGTGCCTACAGGAGAGCTCAGGTTCTCAACTGGCTCAGCCATGTAAATATTGTTATTATCCACTCTGTATCTGTTTTTCTGGCTAAATAAACTGTCAATTTAATTCAACTCAATTCAATTCCTTCCCTGCCTCCCTACTGCGCCCTAGGTGCAACACTAGATATTATGGACCCAGGTGTCATGAACGTGAGTCATGTGACTCTGCCAACTTATATTTTCCCGAGTTTTACACAAATTTGTTATATTATTTTTTGGCGATATGTCAACTCGGCAAACTGCTGGATTTCCAAGACGAATTTTTTACCTAAAGAAATCTTTTTTTTTTTTACTTCTCTCGCATCACGTACTGTACAAGTTAATTTTCCCCCGTTTTACCTACGGCAAGAATCAATTAGTAAACAGGGTAATTGTAAGGCAATTTAATGGATTTCACAGGCACAATCTCAATTATTCAGATACTTTTGGAGTAACATCACGTGCATCAGCCTTTTTATTTTATTTTTATCTTCACTACTAATTGGCTCGTTAGCAAGTACTGGCTCTTAAATGTGTCTGAACCTGCTCCAGTGCTCGTCAAGTCTGACCATGAAAGAGCTTATATTCGGTGCCGTCACAACTCTCTTTAGTAACTTAAAAGCAAGTTTAAAATAACGAACGTGACGTAATCTTCCTCTGCCATCTTTAGCACACTGGCTGTAGGTGTAGCAGTATCCCGCCGGCCTTCATATCATACAGTATTTAGTTACTCAGATTAGACATTTAGCTCTCATCACTCAATAATCTATTTGGAAAGTTTGTGTGGATCATCTCTCGTGAGCATGTTTGTTTTAGGGCATATTCGTGATACATAAACACACTCGCCATAAACAATTAAAAATTAAATTTGCACTAATATCTCTCGAGTGGATAGATAGATATAATTATCTCACCCTTAAAAAATGAAGGTAATATAATATCCGTACTGTACATTGAAATTTGTTGTGCGAGTTTCTTAATATCAAGTAAAGCATCGAGGCAGAAGTAATTTACGCAGTTAAGCTTCTTTCTGTAATCCCAGTCACGAAGACTCAGGATGCCATGATTGGTCATTTGAAAAATCGTTAAATTAATCTTAAACCAAATACTTATATTACAGCAACGAGGGATTAAATGATAGGTCATGACTACCCTTACATTAAGAATATTTCACACATTTCGGATCACTACAAACCGGTCCGACTAATTACCCAAATGTAGCCGCAATGAAGTCAAATAATGGTCATACATGAATAAATCGGGCTGTGAATCACTTCTTCATTATTATTTGGTATCAGTCACAAAAAATTGGTAAACTTAATTTAGTCTGAGTTGTGTGTTAGTTTAGGTTAGATTAGGTTAGGTTAGGTACATGCACTTGATCTATTAACTCAGATTAAATTAAGTTTACCAATTTTTTGTGACTTCGTGACACCAAATACTAGTCGAGGTTAGGTTAGGTTAGGTACATGCACTCGATCTATTAACTCAGATTAAATTAAGTTTACCAATTTTTTGTGACTTCGTGACACCAAATACCAGTCGAGAAGTGATTGGCAGTCCGATTTATTCATGTAGGACCATTATTTGACTTCATTGCGGCTACATTTGGGTAATTACTCGCTCCCTCTGTACATGCACGCGATCTATTAACTCAAATTAAATTACGTTTTCCATTTTTTTTTAACTTTGTAACACCAAATACTAGTCGAGAAGTGATTGGTAACCCGAATTATTCATGTAGGACCATTATTTGACTTCATTGCGGCTACATTTGGGTAATTAGTCGGACCCCTACAAACTTCTCATTGTGAAAATACATATACCCCTGTACTAGCGTAAAGCAAATATATACATTATGTCTGAATATAGTTAGTGATTCCAGCCCCACTTACCATTAGACAAGTTTGATAAATGACTGCTTACCGGGTAATTTTATCGTTCAATAGAAAATTAAGACAAGAACAGGCCTAATTAGCCAATGGCATATGCTGAGGCTACACCTTATGTAAATGATTAGTAAGCCGATATAAATTAATTACCAAAAATTTAACGTATAGCTGACCACATTTTTATACTACTTTCTCTTAGCCTGTGCTCGTGTTTGGCTGTGTGCACATTTGTGTGCTTGCTTGTGTATGTGTACTTGTGTGCATGTTTGCGGGTTTATTTGTTTTTACTTGTATTTCTGTGCATGATAATATAATCGTGTGGTTAATATTATAAACTTTGGGGGTGGTGTGTGGATGTGTAAAATATTACAAGTATATCTCATGATTCTCTTTCTATTAGCATTTCTGTCCAATTAAATCAATAAACCAGAATGGATTTAATCGTGGGGTTGTGAGGTGACCTTTTTAACACCTGAAACTGGGGAGGGGAGGAAGAAGAGGTAGAGGAGGAGGAGGAGGAGGAAGTGGAGGAGGAGGAAAGACATGAAACTGACTAGAGGAAGGAGGAAGAGTAGTAGTAAAAGCAAAAATGTCTCTCTGTACAGTAAAGCTTTGGGGGGGGGAGGGGTATAAATTACACAAATGAACCCAATTCCTTCTTAAATACAGTATGTATGCTAGGTAATTAGTGTAGCTTCTTTTCACATCCATATCGGAAAAAAAGTTTAGTCCTATTCCATTGTTATTTATCATAATCCAGAGTAAAATTATTTTCTTTAGGAAGGTTATAATCCCCATAATGAAAGACACAGCAAGAGTGTTTAATGAATTATATTCATTTTCAACCCTATTTTATAAGAAAGCAAAGCTGCTTTATTTGGTACTAAACAACAGTGGGATCATTCAATAACCTGTATGAAAAAAGACTTCACTACTTAAAGTCAACCACACCATAAAAAAATCTAATAAATAACTAACACTTTGCAAAAATAGTTTGAAAACCCTACTTGGTCTATCAGTTTGTATATTTAACCCTTCCTACACACTGTCAGCGATACATGTCACTGTTTTATCACACAACACTCATTTACATTCCGGTGATATTACATTATCTAACACCACATAGCCTTTAATATTATTAACCTCGTGTCACATCTTACACACCAGGTCTAGCAATCATAAATTACAACCATTCACTTTTATATGTTGTTGGTTTAGCCATCCTGCTATGGTCTTATGACACAGCATATTAATATATACCTCTTCAACATAAGTATAAAACTCACAAGCCACCTCCCTAAATACCGGTACAGTGAACCCTCGAAGATCCGGACTAAAAGGGAGGACCACCTGTCCGGCAAAAGTCAATTGTCAGGATTTTCCGGCGAATAATAATTGATACCTGTATAAAAAACACCAAAAATATAGTACTAATGTAGTAATAAACAAATTAGCATATATTAACCATGCATTTATCTATGATAACATAATAAGAAACATTGTATCACTACTAGAGTGAATGAAATAATATTCCCACAAACAACAATTGTCAACTCTGTTTCCCACCTCCTCGGGCACCTGTGTCCAACCAACTGACAGGTCAAGCAGCACCCATGGGCCTAAAATGTTCTATGCTCTGGTTTGGGAATGCTTCTTAGGGAAACTTCTAGGCTTCTTAGCCCAGAACCCCCAAATTTTTTGTCCGGATCTTCCGAAATCCGGATTTCCCGGGTTCAGATCTTCGAGGGTTTACTGTATACAGACTACGAGTGAAAAACTATTAGTACTATAAAAAGAAAATTTTGAAAATCTTAACAACTTCACATTGATGACAACAAATATACACCACCATGAAAAACTGTATTATGTGTACCAGTACCTGCTGTTTATATACTATATCATGTGTTCTTGCTGCTCATAAACTATACTGTATCATGTGTTCTTGCTGCTCATAAACTATACTGTATCATGTGTTCTTGCTGCTCATAAACTATACTGTATCATGTGTTCTTGCTGCTCATAAACTATATAATATGTACTTGCTCATAATTTTCCTAGAGTACTCCATAAGCTGTCATCAAGCTACAATAGAAAGTGTCTCCTTACTTTATCTTATTAAGAGTAATTTCACATGATAAATTTAACGATGATGAGTATATTTAACCTGTTCATGAGTCTTGAGTGTTCTTCCTAAATAACTATAGCCTGACCTCCTCATAACTTGTATTTGATCATACAGGAAAACCTTAATGAAAAATTATATTATTCTTTACATAAAGTGCTTGTAACATATTTCATGCAATAGTGTATAATGTAACAATCACATGAGAGTGCTTCTGCTCAATAGCCAAGATATTTTTTTTAAGCATTCGAAAAAGCTATTTGTGTAAGCTCATGTCTCAATACATGTCAATCTGTATCATGTGCAATAAAGTTTTAGTTCTCATCACACTATAAAGTTCATGCAAGTTCAGTGACACAGTTCCATCAAAATACCTCGATCATTCCTACCACATTCCATCAAAGCTCATTTTCAAATAAGATTCATAATGCTTATAAATTTAAGTCAAAAGACAGACTCAAAAGACATCTGAACAATGCCAGACACATTCTAATTGCTGTATTGTAAATTTCATTGATTTATGCTGTGAAAAAACTGAATTTAGTCTCCATTCAAATAACTCTGCAACTTATCACACAAAAGTTGGGTGTTTTATGCAGGACCGTACCAAATAACTTTAGATAATGCAAATGCTTATTATTACCTCAAAATAGCACATATTTACCCAAGAGGTAGACAGTCAAGTTAAAAAAAAAAAAAAAAAAAAATTGCCTACATTGACCACTCACGAGACTAAGGCATGAACCATAACAGCTGAACACATGAAGCAAATACCATTCAGGACTTATTTAATGAAAATCATATTCAACCAAATAAATAGAAAACGTGAATAAATAAATAACAAATGAATAATAAAAAAAAGTGTAAAATCAGTAGCATTAGTATTATTGTACAAATAATGTGTTAGTACCAGACATAATTTTTTTCTGAAAAGACTAAATATCACATCAACACCCTCTGAGATCAAAAAGCTTATACAGAATATCTCAATGTGCAGACCTAACAACTGGTTATAGTGTTAAGAGCCACAAGATTAAAGACTTGGAGAATATAATGGGCAAGTAAATGCAAAGAAATGTTAACATAATTCCTACCAGATTATACAGTATAGGATAATCCACAACCTCCCCTTCTATGTGATACAATAAACGTGGGTAATGTTTTCACTCTCTGCCGACTTTCCGTGGAAGGATTTAAATACTGTTCAGAAAAGAAATAACAAGAAAAAAAATGGAAAATATAGTTGGTCAATATATTTGTAGACTACATGTATACTGTACCATATTAAAAGATTATACAGAAAGTCTCAATTCACAATGTTGTATGTTTCTACTTATAAGTCAGACTATTCCAAATTATAAGTGAATAACAGAAAAAAAGGCCCCTTTTTAAACCAACAACAGCTCTATCAGTACAGCTATTGGTTAAAATACTGTAGACTAGATAATTGACAAACAGCCTCACTAGGGATATTTCATCAAACCCTCTTCTCATATTCACCATATTCCTTCTCAACTATTGATTAAATTTCTTATCCATCCTTATTAACCTTTTCTGCCATGATACAAAGTGGCCGTAATTAAGAGAATCACCGCCCCTCCCTTAATTTACTGTTATTCGTTCTTGTTATCTAACATTACACATATTTTGTTATGCTGTTCCCTCCGACAAGGGAAAAATTAAACAAAGATTTTGTTTATGGAATCTGAGAAGCAGCCACAAAAGGTCATCACTGATATTCTTTTTAAATCCCTAACAATTGCTGATAATAATTCAAGAATATGAAAGTAAAATTTAGTGTTACTTCCTCCGTATAATTTCAGGAGATATCCTTTAATTTCACAGCCATAGTATATACAGACAAAGAAGCCATGACAAGAGTAAATACATTTCATTATTCACTACATATCTGTTGGACCACTGAAAGATAATAATATAATTTATCTGGTTAAAAAATTATACCGGTAAGGATTGATTCGGTAACACTACTTAAGATACTGTGCTGCAAGAGTTATAAAATGAACAGTGATTCAACTCAAGATTATGACTCTTAAAATAATTAAATACTGTACTGTATCATACTCCTACATGATAACTAATTTAACATAAAGAGGCTTTGCCATATCTTCTGGTTATATGTTATAATTATATGTACTGTACAGTATGTGTAAAATTAGTACTGTTTATGTTCTAGAAACTCAAATACAGTACTGTATACAGTAATACAAATATGATATAAATGACAAAAAGAAGAACTGGTCAGCTTTTATGAAGTTGTTTATGATAATTACAGAATACTTCATAGGCATCAGAGTTTGGGAGGCAATGGTGGTGTGTGACTTCAAAATTTCAAGACTGGAATTTTTTCTTTAGTTTGCCTCACAACAAAGCTGAATACAGTTCTGTAAGAAGTACGACTCCTTAATGAAAAATAGGTTCCTCCACCTGGTGTGTGTGCACGTGTCTATATGTATTTTCTTGAAACATTGTGGAAAAATGTGTATGTAGTACTGAAATAAATTGGGTTTCTTATTTTATTTTACAACAGCTTCGAAACATGTTCATCCTGGATGTAGTTTATACTGTATTCTCAGACACTATCACAGGTTGACTTTACATCTGACAAGTTATCTTCCCACGACAGGTAGAAGACTAAAGAATGGTAAAGAAATTTTATGGGTTGAAATACAACTCGGCTTTTAACATGGGGTCTTATGGGAAAATGGGTCCCGACAAATGATAATTCACCCATTGAGCATTTCTTTGGGAACACACACACACACCTACTGCTCATTAAGTGGAATCTTACGATGTACTCTTATACTGTCTTATACTGATGTTAACAGTCACTAGTTTGCTGCGTATCTTAAAGTCTTCTTTTCAATGCTTCGACCATAACAGCACATTGTACATACTATTTTCAAGGGGGAAAGAGGTATAGAGGAGGATTTTTGCATTAACACTCAAAAGTGGCATTGAAAAAGAATAAGTACAAATATACTTGTAGATCATATACTCAGTATTTACATAGAGAAGCCATATTTACAACCATAAGTTATATTGTTGTATCAGAGTCTATGATAAACTGTATTAATAATAAAATATGCTTGTGGAGTGACCTGGCAAATTCTGTGCTTATTTTACATTATCTTAACAAAGCCTAAAATATTATCCACATCACTACATTCAAAATACATTACAAAATATAACACAACTATGTAGAACTCTCATCAGACTAACAGCTAACAACAAGAGTACACACCGAGTTAAGTCATTAGAGGTGTTCAATGTATAGAGGTTTCATCAAGTGTAAACTGTTTTTGTTATTTCCAGTCCATACTAATGTGGTACATGACTAAGTCTTACTCAACAACATATAACTCTTAGATATTATAAGGGCATTAAATATTATTTCACTCCACCCCAGCCACAGTTAAACTCGGAGCCTTATACCCAAGCTCCGAGCATAATGCCTAATCTCTGAGCCTAATGCCTAAGCTCCGAGCCTAACATGAATAGACCATTATGATTTTAATAACGAGATATACAAGTCTCTGTTTGCTTATTTTTACGAATTTCGGTGAGTACAACAGCAATTCAGTTTTGGACTTTGCTAAAACAAATCACCCTTCACATTCATCAAACCTTTTATAATTAGAGTACTGTACTATACTGTATACCAACTCAGTTTTGCAACAATGCCCACACAAGAGTACTATACTAAGTAGCCATGTTACTGAAGTTTATAGACCCTTTGAATGAAGAAAACAATATCAAGTAGTACTCTTCGTCAGGGTTTATTTTTAGGGGACCATAAAAACGGTTAGGTTTTCTTTCTATAAAACCTAAACCAGTTCTAATTTTTCTTTTTCCAAGCATACAATCATTTTCATGCTACAGGTATAAGGTACAGCAGTTGGACAATTACTGACCTCTGGATTCTTAGCATGTAGCAGCTAGTGGGCTATACTTCCTCCTTGGCAAGTTGCTAGTCCACCAAATGGTTGTTCCACTATCATGTAACAAGTATTGGGTTGCCTTATCCCCTTATTAGGATACTAGTGAACCAAAGTGGTGTCCTCCCAGCCTACTACAACCATGGGCTCCTCACCTCCCTCCCATCCCCACCAGCACACATGCATCAGCCATCTGTCACTCAAGCAACTGATAGTCAATATTTTGGTCACTTTTATTTTTTCTCTTCTCATAAGAAAAATTCATATAAGATATCCAACAAACAAAAGAATTCTTCTCTCTAATATAAAATTCACATATATCATCATCATTAACCGAATAATAATACAATGTTAAAACCTCAGCAATGGGAGAGTTGAGAGTTATACATGTAAAGGTTTAAAGACTGAAGCATGACCAGCTTAGTACACATACAGTATCACACCGGAAATAATACTCTCAGAAAAAATTAACCAAAGTTTTATATATAACATGAAGGTGAGAGAATAAAATGATATAGGAAGAGTTATCATCATCAAAAAATAAAATAATCTAAAAGACAATATAATTAAACATAATATAAACCCGAACAGTGGAGTTCACAATGGTACTTTCCTCACTGTACAATACAAGATTACATCATCTCAATATAGACTCATAATAACTAGCACTCACTGATAAGCATACACAAGTCTCTTACAATAACTCTATAGTTCTCATAGGGATTTATCACATTACTCCTACATAGATACATAGTGATAATAGTATTTATCTCGGATCATCTACTTTTACAACCGTGACAATTTACATCCAGATTCACACGTTCACTCTCTTCTCATCATAACATAAAGAGATTGTTATTAAGTCTAATGGATATAGATAAATAGATTAATTCAACTGTAATAAAATACAAAGGCAAGGTTTCCTCACCCATAGGTATACACTGTCCAGAGTTTTATTCAAGCATAAACATAAGACCTATATAGTTATGTCATTATGTAAATATAAAAGAAAACCAACATCTATAATAACACTTAAACATGAACACCATGTGTATGTATGTATATGTGTGTGTGTGTGTGTGTGTGTGCACGCTAAAGAAGCTCATCCTTGCAAGAACAAATTAGTAAGAGATATTGATCCTCACAAGAACACACAAATATGAACACATGTGCTGTACTGATCCTCGTGAGAACAAATGAACACGTGAAAACACCTCAATCATGGTGAGAATGAACGAGTGTTGACACGTGTACCATACTGATCCCCACAAGACCACATGCGAACACATATGCTGTAGCGATCCTCAGGAGAACAAACAAGCATAAAAATAATTATTTACCGATCCTCAGGAGAACACATGCACCACACTAATCATAGCAGGAACACACAAGCGTGAACACGTGCATGAGATACCGATACATGTGGGAACACATAAAACACATAAACGTTAAGTGCACTCAGTGAACAGCATGAGACAAACTTCAGTAAACCGCAAAAACAATGAACTATGTCTTGACGGCCAGTAGGGTTCTCAGAGGGAAATACTTACTAGCTACAGTGATAGTCTCCATTTCACAACCCCCAGAAAAGGAGAAACATTTTAATATTTCACTGTTAACCTTAATAGATAAAATATGAACTATGACTAAACCACCATCAGGACTCACCACCTCTCCTTAGCCACAAAAATAAAACTCAAGTATTACTCCAATCAGTAAAAATTGTCATCACAGTTTCTGTTCTTCACCTCAACACAACACAATAGTTTGTTCAACTGTAATTAGTATATGTAAATAGTCCCCCTAGATGGTTTCTACCTCGAGGTGAACCAACACATTAGACAGTGTAAATTCAACACCACTACATTACCTGCACATACTGTATAGTTTAACTTTTTTTTGGAAGTGTTGCAGTTGATAAATTTGGCTTGGCAATTGGCACATTCAGGTCTAGTATAAAGTCTCGACATCACTTCTTCCTTACATAACTGAACTAAAATGACTTTCAATGCGTATTTATTCTATTTTTCTGCAGTTACATCACAAGAAGCTCGATGCAACGGTATATATATATATATATATGATTAACAACACTTCCATTCTGAGAGATCTACTGTACTCAAGAAGACAAGGTCACCACATGTATCTCTTCTCAACTTGTGGTCATTTCATTGCCTTATCATCATCACCAAGTAGTGTTTTTTATTATACACTTGTGTCCGCCCTTTCACCGTCTCTTCACTGATGCATCAATCTTCCAATTTTTATAAGATATGTGTTGATGTGGAGCCAAGAGCAAGTGTGTTCACAGGTCCTGACCGCGGGAGCCAGCCACTGACACGCGAGTGGGAACGCTTCCAGTGGTGCCTAAACCGAGGTCCCCGTCGTAAACTGGGTTGGTTACACTCTGCAGGGAAAAGAATAAAACACAGACTTTTGACATACTGTATATACAAGTAGCTTTTATTAAATATATTACATATACTATATATATATATATATATATCACCACGTAATAAGCATTACTTGAAAATTTTATAAAAAATTAGTAAACTGTAGGGAACAGCATTAGCCAAGACAATATAACATAATTGAACCCATGTGGTAATGTAACTTAAAAAAATATATAATAATAAGACAAATTCATCAAGGGGGGAAGAAGCACAGGGGACAGAAACAGGGAACAGTACACAAGCAAGGTGACTAGTCAACCTGTCGACCAATCAGACGACTAAATTGTGTTTTTTTCCCCTCAGGGCATGTGTATATTCTGAAAAGGACATCAAAATGCAATAAAAATAAATAAAAAAAGCAAAAACATATATTTCTTAAGTTCTTTCAAGTACAGTACTGGCAGAGTTAGGTAGAGCGGAAAAAAGCAGAAAAAGCAGCGAAACAAAAATAATAAAATAAAATAAATAAAATTAAAACAACAAGACATCCAATCGGGACAATGGAGACAGGCAGATATTGCTCTTTTCGGCATTTGGTTTGGAAGCATTTATCTTTAGTGTACAATTTCTCATTCATTATCCACCTGTTAGAAGGTAAGTTGGCTCCTGCGAGATGGCCGTACAAAGGACAGGTTTTCCCAACGTCTAAACAATATGGACACATCATACGTACAACCTCCTGAGAGACATGGCCAGGTTTGGGATATTAGAAGTCCATCAAAAATTCTAATAACATCAGTGAATAAGAAATTTTGCTCTTTCGTCTTTCAATTTTGCAAAACCATTTTCTACCACAGCAAAGGGTAACCAAAACCAAAACAACAACAACTCTTTTTATGTAATTTCCCGTCTTTTACGTTAATTACTGTAGCATATGTGTTTTGCTATAGTGTTCCTAATAGCAGAACACATCCAATACAGTAGTTTGTGAAGTCCCATGACAGTGAATGACATAGTTTGAGTTGTTTTTGATTCCAACGACCTTTATTCTATAGCGGGACTGGGTTTGCAGAGTAAAAAGTTAAAAAAAAATTTATCGAATTCTTATTTTATACTTTGTACACCTTATTTCAATTTTGGTTTGTTGTGGAATTAAGAGTGGCTCCCTCAGAACACCAATAGAACCTACCATAGGAAAGTATTACAACAAACCAATCATGTATTCAAACCAAATGCCTGTTTTGCCATGTCACATACCAGTCTGGTCGTTCAGTAGTTAGTAGTACAGTAGTAGTTCCATTGATGGTGGTAGTAGTGGTAGTAGTAGTAGTAGTACAGTAGTTAGTAGTGGTTGTGGAGGTGATGATTGGTGAACGGGGGTTGTTAGTTACATGAAATTCTGGGCGTCAAGGCTATGTTGGCTACGGTTATCCCCAGAGTCCCGATCCCGCTTTAGTATCCGGAAACCAGAGCCAGCGAGTCCGTCCATAAGTTATCATGGAACAAAAAACAAAAGAAGAAAGAAACAAAATAAGCATGAAAACAAGAGCAAAAAGGAAAGAAGTGGCACTAGCTCTACAAAAAACCTTTACAACTCTTCCACCTCAGGACATTACTGATTCTTAGTAATACTGTAGTACGTATATATAAAATTTTACACCAACTTTAATTACAGAATGAAACCCTGACGGAACTGTTACAGCAGAGCTAAAAAACAAAATAACATATACAGTGCACACCATCGAGACAGTACATAAAACCATGATATTAAACAGAAAATTTTCTAACATGATAAAAAATAAAACAATAACTACTTATACATCTCCAGTTTTATCAACAAGTCCTCCACAGGATCTTTATTTACCAAACAATATTGTATCAGTCTCACACACCAGAAAACACTTGTTCTAATCTGCATCATTTATAGATAATTATATTTGTCAACATCAAAACCCCTAAAAACATTGTTTAATTTGTGATGAAGGTCCTGAACATCTTAATTAGGTCCAGCCTACAATTGGACTAAGATGAGAAAATTAAAAAATATTTCTGAGAAAGAAAATTAAAGAGAATAAATAAAAAAACCCAAAGGAACTAGTAACAACAGGAAGTAATGATATACTAAGAAAAAGTAATTGATTGATCTTGAAATCCCATTTGATAATGAAGACCAAACTGAGAAGAAATTCATTACTGAGCCTAGGGGGCAAGTTTAGGGATCAGAATCCAGAATAACCCTAAAAAATGAGCAACAAGATGCCAATCAAAACATTGTCTACACCTATAGTTCTAATTACTACTATCTTTGTAAATAAAGTTGCCATTTAAAGCAGAAGTAATATAAACCGTATATTCCTCCTGTCACTTGTTAGGTCACACCAATAGTCTGTGCTTCAGAGCAAACCTGTCACACTACAGTATACCCTTGAGAGGTCCTTCCAGGCCAATCTGTTATAAAATGCAACTTCAGGACCAACCCACGATGTACAACATAACAATTGCCCTACAAAGACCCGTGTTACAAGTGGCCAGCCTGCCTGACATTGCGAACAGGAGAAACATCTAACACAACAGCATCCAGTTGACAAAACCATTATGGGGAGTAAATCTTTCATACATCTCACAGTGATACCGGAAGAGGCAAAATCCTCCCCACCTTCTCAAAATCAATTAAAACATTTCAGTATCAATGAGTTTAATCAGCTGTGTTAATTTGTATTTATATTTAGTTGATTGACGAACAAAGATTTCCACTGACTTGATAGATTTCCTTTACCTATTCCCCCATGGTGCTGTCTGATGTCTGTGGACAAAGAGAGTTCAGTTTGCTGAATTTTCCACAATAATCAAACACTTCTCACAGGGGGTAAGTTATACATGTAATAGTAAAAATCGCTGGTACAGTACAGCACCGCTCCAGTAAACATGCCTTAGAGTACCAACTTCATTACACACAAATAATATCTTAAATAAGTTCCAGTCATGATCCTTCTCACTGTACAACTCAGTAGTTACTCTTGCATATTGCCTTAACAGAGTTAATAATAACACCCTATAAATGATATACCATGAGCAGGTCTAGTCTTAACCAGTGAACACCAGTCATACCAAACCAGTAATTCTACCTACAACTCACTAGCAAGGGATTCCTTCCCAATTAACAAACCACAAGACAGGTAGAGTTATTTAAGAGACCTGTTCAGGGCTCTGGTCATGGCAGGGAACATAGCTAAATCTTTTGATTAGTCCCTAATTGCTCTCACTGGGGCTAATCAAGGTTCTAACTTCCTAAACATGGCTGACAATACCAAGCATTCCTCCAGGATGGTCATTAGGTTGTACACTGTATCTGTTTATCTACCATATTTAGAAATTTTCCCCCAACACGGTACACCTTTACTCCACTCACAGCTGTATGAGGTGAAACAAGGAAGCAAAGCATTACCATAAATAAAACAATGAATCAAACTCCTTTGTTGCTTAAATGCTACATAACTATCTGTACTTATCATCTGTTGGTGTAGGAAAATAGTAAACTGTCATTGGCTACACTTTTTACATTACTGTACTTAGCTATACTGTATGTTAGACATTAACTGCAGAATATTGCAGTCTTTAAATAGTAGGGGGAAGTACATACCTGCAGTGACCCGCCCCCAAGTTCCAACACATATGTTATCATATTAGTTTTGCTATCAGGTCCACTTACCACTCTAGACCAGATAACATTAGATATCAGTTTTATTAAGAGTAAGAGTTATAAGTGTTTCCAGGCCATTTCTCCCAGTACCGAGCAGGTAGGGAGGCCAGAATGAAAAGCAATGCACACTTTCCCTTCAGTGACAGTCAATTGTTTTTTTTGTAACTGCCATAACAGTTATCACTGATGATACCTAAAACAAGACAGGGAACTTAAAACAACAACAACTTATACTAACTGCATTCCACACACAATAATGAGAAAAGTCACAAGTATTTCAGTTTACATTTCAAATCAGTAATGTCCTTGAGACTATCGAAGAGATTTTAACAGGTTTAAGGTGCAAGACTTCTTTAGTGGCATTAGAAGCAAGCTTAAGAGGTGGAATGTCTGAGAAAAATGCAGGACTGATATTGAAGTTTCATTTTACACCAGAGCCTGGAAAGAGTAACTGGAGTAAGTGGCCACCAAACTCTCTGTGTGTGTGTGTCAGAAACCCAACAAACCTGACACTGTGACACCTCAGGCTAACTTGATGATTTACCCAACCCTACCATAGCAATCTGTAGCCCTTATAAAATGATCTGTGTATCCATATCTACCACTGAACACTTCAATGGTAACTGTAGTTCTTATGGAAGGGTTGGATGATCTTTAGATAAGGCCCAGCTGCCTTAACTCTTTGAGAATGATGGTTTAACCCTTTTGAGGACAATGATTTAACTTTAAGAGGACGATTATATAAACCTTTGAGGATGATGATTTAACCCTTTGAGAATGATGAATTAACCCTTTGAAGATGATGATTTAATCCACCAGGACTCAAAGGGTTAAGTTAGGTTTTCCTGGGTTGCTCACTCACAGACTCTGGTGGCCATACACACAAGTTACTCTTGAATGATGTCTTATTATACACTTAAGAGGATAACATCTATGAATCAGAAAATGTGTTGCAGAGTAAGTAATCAGTCTTCTCATTCTTAATCAGGTGCTGGCTTTAACCCCTTGTATATGAGGCCCCCTTCAGAGCTGAATAAAATCGTCTGGTGTTGGCCAAATATCAAAACTGGTCTTATATAAGTTCAACGATTAAGTTGTGTCCCTCTTACCCTCAAATTTTAACACTACAAGAGAAGACTGATTAAAGGTAAAGGGAAGACATTAAGACATTACGTGACAGTCATATACCAAGAAACTACAAGTTTCCTGGTACACTGGTCGGTAGAAAGAGTAATCAACTAATCATTAACGAGTAAATCTCTTGAATTAAAAATAATATTCATAATCACAAACATTATTTTTCTATAAGTTACACATCCAAATTTTCCCCCACATTAAAAAAAAGTTGAATGACATAGATAAGTCAACTGTGGGCATTTACTTTACCAACCATCTCCAATCCTTCCCAAGCTGAACACCCAACTGCAATGTCTGAACACCTCCAGGAAAGTTGTGTCTGGTTAGCAGGAGAGGGAAACATCTGCTGCCTGCATTCACTAACAAATAAACTGGTTTGAAAATAACATGGATTGGTTGTGTAAGTAAATAAATATCTGTTATAGACTAAACAAGTAGGAATGTGTATGTGTGTGTGATAAACTGCATCAGTATATACATTCTTAATACACTTTGTGACATAAATCAAAAGGAGGTTAAATCCTAACAAAATAAGGTCAGGGGCTCCGAGGTACAGGTTCTCTTTTTATGGGTAACAATAACTAATGACTATATCAGTTCAGAATGACAGGTAAGGTTTTCTATGTACATCCAGGGGTACAAGCCATCTCTACGTGCACCTGAAAACCAGTACTGTATAATAATTCTAGTTGTTTTTATAGTTCAGTAAGTTGTTTCTCAATTTTTTGATAAGGAATCATCTTACAGTTTTTCTAAGTCTGTAGGATCAGCTTCTATGCCTTTTGTGAGCCAACAGGGGATCAAATTCTGCTTCTTTTGAGCCAAAAGGGGATCAAACTACACAATATAAGCTAGACACAAGAGGATCACCTTCTACTGTACATTTAGTCTGCTAACAGGGGATTAAATTCTCTCTAGTAGCCCAAATGAAGCTCACTATCCAGTCACTTCTGAGCTAACACGGAGGAGACAACAGAGGTCACGAGTGTGCAAGAAACTTTATTATACATCTGGTGTGGTAAGAGAAGCTGTGGTATATGCAGGTGTTATCCAATCATGACTGTTAGATAGCATTAGTGATGCCTAGCACAGTAGTACCTCAAGTGCTCTTATTAAATAAAATGGACTGTACGACAGTTTACGGTGCCTTCAAAATTTTGAGGAAAATTTAATTAAAAATTAAAATGTGAGAAAAAGCAAAATTGAAACATAAAAAATTCAACTTGACAATGAATATGAAATGGCATTGCCCTTTTGTATCAATAAGAAGCACAGGAAGGTCATTAATGAGCTGCAATATGGAAATACTGTGATGGAAAAAATGCAATTAATAGTCAACAGCAGCAATCACAAGGTCGAGCATGGGACTCACCTTGCCAGTTGAGTCTATGGAGGTGCGCACTCCCCCGGAACCGAGTAGGGTGTCGTCTAGGGGCAGGTCGTCATTGAGGGGATCCCGATCCTGGTGGGCAGCAGAGTTATGTTCATCATTACTGACGGACTGACAGCCTTTCCACCATAACATACCCTATTTTTTAAGTGGTTTTAGGTACAGTACATACACATTTAAATATCAATTTGTTGTAGTTTGCCAAGGTTTAGAAATGAGAAAAATTCCTTAAACATTTATTTTCTAGCATGTGGAAGCACTAATTACACAGGCAGGAGGATCAACACCAACACACACAACTAAATATTGCAATTGGGATAAAAATGGTAACTTACTATCCACAGTGACAGTATCAACCACAAACAGTATAACTCAAACAGTCCATGACATCGTTACCTGCGTGAGCTGTTCCGTCGTGGTGAGAATTCTGGCTAGAGGAGCACAACACAGGGGCGTGGTGTCCAGCAGTGTGGGGCGGCTGTTCGTCAGGAGGGGCTTCATGAACTTCACGTCAAACCGCGACCAAATGCGGAAGAGCCAAGCCTTCTCGATCTTGTGGGAACTAATAGAATCCACAGCGCTCTCACCTCCCTCCTCTGCCCCTGGACCCTGTAAAGACCAGTATTTAAAGGGGAGCCACCAACACTGAAACACTTTGAGGGGTAATTCCTGGTACATGTGATATTATTTAGTAAATAACCAAGTACTATATGGATCATAACTCTAACAGAACAGAAATATTAATAAAAACTACTCATTATATGTTTCCTATAATTTGATTAAGATACACCCTGTATGTCCACAACTGACCCTACAAAATTTGAATAATCTTTTGTACCTCATAATATTTCACTAGCAGGATTTCCTACTTTTTGAATCACAGTTATTGAAAATATATCTGAGTGCTGTAGATCCAGCACACTTTGACACCAACACCATACCATACATACATGCATACACATCTCCCAGATACCCAGCTCATCAGCTTGTCAATCGAGTAGTACCTTTCCTGATCATCCTACCAAGATTAATTTACTAATTCCGTATCATATAAAAAACAAACACTCATGATTGAAGATCTATATAATAAGAAATCTACCAATTTTTATCTCTCGCAACCATCTTAAACTACTACGTCTATCTCTCACATTTTTTATCGTTCTATTACCACTTTGCATTACTTTCCCTACTCACCGTTGTCTCCTCTTCCGAGTCTGGCTGGCACAATTTACAGTAGGTTCTCCTTACTCACGCTGTACAGGAGATGCTCATTCCTTGTATCAAATTTATACAATACTTGATCTACATTCTTGAAGTTTAAATACCCTTAAGAACACAGAGAATGACACAGTGCTGCCTATATTACCCCTCAACTCTACCTTTAAATATTCTACACCCTTACAATCAAAATTTCTACCTTACTAAAATAAAGAGTAATATAAAACTATTAAATACTGTACATGTTATTCTCCAGCATCAAATCCTACTGAGAAAGATGGAGGCCCCCAAATGACATTAAAATGGTGACAAGACTTTATTATACAGTACAGTGCGAGAACTTCAAGGTGTTACTTTCGACTTGGAGGGGAGAACTCTTGATAACCATTTTTATTTAGGGAGGATATCACCATAAAGATAACATCCACCTGTGAACATGGGGGAACTTTATAAAACATTCAATAACTCAAGTCAGTGAACAAATGGTACAGTCAAGCTACTAAAGTCCGTCTGTCTCTCCCCCCCGAACCATGAAACCCCAAGATTCAGACTAGAGAATCTGAAGCATTTATGGATGGAATAATGCATCAGTCTACTGCTTTTGGTTCATGATTCTGAAACTCAGGGTTCATGGTTCAAGGGAAGAGGTGAATGGATTTTAGTAGTCGACTGTATTTGGGTAAAACTTGGGGAAGACCTTTTTGAACAAGTAACATGCATACATACGAGCTCTGTCCAAAGTAATCAGAATGGAACCATACCAATCCTCCACAAACACTAATTACTCAAAGATATGTGGAATTCCAATGAAAACTGATGGACGAGTTGACCTTATAATCTTCTGATAACAAACACACCGATCACTATACATTTTTCCCTGCAGTTGGGTTGGTTAGGTTAGGTTAGGTGTACTTAAACCAAGCTTCGTACTATTAAATACAAATCACGAGGATAAAAGTCAGCACTTCTACAGTTTAACCACAAGTAATTCCAATTATTTCTAGGCTCATACATTTATTCTACTGTAATTATCATCCCTATACTCAACAACTCTTCATTGATGTGTTAATAATCTAGTCATAATCATATACAAAATAAACATAAATTACCCGGTTCTTTAAATGATATCCCAGTTAGGCGAGTTAATTATCGTTGGATCTACAATACTGTACTTCAAGATTATTATATAAACTACACAATTTATCTACTGATCATACATACATTTTTCTTCTGTTTTAAAGTAGTTATATACATTTTTTTTGTTTTAAAGCAGTTATATACATTTTTTCTCTTTAAAAGCAGTTACATCAATTATTTTCTCTTTTTAAAGCAGTTTTATAATTTTGTTTTTTTCTTTTAAAGCAGTTATATACATTACTGTATTTCTCTTTTAAAGCAGTTATATAATTTTTTATCTTTTAAAGCAGTTATATAATTTTTTTTCTCTTTTAAAGCAGTTACATACATATTTTCTCTTTTAAAGCAGTTATATAATTGTTTTTCTATTTTAAAGCAGTTACTGTACATACAGTTTTTCTCTTTTAAAGCAGTTACATACATTTTTTTTAAAGCAGTTACATACATTTTTTCTCTTTTAAAGCAGTTAGATCATTCACTTTCAATGCTGCATCTGATGTATCAATTTTTGTATATGCAATTTATCTAGATCAATAAACAAAAGTTGATAGAGTTAGATTAAGCAAGTTGTTAAAGGCAAAAGCTCAGCATTGGTTGAAGTCAAGAAATTAGGTCTCAACACAGTGAAACTTCCATATAACGTACTTCTCTATGTAATCCGTTAGATGGGGGTTTCACATCTAATAGGCCCTTGATATAATGGACTTTCATCCCTATACATTTCATTAGATGGAAGTTATACACCTAATGGACCCTCGATATAACGGACTTTTCTCTCAATACAGTCCGTTAAATAGAGGTTTCACTGTAGCATCCATAACTAAAGCCACCAATGGAGTCATTTACTATGGTCCATCAACTGTGGTTCAAAGTACAACTAAAGTACACAATAAGGCACAAAACACCCTACTTTAATTACTGTACAGAGACCTTGTGACCCAGAGACAAATAATGATCAAGAGGAGGAGAAAAATGCATGATAGTAATAAGTCAATAATAGAAGAATGCCAATGAATGTCGTCGAAATGTAAATACAATAATAATAAACTGTGTGTGTGTGTGTGTGTGTGTGTGTGTGTGTGTGTGTGTGTGTGAGGGTTAATCCCAGACCACATAGTTAAGAAGTGTTGGCTGTTAAAATTTGTGTCCACACCTTAACCGTGGTCATGACTGCGTGAGATACAGTATATTCCTTGACTTCAACAATAAGCCAGAGTTTCCCCATGATATTACACTATATAAAGTCACATACACACACTACTAGCATACTATGTCACCTTCCAAATACTTCCAATTTAATTACAGAGTTAAAAACATTAAAATCAAATAGTATACAGTACAAATAGTAATAAATAGCAATAAATAGTAAAATAATACCAATGTTTAGTATTATTTTCTCCAGTCCATCACCACTATCACATAAACATCTACAAACTTTGGTACATACAGTAGTTTGTTCCGACGGACTTATACAGGTTTACTAATTATCCCTACGTACTATAACGGATTATATGAGAGAGTCCATTATATATGAAACCCCCATTTAACGAACTATGAGAGAGAGGGTAGTCCATTAGATCAAAGTCCGTTATATGGAGGTTTCACTGTACTGAAGGCAAAAAAGGTTAAACAATGGATATCAAACTTGAAGACTCGGGAAGACACGAGAAGAAACGAACACCATGTATGTACTAGTAGTCACCAATGAGTACATCTAATGAGAGGCTCCAAAAGTAAGCATAATCCTCTTTAAAAAAAAAATTAAAAATGTCTACATCTGGCATGCTTATTTTCCTCAGGTTTATTCCAGAAAAATTCTAACCACCAATTTACTCCACACGTGGCACCTATGACAGGAAAAATATGCTGCTATAAGAAAATCATCTGATAGTCTTGATACTGTATACCTAAGTCATAGGATTATATATTCAGAAAAAGTCACACATCTGTAGGTACTTCTGAAGACCCACACAAAATAAAATTGACAACTAATTGATGATGATATGATCTTTGGTGAAAAAGCACATGCTACTCTCCCACCCTTCACATTAGTGACATTCCTCCTCAGCATTTTATGAGTTCAAATTTTTAAATATAATGAAAGAAGAAAAGTAATAGACAAAAAGCACATGGTAACAGAGAAGCGATACACAGGAAGTAAACATCGGAGTGTGAATCAACGAAGAACAACTAAAAAAAAGCTGGATTCTTCTATTGTCTACGACCCACACCCCATGCAAAGGAGAAAACCAAAAGTTTACGTACCCTGGACTCATCAATGCTTTTGTAATCCTGAAACACCAAAACAGAAGGAAGTTTTGATGGTCTTAATAAAAAAATAATATCATGTAACAACAAAAATGATATACAAGCTGCAAAAATGATGAGTAATTGAGCCATAATGAAAGGTACTAAGCAAGCTGCACAGTAACTAAAGGTTATATACCCACCCACACTTGCTCTTTACTTCACTCAGGCTGTCATGGTGTGATCTCATTACACATCCATAACAGACCCACATTCCTAAGACCACAGTAAGTACGTTACTATTACTGTACGTGTAACACAGAATGCGCCACGTGTGGAGATTTTGAATATTTTATTTGAAATATAGTCATTTTATAGCTTGTCTCAACAGCTGTCACAAAAGTAACCTGAAAAGTTTTATCCTAATCTAATATTCTTACATTTTGTCATGATCAGTACAAGATATGAGAAAAAATTGCATGCCAATAAAGGCTGACCTTCCTATTTCGTCTCCTTCCCCCCCACCCAACCCAACACCTAGACTCAAAATAACCAAATATAAAGACTCTTCTATGAGCTATTGGGAGTTGATTTTACTGACCAAACACATACAGCTTAATAGAAGGAGTGAGGTCTGACAGTGGTAACCAAACTATTGTCAGTGATCCTAAACATTATCACCCTTGATCACTAGTCTAGTCATCCATCCAATGAAACAGTTACCTTTTACCTGCACTTGGAAACTCCACTAATAGTTGACGTAAACCCCAGTCAAAGTTCCGAAACTAATTAAGGGCCATAACCGGTAAATACTAAAATAAAGATGTCATATTCTGATTACCAAACTGAGTTTAGATGTTTATGATGTAAAAGGTGTATTCTAAAAATTTCAAAATCCAAGAAGGATGAAATTATACAAATGTCCTAAGATATAAAGATTAAAGCAATCCTTGATGCCTGCCTTTTCTCTATGGGGTGGGGGAGGAAGGGGAGGCTGCATGATCATAAATACAGCATAAGTAAAAAGAAGGATGCTTACCTTTACCAGGAGGAAGTAGGAGTGTTGAAAAAGACTAAGAAATAAGTGCAAAAGAGAAAGCCATAAGAAAAAAAGGAGAGTGAAATATAGAAAAACAGCAGTCTTTTTGTGGAGGGGTGACCTGAGGGTGAGGGATGCTTGTGCTTCACCGACACCTGGCAGTTAATGGTGTAAACAACGCTAATACTACGTGTATCCTGAAGACCACTGTATATGTTTTCACTCTTGAACAGAAGGGAGTCATTATTTGGACTGTGTGATGATAAAGTCTCCAAGCTAAACTATTTTAACCTAACCCATCTCACTTGTCTTTCTGGCCTGTGATGCTAAGCTGATCATAGGTGAGACACTCGATGAACCCTGAAGTCTTCTCAATGTCACAACGTCTCCTGTTCCCACCAGACTTATGATACTAAACCTTTCACTTACATCAATGTTAAATAGGTAAAGATATACATTCATCTTGTGACCTCAGTATAAACACTAACTTACAGGGATCACCACAGAAAATAATGCATGCATGGGGGCACAGTATCCATTAACCTGTGGTATTGTGTCAATGAATCTCAAGACAGCAAAAAATTAGAAAAAACAATTCAAGTACTGTACTTAAGTGTACTATGTATAATATGTATTTAGCAATATACATAAATAAATTGGGTGTAAAGTAGAATATATTAATTGCTATCATTAATAAATCTGCAAAAATGGCAAAATAATGCATAAAATTTTGCACCAGTTACCAATCTGGAAGTGCAGTGAGTGAAAATTCTACCGTGGTATTAAAGATTCAAACATGATAAAACCCCCAGATAGACACATACACTTGAGTCACTTGTGGTAATCCCTCATCCTGTTGCTTCCTCTTAACTAACAATAAGAATAAAAAAAATATATATAAATGAAAAAATAAATAATAATAATAATACTTGGGTGGGGCTTCTCTAGAAACTACACAGATGCACTAAAAAAAAAGAAAGGTGTTTGACATGCAGATCATTTATGACTTACATTTCTGATGGGCTGGAACTGATTCAGGTGATGGGTCTCGTCATCCTCCACATCAACACTAGTACAGAGGAACAAGAGAGTCAAGTCATTATCGATACGAACATACAGTATGTCCATTATCTTCATTCCTCTCCTAATAGTGTCTGGGATGGGCTACTCACAGAAGCACTAACCCCTTCCCTATGGGGATGCCACTTTTAATAGCACCAGATGATTTTATTTAGCAGAGAGGGAACCCCATACACAAGGGGGTTCAAGAAAGAGAGGAAGACAGTAGATAAAATGGTACTATAACTGAATATAAAGCAGAGAGCTAACACAACCATTTAGTCACCCCAGACACAACCGCTTCACGTCTTCAATTGTAACGAGCATTACGGAGTGAAAATCCCAATCGCCCATACTGTCCCGTAATAATTCATCGACAGTTTATCGTTGTCAGGTATGCATTATGTACAGTCAACTACAAAAGTCCGTTCACCTCTCCTCCTGAACCACGAACCCTGAGATTCAGACTCGTGAGCCCGAAGCAGCAGACTGATACATTATTCTGTCCATAAATGCTTTGGATACATGAGTCTGAATCTCTGAGTTCCTGGTTCAGGGCGGAGAGGCAAATAGACTTTAGTAGTTGACTGTGCTGAATTAATACAGCCTCTGTAGTGATAAGTGCTGCATAAATTCCTCCCATAAAGCATATGCAACAAATTCTTAGTTATAATTATCAGCAACTCTTAAGCAAGTCTTGATAGAAGCCGGTACAGTAACTAGTGATGACCACCATCTGTTAATCAATGGATATGATTCATCTCTCAATCTCTATTTCTTTGTGCATAACAATTACCCATAAATTTCTGTAGGTATAACAGAAATCAAAAGTCATAACAACTACTCTGCCTGTTATTGAACTTCTGTATATTCCCACCAGCAACAGCTTTATGCCACACCAACACAATCACTAAACAATATTGATGTAATACCCTGTACAGTGTAACCTCCATATAACGGACTTGTCTCTCCATATACAGTAATCCGTGAGATGGGGGGGGAGGAGGTTTCACATCTAACGTACTCTCGATTAATAGACTTTCATCTCTTTATAGATATACAGTAGTTTGTTAGATAGAGGTTCCACTGTACTGACTTTAAATAATTATACAGCTCACTTAATAAGCACTCATATCGAAGAAGCATCAAGAGTTCCTTTAGCTCCTAAATGTCAACGACATCAACAGCTAATTCATCTTTATCCTTCAGTGAGAACACATACTGTCTAAGCTTTATGTGGCTGCTAGCTAATCCATCTTTATCCTTCAGTGAGAACACATACTGTCTAAGCTTTATGTGGCTGCTAGCTAAACCATCTTTATCCTTCAGTGGGAACACATACTGTCTAAGCTTTATGTGATTGCTAATTTCAAACATGAGCTGCAGAAAAAAATAAGAGATTCAATTACACACTTCATTAATTCAATTCTCAAAGGAAATAGCTGATATGAGGTGCTTCTCCAGGGGTGAAATACCCCCAAAAAATTTAATACTGTAGTAATTATGGCTAACCAATGAATCACTGCTAAGAAGGAAAGCCAACACACATCATCACCATTTTACAAGCAGCTGCTTTCCGTAATGGTGTAGATTGGCCGTGATTACCTCAAGGGAATCTCCCCGCGCTACGCAGTCTCTTGCAACCTCTCATGAGGTAAAAAGTATGACTTGATCTGTGACCCAGAGACAACACCCAGAAGTTAGACACAGCAATTAAATTATGATGATAATAAAAGTAGTAGTAATAGTAATAGTAATAATAATAATAATAATAATAATAATAATAATAATAATAATACAGTACAGCAAACTATACTTACGGTATCCCCAGCCAAGACAAGACCTGTGTGGTAAATCCGCCACACAAGATGACGGTGACTATGACAATGAGAGAGGTAGTAGTCAAGATAGACTTGCGTGCATCACTACTGGTGTTGCGGATGGCCAGAGCAAAGGCAATAGCTCCTCTCAGACCTGCAAGAAGTAATTAATGTAAGTTGATGGCATGAATTAAGATCAAGACAGTTTATGTAAAGACAGCCAAGTGGAGTAACAGTTACTTAGAGATATATTCGTTGTCTTCCTTCCCTCAATGTTAATACTGTTTCCCGATTCAAATTTCAATTCCCAGCACCAATTAGTTTCCACATTCAATCTAAACACACATACGGGTGTAGTAATAACAATAGCACTGTCTGGATAGTGTACAGTACAGTATACCAAGTTCTTCCTGCACATTCACTTATTAGGGTGGAAAATACTCAAAACAAAAATTCTCTCCTAATCTAACACAGCATTTAAGTGTAGGGCCCTAATCTTAACTAGCAAGGGGTGGGTGGGGAGGGGGGGAATTGGTACCTAATTTGGTTATTCTCTTATATATAATTAAGATGGGTTGGTACCTAATTTGGTTATTCTCTTATATATAGTTAAGATTGATTCTATCTATCCACCTCACCCAATTTTTTCATTAGTATAAAGCTTCTTTTTGAGACTGTTCAGATTATCAGGTTCTCTAAGCAGCTTCAACAGCATTACATCTATACTATACAGTGAAACATCCATATAATGAACGGTTCTCTTTCAATATACTGTACAGTAATCCATTAGATTGCGGATGGTTTCACATCTAACGGATCCTCGATATATCGGATATTGGTCTCTATATAATTTGTTAGATAGGAGGTTACAATTCTAACACCCTTGATATATCGGAATTTCCTCTCCATTTAGTCCATTAAATAGAGGTTTCACTATACGACCAAACAACAACAACAATGCACCTGAGAAGAAAAGCATATTCATGAACTTGATGGGAATCTTAGGGTAGCGTCCGATATTGAGCAAGCAGGAGAGCGGGTAAATGTTGAGGAACCTCCCGACTATAATAGCCACGAAGGCGATGCAGATAAATCCAGGATCCCATTTGTGGTGGTCGAAGGTAAACATGGAGACGCCAATGTAGGAGAAGATGAAGTTCTCCGACAGGAAGTTGAGGAGTTCGAAGAGTGTCTTGGTGGCTACACGGCTCTCCACTGATAAGTTGTTGTAGGTGTAGTGCGCCTGACATATCCCACAGAATAGCACGGCAACAATTCCTGAGAAAAGGTAAAGGGGAATTTTATTGTCCCCCATAAGAGAGAGAGAGAGACACGGTGTTTTTCCCCTAGTATTTACACTTAAAAAAATTACTTGGATTTCAACATACCCAATAATACTAAACACTTTCACAATACTCCTGGAATCAAGCCAAAACTGAGTCTGTCACAAAAGCAGAGACCATCAATATTATATCTCCTGAAACTTTTGGTCTAAATATGAAAAATAAAATAAAATCTGACAGACACTCACATTCCCCAGGACACTTCTTACCTGTTAAATTTGCGCCCTCAGCCATAAGAAAGGTCGAGTAGGACATGAGCACAAAGAGAGCCGTCTCAAGGAGTGGGAAGTCCTTGAGTCGAGTGAACTTTGTGAGTATGGCCGTGAGGCAGCCCATCAGTGAGCCAATCAGGAAGGACATGCTGAAGATCCACAGGAAGTTGAATATGGCCAGGAAGAAGGCAGACGTCTCGAAATCGCCGGTGTCACTCCCGTAGCTCTCTATGGCGCTGTTTACAATGACAATATTCAATTAATACCAATATAAGTACTCCTGAACATGTTGGGATTAAGGATATGTTGTCTGCGGTGTGATATCTGTATACAGTAATTACTTGTCCAAATGACATCTCAAATATTTTAATTACCTTTCTAATACTAATATCCACTGTGTATGGTATTTGTAGAGTACTTTTATAAATGTAATATTCTAACCTGGACAACACAATGGCCACAGCATCATTTAAGACGCTCTCTCCAAACACGAGAGCATACAGGTTGACATCCACATGAAGATCCGAGAAGATGGCTAAAACAGTGACTGGATCCGTGGCTGATATAAGGGCACCAAACAGCAGGCAGTCGATGAAGGTGATGGTGGAACCGAAGAGCCAGAGGAACCCATACACCAACCCTCTGTAAATACAAACGTCATCACCATTTATCACAGTATTCACTTTATTCCCCAGAACAAACTATAAATTTATCAGTACAAAGGAGGAAGTGATCAGAATTACTGTACACTATGTTATAATCACAAAGCAATGTTATCAAGTGACAGGAATACACCATGTGGAGGCCTTGATTAGAAATTTATGAGAGTAAACTTTCCTTTGTCATCATATATATAAATATCCAGCCCAGTTCCCCATGAATCAGAGGTTAAGTTCCAAATGATAACCCTTCCAAAATAATGTACGTTAAACTTGCTACATACACTGTATAACATGAGAATATACAAACTTGTGTCGGTAAGGAGTCTAAACACGTACTGAATATATAAGAGTGACAATATACGGCGGGGATAAATTAAAGATAAACAAAATTCAGCAGACAACTAACCCAACGACAAATGTAGATATAGTTGTGCCGATGAAGGCGAACGTGAAGATGGCACCGAGGTTCTTGAAGAAATGTTTCTGAAAATAAATCCCAAAGTCAACAACTGAACACGTTTCAGTTAACCATATCTTAATATCAGGTATTATACCAAGCTGCTGTACTATTTCTATCAATGCACTGCAGATGTCTTCATTTGCACCATCTCCCAATCTCTATTCTTGCCTTAACACTTTCACAAAAAGCTCCACACTAAAACAACTTTACTTCATCATATCAATGCACTCGCTAACTGATTCACCCAACACTGCTGCTTCCTAAATGTCTGTCACTCCTCAACTATAATGCACCTTTCAACTCATCATTAGTCTTCTATCCCTCTTACCATCCATCTCCCTCTTACACAACCTCTTTATCAATCATTCTCTCCCTCTTATGCAGCCTCTATAGTAATCCTTCTATATCCATTATCTCTGCACCACCTAAGCAAATCACGAGCAAAACAGAGGACACCTATATAACATTATTTGACATCACAATATGAACTACTTGCAATTTCTGGACATAGTCTTGCTGAAGAACCTTTAATGCTAACTAAGAGAGGATTCTATACTATACTGTACCCTCTTAAGGCTGTAGCCGGCACTGAAGATGATCGGTGGCAGGAGAATGTTGAAGAAGATCTCTGGGTCAAAGGTTGCCTTGAAAAAAGATTGGAAATAAATTAAATGAACAGTGTTACCAAACAACACAGGTAGGTGATAACAGCTGAGCAAAATCTCCCATACTGAGGGTTCCATCAACACTAACTACAGTATTGTATACATACTTAATTAATGTATTTTAAGTAAATTTCTAATACTACAGTAATAATATACAGTGGTAATTAATTAAGTTCTATACTAAATTAATGATGATAATACTAACACAACCATGTAATACAGTATCTAAGAACTACTCCATGTCTTTTATGCCTTTTGAAGAATATTAATTACCTGTACGTATTGAGTAAATGTACACAACATAACTTACAAGCATTGTTATAGCATAGAATTAATTACCAAAATACATACCAACGAACACACCTATCTTACCTTTTGAACAATTTCATTCTCGAGTGTTTCTGCAATTTCACCTTTAAAAGAATAGACGTAGGTTCTGCCTGAGGTGGCATTGTTGATTTCTGAAACAAGAAACAAAATGATGAACTTGGCTTTGTATTTATTTATGTTTTTATTTTTTTATAAATTCCTCTAGTACTGTGAGTCACAGTGAGACCTCCATATAACGGACTTCTCTCTACATGTGATCGATTAGATGAGGATTTCACATCTAATGGACCTTCAATATAACAGACTTTCATCTCTGTTTAGTTCATTAGATGAAGGTTTCACATCTAATCGACCCTCAATATAATGGACTTAGCTCTCCATAAAGTCCAGTAAATAGAGGTTTCACTGTGCTGGGGTATCTTTACTAATATTCATACAGTACAGGGGTGTATATATATAAGATTCCTATAAGAGAAGTGTTCTTGCATATACAAAACCAATAATTTATAATACTTTATCATAATACTGTAGCCACACAACTTACCATGAGAATATCTGAACCACAATGAGTCAGGTGGAACGCTCTCAATGTATGATTGTCCCTTTTCTGCGACCACTTTTATGTGAGTCACGGAAGTGTTGTCTTTACTATACCTCAAGATGGCTCCCACTATCAAACCTGGAAACAACGATAATAATCAGTGATCACATTATACATATATACAAGTCCCGTGGCCATCAATAAACAACAGTACAGATTCAGGAGTAATAATTGTTGGATGCTGGACGACTCAAACCCAAGCAAATCGTACCCAATTTACGAGACAGTTAGTGTGTGTGTGTGGACAAAATTGATTTTAATATATAAATAGCATGAATATTGGGCGACACATAATCAAGTCGTCACATTACTCATACTGGTCATGTTTCCGTGTGGTCGTGACTTTTTAAACAAATCTATCCAGAGTATCATTAACATACAATAACACAACTAATGCATATGTGTTAGCCAATATTCTCACTCTTCGTTCTTTTATATCCTTATTACGACTGTATTTTCTTCTTGACGTTGACATGTCAGAAGAAGAAATTCCTGACGATGTCACGATGTCAGCCACTCAGTAGTACAAGTTCGTTATACCAGGAGAAGTACCAGAGAGGCGCCCTGAATTATATACTGTACACTAACTGATTTGTTTACAAAAAGCTGCGGCTGGAAAATCAATCTGTCTTATGCGTGTCTATATTTTGTTGAATTATGACCTTTTTAAACATTTACAGAGCCCAGTTTAAAAATTGAAACTGCCAAATCTATTAGCCTGAAATCTGAAAATTGCAATACAGTTATTCTAAACCACATAGTGTGAAATATGTACTTGTAGTGTAATGTTTGTGTGACGGAATAACATAACTTATTTAATGAGATGCAACAATTTTAAAGCCTGCATTACATTTCCCTATTTCACTTCACTTTCCTACATAATCTTTTTTTTGGTAATCATAGATAAAGCTAAAATGCATGGTATATATACTAATAGGTATGGATTATCTCTTCATTGGGTGTAAGCAATCTTGGGTATGACGTATCTCGTGAGTTGGGTACGAGTTGTCATTGGTACGAGTTGTCATTATTGGGTATGATTTATGTTGGGTACGAGATGACCCTAACCCATAATTGTTCACCTGCATACTGATCACTACAATGATTCTAATCACATTTACTACCAATATAAAATATACTTAAGTATTAACAAGTCATCAACAGTAACCTAAATTAACTCCCAGTTCATCCAGGGAGGTAAGGGGAAGGCCCAAGAGCCCACAAAGACAGGTATATGGTGTGGCTCCTGGTGATGAGTTATGGTATCCTTAAGCTTCCAATTAATTCTTAGATCAAAATGGCTGCCTACAATCCCCTTGGTCTACCTCCCTCTCCTAACCTGGTCCTACAGGATACCACATCATGCCGTGGTATACTGCCGTCAGTACTGATCAGGACCTCACCTACAGTACATGCAAGCCCACCATCACAAAGGTCCTCATTTCTCACAGCAATTATAATAAAAAGTAATTCTAATTGGTTTATCAGTTAGTTAAAAACTACTTGTAAACTTAGAAAAAATAATTATTATATACATCAGTTTTCAATAACAGATTTGTGATACGAAACAGTTCAGTGATAGTTTTGAATCTACCAGAGCAACAAAAGTAATGGTTCATTGGGGGAAAAAATCAATCTTATTAGTACAAAAATTGTCCTACACATTTTTTTCAAGAAATGACATCACGGCTTTACTTCCTGCTGACGTTGTCAAGACACACACTCACTCGACTTAAGAAGAAACAAAATTTCACCTAAATATTATCATCCCCAACTTTTCTGTCTACAAGACGTAGGTAGGTAGAACTTGGCAACAATCATCTTAAATTTACTTGATCCTCTTTGCCACTTTATTCAGCTCAGAATATTATTTTTGATCTCGACATGAAACCTGTTTAATGTCTTCACCAATTCGCCGTCAGTGTGTGCATCAAGCTGAAACATTCCGACTGGTAGAGGCGTGTCGGCAGGAATTCCCCTACACCGGTAACAAAACTGTAAAAACTGAAATATAGGTAAAAACGTTTATAATAATCAATAGAATACACGACATAATTATCATTCACAGTTAATTACACTTAATTCTTACCATAAATAACAGCGAGACCAGTTTCGTGTAGGTATCTTGCCCGATGGTATTTGAACATCCATATTGTCACCACAGTTAAAATCAACAAAACCGTATATAATAGAATGTTTAAACTATCAAGTCGGTGGGTTATCAAATACTTTTCATCTAATTCGATGTCTGTACCAGTTGAGGGTTTAGCTGTCACATAATGAAGTAAAGAAACGATAGAAATTACCAGAAACCCAGACCTCCGACCACCTGCCATGGTGAATGTTTACAACTGGTATCGGAATAAATAAATCCTGGGGAACTGAACCTCGAACAAGTGAGCATCACAGTCCATATAAACTATTTCTATTACTATTATCAAACCTTATTCATTTATTTCGCTGTAATACTTCAATTAAATATATAATAATAAAAAAATGCAAAAAATATAGTGAGAGAAACTAGATAACGATAATATTAAGTTTATTTTATATTTGAATCTATTCCTATTATACAAACTAAAAGGATCGAATAGCTTATTACCAATGTATCAATAGACGGCACAAGGCTCGTCATAGTCATGGGACGGAAGCTTCTTGCTGATAAGGCCGCCTCTAAATGTTAAATACATACCAAAATCATGACTGTCACCCCATTTATGTGTTAAAAATCTGACAACCTGGGTCTAACTTAACCTATCTACTCTATTATGGTTCAGATTAGGTTTGGTTTGATTTTTCTTGAGAATTAAATGATTTTGTTTTATTGGAAGAGTTTTTAACATTAGACATTTGCGCATGTAACCCGCATATATGTTGAGTAATAATAACCAATAACTCGCCTTATGTAGCTGCTTATATTATCATTGTGGGCGTTAAACTATCATCATATGTATTCACCTGGCCATCAGTATACGCAGTTTCTTCTCTAGTATTCACAGATGCGTAATTTGTAATAAATAGTTGTACTGCCAAGTATAGTTTTCAATTACAAACTTATATACAATAATAACCATGACGAGGTGTTGTTGTTGATGCTATAATTATTGCTGATGCTTTAACAACTAAGGTCTTTGAGCGTATATTTATGGTCTAAGTACACAATAGTCACAAACAATTAAATATTAAGTGATTTTGAAGTATCAGACACGCAGTTATACAGTATAATAATCACTGTTGTCTATTTCAGCATAATTATTTACACAATAAATTACGTTTTTGTTCCTTATTTTGTACATACTTTGTGTGTAATTCAGAAATAAATAAGAAACAAGTGAATGTAATAATGACGAGTGATTGAGGTAAAGAAGGAAAGAGGTGTCTTAGGCATCCAACACACATGACGTAGAGTAGATTACGATAAGTTAATGTCTAGATTATTAGTTTTATTTCCCTGTGAATAAGGTGATTTAGTCAAACTTGCTGCGGCAATAAGTAATAGATTAAATACAAGAAATTATAAACATCAAAATACCGTTTAGTCCTCGATAATGACATTTGCCTATGTTTGCTTCACCTGATGGTTGACGATCTGAACATGTGGAGGACATTATCAGATGTTACCCGACCACAGATGTTTATCACTACACCTGAGTAACCTGACACCTTTATGTTATATCAGCTCGAGCCCCAGTGATAATACCAAACGCCCCAAGCAGCAAGGAAATCACACACATTCAGTACATACCACGTAATGTAACTTATTGTTAATGAAACCTAACTTAACCCTAATACAGTATAGCCAAACTAATCCAGTAACATCGGGTTTGGGGATGGGGGGGCGTCAGCGAGGTCCGGTATCCGAGAGTAGGGAAGCTTTACAAGTTATCCAGACACCACCACTGCTTCTCAATATTTCGTGCGTTAAATATTTCCATGGTAACGTGAGATTTAAGCATCTAATGGTTTATTTAAGCTATGACACGAATATTGTGGACAATATAATGATGAAATTACACCGAGACTGTAAGTGGTAACCAGACATACTGATTCTCACATCCCTTGAACGTAAATTTTCATCGAACAAATATATGTGAATAGAAGCCCAGGAAATATGATATTTTAGTATCCGACGGACATGGTATCATCTTCAATCCTATATGTTCATTTTTTTTCTCCCCTCGGCCGCGTCAGTAAGCTCTGTGAACGCCTGGGTTGATGGTTTCTATTTGATGGTACAAGTATTGTTCGTAAGTGCACCAGGACCTTGGGATTACACTTATTTCTTTAATATCTGAATAGAAGGAAATTGCGACAGATAAACTAATGGCTTAATAACTACTTCCGCTCATAATAATAATTTATTCTTATTTTATCTATAAAATCATTAGATTATCAGGCTAGGTTATACAGGTTTATGTTTTATATGGCGAGATTAATTACTGTCAAAGGTTAATTAAAGAATAAAGTAGGTTTTATGTATTTATTGAATTAAAGAATAAATTTAGTTCGTGTAATAACCGCACGACATTATCAGAGACTAACATGAGTAATCAGTGCAAGAATAAGGAACCCTGTAACCCTGCAATCCAAAGTAAGGGTACAGCTAACCGTATCAAACTTCACTCAGGCTTTACGTTATTCGATCAATGAAATATTAGCGGACTTGAGGTTAGTGGTTGCATCCTGAGGTAAATGTCAAAGGTTTTCTTTTACAATCAGGGAAGGATAATCTAAATATAATAGCTCTTCCCGAAAAATAACAATGCACTTTTCTGTGTATGTGTGTGTGTGTGTGCGTCATCCTAGGCTATGTTTATGCTTCACTTTTTTACGTGTAGTTTCTCCAAGCGCATCTGCGTTTATCCTCGGGTCTGTCGGCACACCAAAAGTGTGTTAGTGTGTGCGATTTCGTTAGCGTTTTAACCTCTCCACGAGCTCAAATTTTTGAATTGGAAAAGTGGGTAAGTTATCATCTTTTAATTGTCCCGGCGGTGGGAGAGGACGAAGCTGAATGGATGTTGAAAGTGTGAGTTGTGGCCAGTGTTTACATAAATGATGCACGGTCATCAAGGCCCCTGCTTGTGTAATTGAGAAAGTTTGCAGTTTGGTGAAATGTATCCTTGACTGACCTAAAGCGGTAGTGTCTGGTACAAACTCTCCACGCACATATCTCCATCCAGTCGTAGGAAATAATTCGAAGCTAGATCAGGCGAACTTCTGGCGCCACAAAACAGACTTAGAGAACTGTAATCTAATAAACTATAGGACTAGGCGTGTGTCTGTCTGTCTGTTTGTGTGTGTGTGGGTCTGTTCTGGGCTGGCAAAACGGCACAATCGTTTTTCATCAAACTTGGTGGAAAAATCGCCAAAAGTTCGTAGAGTGCAACAAACCTGGTCCCATGTCGATGGTTTCTTTAGGAAGGCATTAATTAACCATTTTATTTACGATGGAAAACGATGCAAGTCTACGGACTTGGCGCACCCTAATTAACCATGCAAGTCTACGGACTTGGCACACCCTCATTCGCTGTACGCTGTCACGAGCGTTCAAACTCTCACAAGGACACGAAAGTGCCCGCGATCACTTGTTATACTTATACGGCTACTTACATCCCAAATTTCGTTTTAATTAACCTTTAACCAAGATTGTAACTGAAAATGAGAGAAGTTATTCTCAATATAATGTAAGATTGTTTTGGGATTTAATTTTTACTTATCTAAGGTTAATAAGTTACGCGTACAGTATTCTTAAATATTCAGTTACGAGTGATATTCATTATAAGAATCTTTGGAAAGTTGGTTCACTGGACGAGCCACGAAACCTAGGTTGAAACACCTCGTTGACTGTCATGAACTTAAGCTCAATGGCCACACCTGTGCACCCCTAACACCTGTCATCAACTTTTACCTTCCCTTACCTATATTTGAGCATTTGCTTCTAACGATCCTAACAGCTTCATCGTCTATACTGCTCTCTATGAAAATATAAATGAGTGAATGGGGGAGGAGGGTGACCTGGGAGAGAACTGTGTTTAGTAGGATAAAAAGCGAGTGGTATATTTTCCCGAGAGCCGGAAATGTCATATCCTGTATACACACAATAGACAGCCTCCTCACGCACGAGACCCGCATTATAAACAAGACACGCAAAGTAAATAAGCCGCTGTCTGGGACATTGAACACAAACCTGATCTAAAGAGCTAAGTTTATTCAATTTAGGTCTGGTTATGCTCATGCCTGCTGTCATAAATGGTTACCCTGTAAACACACTAAACATCTCAGCTCTTATCAAACACTGAGAGGCGAACCCAGTGTCGACTGTTACATAACTTACACTCAGCCTATCCTATCTACTTAAACCTAACGTAACCTAATCCCTCAAGGTAAGGTGAGGGTATTTAATCATCAGGTAAAATAAGCTGGGGCGTCTATTCACGTGATGCGATTTTGTCCCCATATTGGTTACATCTTGATTTAATAAATTTCATGAATTATCACTTAATACAAATGAAGATGTCAGAAATGTATTGAGATAACACTGTCTTTAGTTTGGAGGTGATGAAGGCTGGGTTAGAATAAGTTAGCAAGAAGGGGTCAATTGTGTGCCACTTACGGTACATGCGTCACCAAGGTCCATTGCACGACACAAGCATTACGTGATTTTTCCTTGCAAAATCAATTGTACTTGTTAAAAGCAAATCTCTGACAATCTTAACCCAACAAAGACAGTGAATTGTTCTGTTTGGTGAAGGGGGGAGAACAGCCTCCACTTCTCTTGTCCAGCTGTGGTATATTATTTGCGTCTCCGCTACCCCCGTAAGAACTCGAGGAGCACTTGAGCATTCCGTTCGACACTGAAGAGATGCTTGAGTGGCTCATCCTCCACCAGCAAGACCTTTTGTTTTGTAGTTGTGAGATAATAGGAGATAATCGAAGCAGGAAAAGTCAAGGTAAGGATCATCGTACTTCTACTCCTCGACAGGGTCACCGCAGTAAGCCTTTACCTGTATGTAAACACTAAATACCATTAAATAGAAAAAAACCCAACGTGAAACACCTTTACGATCTCTAAGTAGCGATACAGTATTCGAGTTATGAAATTAATCTTTAAGCAGTAGTGTACATAAATAGCGGACAATAAAGGTAGCATTCTTGGTAAGTCAGAAAACTGTGTCATGTCAACACCGGGCGCTACTATTTGGGCCGATTAGAAAGTGAATTACTCAGATAAACTACCCCGTAAAACAACGCTCTTTCAATATATTTGAATATTATACTTGGAAAGATCTTAACACACGTAATGAGATATATTAGATGCTTGACATTTTATCTTACGAAATTATCTCATAAAATAGTTTTGTAAATTTGGATGAGTTACGCCACCACGTTTTGTGGTTCTGTTGACACATACACAATAGCCTGTTTTGGTATCGTCTGGCGGCTTGTTGTCTCACATGTCAGGAATACGACACTTGACAAACATACACTGTAAACTTTCCGTATATGTCATGGCTTTCTATATTATAATTTATGGTAATTCTGTTTTTTCTTCAGTTTTATTCACCTATGTTTCAGACATTTTCACTTTAGTTAGTATTTCTGTGTTTTCACTGAATTTAGTTATATAGCCATTTATAATTGTGATTCATCTCCTTTGCATTTTATTCATCTTCGTCGTCAGCATCGTCGTCTGGGTATTCACTCTCCTTCTTCTTCTTCTTCTTCCTCCTTTTGGTCCTCCTCTTCTTCTTCCCCTTTGCCTTAGGTGTCCCTACCTCCTCCGCATCCAATCCTGACTCTTCCTCCTTCTTCTCTACTGTCTGTGGAAATAGGGCAATTATCTCTCTCTCTCTCTCTCTCTCTCTCTCTCTCTCTCTCTCTCTCTCTCTCGTACATGTAAGTGAAAACAGTTCATATAAAAACAATTCTAACCTAACCCACCACAATGTTCTTCCCCTATCTCTTCCACACACACACACACACACACACACACCTGCAATCTAGTGTAGTTCATATAGAGATAATCCTTACAGAGTCCGTCACATAGTTCCTCTCCACACTCTTTACAAGTGGGTAGCCTAGTCTCTGGCAGTGACCCCCTTCCTGGCACGACCTGTGAGAGGGATCAAGGGAATGTAATAGAGCTGACGACGCAGGTAAAATATACACAATAACAAAACCACAATGGATTAATACGTCTTAATAGCTGTCTTGGGTAATGTTAGTTGAAATGGCTGACTGTTTATCTTATATAACAGTTCTATTTATGTTCACCTGTTGAGTTAATTTGACTTTGCAGGATAATTTTACTGAATATCTATCTATCAGCAGTGTCATCACCTTCACAATACGACCCGTCCAGTCCTTGCCCTCCGCCTGCCGCTCTGCCTCCTCTCGTACACGCTGGAGTTGTAACCGACCCATTTCCACGTATCTGTGAAAATAACCCATAATAATACACATACAGCCATAATAATACATATACAGTTATAATAATACGTATCCAGCCATAATAATGCGTATACAGCCATAATAATACGTAAACAGCCGTAATAATACGCTACAGCCATAATAACGAGTATGCAATCATAATAATACGTTTACAGCCAAAATAATGCGTATACAGCCATAATAATACGGATACAGCCATAATAATGCGTATACAGTTAATACAATCTGGTTTTAATGAGCTATTTTTTTTACAAGATGCATTTTTTTGCTGTAGTTCTTTCTTTTAGGTGTAATACAGTCGTGTAGGTGTGAAAATGTGAGGCAATGATGAAATTCAACAGTACAAGTGTGTGGGTGGAAGTTAATAGGGGGTAATTTTTGGCGCAGCTGTTAGGTGTGTGTGTGTGTGTGTGTGAGGATAAACAAACAGTACGAAACACAACGTAGAATAAAGATGTGTGTAGCATATAGACAGATAAACAAGAGAAGAATAACAGCCTGACATAACCAACACTACAACTCACGCAGATAAACAACACAAAAGCACAGGTGTGGAGTTAGACCAAAGGTGAAATTCCACAGATGAACATATGTGGAATGGTAAGATGTGTAGTTATCAGGTCTGCAGCAACAGGTGTAAGGTATCAGGTGTGTGGTCGTCAGAGGTTTCAGGTTTGTAATAGTAAGTGTATAGTATAAGGTGAGAAGGAGTAGGTGTGTAAAGTAGGTTTGTAACAGGTATGGAGTAACACGTGGAGCAGCAGATGTGGGGTTAATATAAACATAATTTCAGATTTGAAGGAACATATATGAAGAAACAGGTGTGGTAGAGACATGTGTAATACCAGACGTGTATTTACAGGTGTGGAATTACCTGGAAAAGATGTCTTCATCACAGCGAGTCTTCGGTCTGGCTGTGGTCAACATTCTCCAGTCTATGTCCACCTGGGGGAGAGGTCAAAGGTCAATTGGTCTCTGGCGTCACTTGATGGTAAATCCCCTTTGCTTATTTCACCTTAAGATTAACTAACCTAACGCTAACTTAATCTAACCTAACGCTAACTTAATCTAATTTAACGCTAACCTACGTGAACTAAACCTAACCTTACCTGGTAGAATTCGTCCATGGTCAGGCCCTGCATGGAGTGGGGGAGGGGGTCAGCATAGCTCGCCTGGGGGCTCTCTTCCCCCCTGTGTCTCCACCCCCCCGGCCCCTCACCCATTACATCCCCTGGACGCACCTGTATCGAGAAAGAAGGGAGAGGAGGTTAATGGGAAGGGTTAAAGGTGGATATGAGAGGGTAATGGGTTAATGCTACACACACGCATACACACACACACACACACACACACTTAACCTTCATGCGTTGTTGATGAAACTCACCATCTGATAAGACCAGAGAGGGACAGACAGACAAAGACACTGAGAGAGAGAGAGAGAGAGAGAGAGAGATGTGTGTGTGTGTGTGTGTGTGTGTGTGTGTGTGTGTGTGTGTGTGTGTGTGTGTGTGTGTGTGTGTGTGTGTGTGTGAGTGCATAGATCAAGTACACATCTTATCACTACACTATCTCTTATCACCAGGTAGAGGGTCAATAAATCACACTCCCAACACCACAACATTGCCACAAGACCGTAATCAAACACCCTCACCTGTCCTAACACGAGGTACACCTGTTGAGTATATAAACAGGTGAGAGGCACCATTACCTGTGATTCTTTAAATATAGGTCATGTTAGGGGCTGTACAGATAGGGTGTTTCAAGGTGTGTTAGGGTGTATAAAGGTGTGTCGGGGTGTCTTAGGTTAGGTTAGGTTAGGTTAGGTTAGGTTAGGTTAGGTTAGGTTAGATCTCGTAAGCTTTATTGAAAAAAAATTGCTCTCTCTCTCTCTCTCTCTCTCTCTCTCTCTCTCTCTCTCACCTTCTCGGGTCGTATCTTGTACTCGGGGACCTTCTCAAACGCCTTATCAAAGTCTTCTCTGCTTCTGATCTTAGTACGGAAGAGGTCGAGGGCTTGAGCGGGCGCCTTTACCACCGTTAGCATGTCTTCCAGTTTGATGGTCATGCTGGCGACGAGAGAGAGAGAGAGAGAGAGAGAGAGAGAGAGAGAGAGAGAGAGAGAGAGAGAGGTTCTATTATCCCCCAGTTTTAAGTTTTAACCCCTTGTAATAGACCTCCTTAATAGAACCCCCGTCTTTGATTGATATTTACATTGATATCCCGATTAAGGGCTCGTTATGGACTGGGGGCCCATTTTAACTGGGGCCCCAATGCTGGTTACGTTAAGCTAAATTAGAAATGGGGCCCGATTGTTCAACCCTCAGAAACTATACAATGCAATCATAGCCAAATACACTTAAAAAAAACATTACCATTCTTACCTTGCTGTTTATATTAGGTTCTCTCAAGACGAAATATTAAATCAGGGCCACAAATGAGCTCTCAGGTGTACCAATTCTCTTCCTTTACCTCACGAAACTCCTTGATACTGTCTCTGCTATGGGCAACTGTTTATCACCCAACACAAATGGATTCTGAAACGGGAAGAAATATTTTAATGGTTGGTTTCCTGTTTATATATCATTACTTATTTCTGCAAGATAGTCGACTTTCGTGTTTAGTTATATAGCCTGTAAACTATAACTCTGGGTATTAGAGCGTGAAATATACCACATAATATAGAACAGCTCTTGTCAGCACTATAAACCAAACGAGGAGCGTCCCTAGCAACCAACTTAGCAACCGATTAGTGTTGGCGTTCGTAGAAATGAATCCGTCTACACTGAAGGCGGAACTGAATAAGAGAAATGCAAAGCTTTCTCGAGGGGGAGGGGGTAATTATGAATTGTTCTTATAAAAGTGGATTAATACTCCCGATTAGGGTTATATATGGAGTAATTAGCTCATAAGTCAAAGTTATTGTTGTCTATGTACCGTTCTCATCCCAGTCTTCACACACACACATACACACATACAAGAATCCATTGCCGTATTGAACATGACGTTACCTCACCATTATTTCCTCATTTCCGAATTCTTTAGAATATATACGATAACTTTTCGTCCTGGGAATAATTCAGTATTATGCCAGGGAGGATATGACGTCACGACCATCATGCTTTGCGGGGATCTTTGCTGTCATGGGCGGAGTCATGACAGTATGGTAGTATCTATGGTAGTGGTAATGATAAAATGACTGATGCTCCATTGATATATATGGGAGGCAGAAGTAGCTACTGTTATATTCGACCTATTTTAGCTGATATATAGGAATAACAATATAGAAAAGATTTAATTTGTTGGGTAGGCCTATAAGTATTGTATTTGTTTTACCTTATGTGGTCTTATATTAATTGCTATATTATTATACTAAATTAAATCTTGAAGGTTGAATTTATATGAGTATGAAGGCTTAAACTACACGCTTATAATTAAATATAAAAATATGGTTTTTCTCAATAATTTATGTAATTAACATCACCTACAGTATATACAAAGTTACCTTGTACTGCACCAATTAACTTCAGAAACAACTAAGTTTCTAAGATAATTTGAAGAGCATGATTGGGATATTTTATGTGACTATGTAAAGTGATGGTGATATAGGGAGAAATAGTGTGGAGGAGTTTTGAGTCATCACCGAGTATTTTCCCTGAGTCACGCCATTGTAGCACCCAACCAGACCCCCACCACCTTCAACGTCTTAACTTATTGTAATATTAAAAAATCTGTTTCCTCCGATAGTAATGTATATTATTTGAGGGTTTTTTTATTCTTGTTACAAAGTGGAAACATTAGAACATTCGAGGTGAATGAGATATTAACTAGTTGCCGACCAAGAGTGTTTTCATGATCAATACCGCGCGGCAGAACCCGGCTGTGTGAGTTGCCAGTTTATCTACCGGCTTTGATTAATGACCATCGTTACAATTCACGTCAAAAGTAGCAATATCTTAATTATATTATTTATTGGTTTAATGAGTAATTCTGGAGAATAGTAAGCCACTGGGGTCCTGGTGTACGCTGCATAAAATAGTAGTTTGCAATTACTGTTGACTCAGTAACAGTGGTACGGGCAGGCGCAGTCATGAGCTCGGCTGTAAATTTTCCCTAAAACAGGGAAATTCTGTCTCCCTGCCACCCGGCCCTGGATGATATCGCATTTTTCGTATTATTGCAAACAAGAATATTTATTATTAATAAAATATACAGTTTAAGATGACTCAGCATATGATACCACGGTGAAAATAACAACAGTAAGTTAATAATAACTAATTTTATCAAAGAGCTACTACGTTAATACTGAGAATATTGATATTAATATTCTTACTTTGCTTAAATAAGTTACATATATGGATCCTTCATAAAGCGAAATACAATATTCTACAGACACAGTCAATGTAGTAATGTCTGGAACTCTATAATCAGGAGACAGACAGACAGACATATATGTAGTACAGTAGCGGCCAGTGGGGAGATGAATCAGCACATCGTCACTGCTCACATTTATATATAAACCTTTTGGTGTTGAGAAGAGAAATGAGTTTTAGTCAGTTTTAAGGTTAAATAACATCATCATCTACTAGGTGAAAAAATATCTTAACAAATTTTTCTATAAATATATATATAATAATATTCGTGTTATACTCAAAGAACATTTCAAGAGCATTTCTTGAATTATTGTCGGTAAATTTAAACATTCTAACTAACATAATGTAAATATCTATATATAAAGTTATCACAGTTATGACATATCCCCTCAAAAAAAAAACATTAAAAACTGCAACAGCTAGCAGGGAAACTTCCATACAATAGCATCCCTAGACTGACAGGTAATATAGGGGAAAAGTTGGGGCACATGGCCAGCTTTTCTCCCTGACACCTCCCCCGTCTTCCCCGCACTAGTGTGTCTCCAGCATCGGTGGTGTGAGTGTGTATCCATTTAATATTTTCGAGGATCTGTGCTGATACAGGTACTAAATGAAGGAGTATTTCTTGTATTTAATTAATTTCCTAATGAGTAACAGTAAATGCATCTTATTCTGTGTGTTTTTACAGAGATTATGAGATACGGTTTTGTTGTCTGCTCGTGGCTGGGTGTGGACCAGTTGTCCCAAATTTCGGTCCCTGAACAATATGGGGTGAGCCTGATGTGCGTGTTTGGCTTATGAGGATATATTATTATATTTTCTTCAGCTAATATTAACGCAGGAAATTTCTTTATTGTGTTATAAGGTTGCCGTTCAAACGTGTACACACACACACACACACACACACACACACACACACACACACACACACACACACACACACACACACACACACACACACACACACACGAATGCATTCATACATTTTATATATATTATGAAAGCGGAAAATTATACTGTCTTTGTATTATACACACGCATACTCAAATAATGATAATACAGCTCTAACAACAACAATATTAATGTCAGTAGTGGTAGTAGTAGTAGCAATCAGATAGCAATATTAGCATGATCATTGCCATTTAAATTTAATGACAATTTTGTTCTTCAGGAAATTGTCATATTTGCGCCATTCTGAGTAATTATTGTTTAGTTGAATTTCGAACGTAAATATTTGTATTATATTTGCCTTAGGGCGATAAATGGATTGGATTGTCTCGTATATCAAATTCGAATTCGATGTTATATTAGTACAGTATATACTAGCAGCGAGTAGTCCATATATCATTGTTATTAATTACCGTGGATATAAGCTGGAAGTTAATATTTTTTTTAATTGGTAAAATATTAAAATGAGGATTGATTTATATGGATAAACACAAGAATAATAACATTTATAGTTTTAGTTATTTTACTTATTTACACAAAACGATACAGTAATTGTGAAAAGCAAACGTTATGATTCTCACACTGTACAGTAGATTCAATGTTAGGTTATTTTGATTTATATTTCATTTAAAGTTTGTTAAATTCATCTGTGAACGTATCTAAACTAGTGAACTTATGGCTTCGTGGGTTTAGAAGTTTGTGGAAATAACTAAGTGTCGGAGCCCCAACTAATCAAATTTTACGTAATATGACCATAGATTTTGTGAGTTCTGGGTGAAAAGTAACAGTGTCCCATAGGCATGACTTTTAAGTATTCATAACAAGTAAGCGATATTGTACACGTTTATTTCAGTGTTTATAATGTAATCAACAGATATGCCATAATATTATTCAAGATTTAACTCATAAGAAATGTTTATATTATTTCTATTGGAATAAAATTTGGATTATTACAAGGCAGAGTATTATTATTATTATTATTATTATTATTATTATTATTATTATTATTATTATTATTATTACAGATTGTTATTGTTAGTATATTCACTTTCTCATTCTGTCATACCATAAGTGACCTACCATAGTATTCAGCTGTCACAAGGCTAAAACATATCATCATCCTAACCTTTAAAAACAAATCCCAAATCTTTTCAATTCAACCTGTGATATTTCCAATTTAATCCACCTTGTTTATCATTACCAACCTTTTACATACATCTCCGCCGACAAAAATATACACTCACACATATGACACATCGATCGACACACAACGAACACTTGTACAGGGTATTGATGTGTCTGGGGCTCTGAGTGGCGGGGTTTGTGTGAGTGTCATGTGATATTGTCATGCAGTGTGTTGTATACAGTAGAGCTGTCACTGTATCAAGGTCATTGTTTTGTAAGTGTCGTGAGTGTAAGTGGTGGTGATTTTATTTATTTTTTATTTTTATTTTTTTTTACGATATTTGGGAGGAGGATTATTTACCTCTCTCTCTCTCTCTCTCTCTCTCTCTCTCTCTCTCTCTCTCTCTCAATACCACTTGTAGCCCCCTGCCACCACCACCACACTAACATACCACAACCACAACCAAAGTCACCTCTATACTCCTGCAACGACCATATCATCACTACAGTACCACCACACCTCACCATCACCACCACCTCACCATCACCACCACCACCATCACCACCACCATCACCACCACCACCTCACCATCACACCATCTCACCACCACCACCACCATCACCACCTCACCATCACCACCATCTCACCATCACCACCACCACCTCCCCATCACCACACCTCACCATCACCACACCTCATCACCTCACCTGGTTCACCCGCTGATTGGTATCGACCTTACCTGGTGCTTTTCTTTTGTGTTTCAATATGTGAAGTGTCCCGAGGGTCTCTCTCTCTCTCTCTCTCTCTCTCTCTCTCTCTCTCTCTCTCTCTCTCTCTCTCTCTCTCTCTCTCCTTTTATTTACCATTTTTCTTGTTTATTCATTTGATCCATCCATACATCTATTTTCAACCTCTGTCAATTATCTATCTATCTATCTATCTATCTATCTATCTGTCTATCTATCTATCTATCTGTCTATCTATCTATCTATCTTGACTAGGAGGCACAGGGCAGCGGGTGAACTCAATAAATTAGGTGGTCATTATCGCAAGGTAATTTATGGGGTAAGTTATCGACCAGTGAGCTATTCTGGTGTGAGAGAGAGAGAGAGAGGGGGGTGGGGAGGAAGATTGACAGAAAGGGAAAAGAGAGAGAGAGAGAAAGGGAAAAGAGAGAGAGAGAGAGAAAGGGAAAAGAGAGAGAGAGAGAGAGAGAGTAACATGGGTTCGTGAGACTGTCCAGCCATCCTCTTTAATTGTTATAAAGGTTTGTACTGGGTCAACTTTCTCTCTCTCTTTCCCTCTTCCTCCTTCCCTTTCTGTTAATCCTCTCTCTCTCTCTCTCTCTCTCTCCAACACAGCCCCTTCCCCCTCACCACCACACCCCTTTGACAAATGACCAACCAGTGACGTGCAACCGTATCCTACAACGTCATAGATCCTTCTTCTATGACGTCACATCCATACCCAATCACCATTCAGATCGCGCAATATTGACCAATCACATCCAGATAACCCCCCTGTGACGTCAGACCCGCTTCCTATGACGTCAGACCCTAACTCAGTGAAGTCACATCCACTCCCTCTGACGTCAGCAGAGGGAAAGAAAATAAATATACTTGTTTTGTTTTTCTCCCTCAGCTGTCATTGTTGACTCGACATGATTGTTCGGTTTGATATTTTTTCGTTCGATCTTGACACTTTTCCTGGTAGTTAAAGTCGTCGTTAATAAAAGAAATATCGATGCAAAATGGAATAAGACAGAGAGAGAGAGAGAGAGAGAGGGGGGGGGGGTAATTGGATAGGTGGGTAAACAGGTCGGTGTATTGATAGAGCCAGATGTACATACATACATACATACATACACATATACTGTACATACATACATACATATACACACACAGGACGAAAGCATCGATCGAAACATTTAAAGAGAAACATCTACCAGGTGAACCTTGGTGTGTGTGTGTGTGTGTGTGTGTGTGTTTATGTCATGATCGTACAGTACTTTCTTCTTTACGTAACTACTGCAAATACACACACACACGCACACACACACGCACACACACACACACACACACACACACACACACGATGGTAGCATATAGCCTCAGTCCTATTGGGCTCCAACCTAACCTAGCATGGCCGGGTCTGTTTAGAATCGATCCATCTCAGAACTGGGGTCTATTATAACTGGGGTCTATTAGAACCGGGGTCTATTATAACTGGGGTCTATTAGAACGGGTATATTAGAACTGGGGTTTATTAGAACTGGGGTCTATTAGAACTGGGGTTTATTAGAACTGGGGTTTATTATAACTGGGGTCTATTAGAACTGGGGTCTATTAGAACTGGGGGTGTTAGAACTGGGGTTTATTAGAACTGGGGGTCTATTAGAACTGGGATCTATTAGAAATGGGGTCTGTTAGAACTGGGGTTTATTAGAACTGGGGTTTATTAGAACTGGGGTCTATTAGAACTGAGGGCCTATTAGAACTGGGGTCTATTAGAACTGAGGCCTATTAGAACTGGGGCCTATTAGAACTGGGGTCTATTAGAACAGGAGCCTATTAGAAGGGTGGAAGGAGGAGCTAGGGATAGGAGGAGCTGTGGAAGGAGGAAGGGAGGTGGGAGGAAGAGGAGGAGGGGGAGGGAGGAAGAGGAGGAGGGGGAGCTGGGAGGAAGAGGAGGGGGGAGGTGGGAGGAAGAGGAGGAGGGAGCTGGGAGGAAGAGGAGGGAGGTGGAGGAAGAGGAGGAGGGGAGCTGGGAGGAAGAGGGAGGGGAGCTGGGAGGGAGAGGTGGGAGGAAGAGGAGGAGGGAGCTGGGAGGAAGAGGAGGGGGAGCTGGGAGGAAGAGGAGAGGAGGGGGAGCTGGGAGGAAGAGCAGGAGGGGAGGTGGGAGGAAGAGGAGGAGGGGGAGCTGGGAGGAAGAGGAGGGGGGAGCTGGGAAGAGCAGGAGGGAGTGGGAGGAAGAGGGGAGCTGGGAGGAAGAGCAGGAGGGGGAGCTGGGAGGAAGAGGGGGGAGCTGGGAGGAAGAGGGGAGGGGAGCTGGGGGAAGAGCAGGAGGGGAGCTGGGAGGAAGAGGAGGAGGGGGAGCTAGGAGGAAGAGGAGGAGGGAGCTAGGAGGAAGAGGAGGAGGAGCTGGGAGGAAGAGGAGGAGGGGGAGCTGGGAGGAAGAGGAGGAGGGGGGAGCTGGGAGGAAGAGGAGGAGGGGGAGCTGGGAGGAGAAGGATTATAGATGGGACTCCCAGCATCCAATTCCCAGAGTACGGCTACTTTCTGGTATTGGGTAACGTGGCTGTGATTCTCAGAGCTTAAAGTTTATTCCTAAGATCAAGTTTTCATCGTTTCGTTCTGATATATGTATAAAACTTGATGTTGTTCTGAATGATCTTAAGTTCAATTTGATCAGCTGAAGATTAAGGGAAATTATATTGAAAATTTTCCCCGATTATTTATAGACCTTCGTGGAGCCCCTGAAATATTGACCTGGACCTAAGTTTAAGAACCAGTGCTCCAATATGAACGCCAGTGTAGGCAAAAGTTAAGCGAACGTTCGACTGACGTAGCCTGTACTTTTACACTGTCATAGCGGGCAGGTGTGCTGGTCCCAGGAGACAGAGAAACGCTAGCTGCTGTTTTTACTGACTCGTGGCTCGTGACTACTGACTCGTGACTACTGACTCATAACTACTGACTCATAACAACTGACTCATGACAACTGACTCGTGGCTACTGACTCGTGACTACTGAATCGTGACTACTGACTCATAACTACTGACTCATAGCTACTGACTCATAACAACTGACTCGTTGCTACTGATTCGTGACTACTGACTAGTGGCTCGTACCTACTGACTTGTAGCTACTGATTCATAACTACTGACTCATAACAACTGACTCGTGGCTACTGACTCGTGACTACTGACTCGTGACTACTGACTAGTGGCTCGTAGCTACTGATTCATGGCTACTGACTCGTGACTACTGACTCGTAGCTCGTTACTACTGACTCGTTACTCATAGCGGGGTAAACTACTGCATGGACTATTGGAGACCGTCAGACGAGGTGATTACGTGTGCCGACTTCCGAGAAGGTTGGACCCTGACAGCGGTAGTATTTATGACGCATCAATATATCCTACAATACGCTCTGAAAGTTGTTCAAGTTCGGTAATACATTATTTACCTACCGTCCCTCCCCCCAACCCCTCCCTACCCCCCCTTTCCCCACCTCACCTCACCTCACCCCCGCCTCTCCCCACCCCTCCCCTCTCCTCCCTTTCCCTACCCTCCCTCAACCCTCCCTCCCCCATCTAGAGGTGCATATACCGAGGGAGGGAGTTCAGTGACCTGTACAGGATCCCTCCAGTGTGTGTGTGTGTGTGTGTGTGTGTGTGTGTGTGTGTGTGTGTGTGTGTGTGTGGAACTCATAAAGGAGTGTGTGTGTGTGTGTGTGTGTGTGTGTGTGTGTGTGTGTGTGTGCGTGCGTGTGTGTGTGTGTGTGTGTGAAAGTTCATGATTACGAGTAAGTCAGGGCTCGAGTATGACTGTCTCTGTGTGTGTGTCATGAATGAGTGAGTGAGACGGTGTGTGTGTGTGAAGGAAGTAACTGAAGAAAGAAAGAAGCAAATGAAAGAAGAAAATAAAATAAATTAAATAAAATGAAAGAAATGAAAGAAAGAAGAAAAATGAAAGAAATGAAAGAAGTAAATGAAAGAAGAAGGTTGTTAGGAGCAGCAAGAGCCGCACCTGTATTGATCGAGTACAATTAACAGCCTGCCACTACCTGTACTTTTTATATCAACCCCCCCTCCCTCCCTCACCCCTTCCCTCACTTCTTTCCTCCCTCCTTCCCTCACTTCCCTCCCTCACTCCTTCCTTCTCTCACTTCTTTCCTCCCTCCTTCCCTCACTTCCCTCCCTCACTCCTTTCTTCTCTCACTCTCCCTCACCCCTTCCCTCACTTCCTCCCTCACCCTTCCTTCTTCTCTCACTTCTTTCCTCCTTCCTTCCCTCACTTCCCTCCCTCACTCCTTTCTTTTCTCACTTCTTTCCTCCCTCCTTCCCTCACTTCCCTCCCTCACTCCTTTCTTCTCTCACTTCTTTCCTCCTCCCTCTCCCCCTCACTTCCCTCCCTCACTCCTTCCCTTCTCTCACCTTTTCCTCCCTCCTTCCCTCACTTCCTCCCTCACTCCTTTCTTCTCTCACCTTCTTCCTCCCTCCTTCCCTCACTTCCCTCCCTCACCCCTTCCCTCACTTCCTCCTTCCTTCTCTCTCACTTTTCCTCCCTCCTTCCCTCACTTCCTCCCCTCACTCCTTTCTTTCTCTCACTCTTTCCTCCCTCCTTCCCTCACTTCCTCCTCCTCCTTTCTTCACTCACTTCTTTTCCTCCCTCCTTCCCTCACTTCCTCCCTCACTCCTTTCTTCTCTCACTTCTTTCCTCCCTCCTTCCCCTCACTTCCCTCCCTCCTCCTTCCTTCTCTCACTTCTTTCCTCCCTCCTCCCCTCCCTCACTCCTTCCTTCACACCTTTCCTCCCTTCCCTCACCCTCATACACACACACACACACACACACACACACACACACACACACACACACACACACACACACACACACACACACACACACACAAAACTCAATTATTTACAACTAAAAATAAAATAGTTCCCAGGGAGTGTTGGTGTTGTTGTTGTTGTTGTTGTTGTTGTTGTTGTTGTTGTTGTTGTTGTCGTCGTTGTTGTCGTCGGCCACTGCATGTTAAGTCTGTTTACTGGGGCCTTGGGTCTTGTCATGGTGATATTTTAATACTGTAGCAGCCTCTGTGTGTGTGTGTGGAATTAATTCTCTCTGGATGTAAACACGAATTAAATGGACCTAACCTAACCAAATTGAAAATAAATAAATAAATAAGTCAAAAAATAAAGAATGAAAGAAAGAAAGAAAGAAAGAAATTGACCCAAATAAACGCTGAACCTTGAGTGTTAAGTGAGTGTGTTGTCCGTAAGTTAAATTAAATCCTGTTTCTAGCCTTGTGGTTCGTCGTCAGTACCCTGGTCATGTGCACTAACTTCTCTCACCATCACTAACACCTGTTTTTGGGGGGTCCTTGTAAGCTGTATTTTATTGTTGTTTGTTGTTGTTGTTGTTGGTGTAGTGTTTTTATGTTGCTTTTGTTGTTGTTATTGTTGATGTTTGTTGTTTTTGTTGTTGTTAAAGATTTATTTTGTTTACAAGTGATAAATTTCTCTCTCTCTCTCTCTCTCTCTCTCTCTCTCTCTCTCTCTCTCTCTCATGACCCATTAAAGAAAAAAAGGAAACATACAGACAGATTTATTGACTCAGTAAAGGTGGAAATAGATTTAGAAAAAGAATTGGATAGAGTTAGGTTAGTGGTGTTGGAGCCGTACTGAGAGGCTTGAGCCCATTGTTACGTGTACCCAGTGATGTTCTTTTGTTTTGGTGTTTTTTTTATTGTTTTTGTTTCGAAACTTATTATTTATTTCATTTTCGGTGTGTAAAAGAGGTAGTGTTTGTTTGTGTGTTTGTTTTTTGAGGGGGTACGTTTATATATACACACACACACACACACACACACAACACACACAAGCCCTTGCTCTCCTCTTCAGTTCGATGAGTCCGTTGTATCGAGGTCGAGCATGTTTGGTCACTGTCCCTTTAATGGTGTAAGAGGGGGGTATGGGGGTGTTAAGGGGGTGAGGAGGGAGGAGGGAGGGGAGTGAGGGGAGGAGGAGGAGGGAGGGAGGGAGGGAGGGTGAAGGAGGGAGGGAGTGAAGAGAGGGAGGGAGGGAGGAGGAAGGAGGAGAGTGAAGGAGGAGAATATCTTTAACAATAATGTGATAATATTTAAACCCTATGTTATTATTATTATTATTATTATTATTATTATTATTATTATTATTATTATTATTATTATTATCATCATCATCTCACCTTCATACCTCGCACTCCTCTCTCACCTCTCCCTCCCTCTGTAACCCTGACCTACTCTTACCTCATGTCTAAAACATCTTACTACCTCACCTTTCCCTCACCCCTCCCCTAGCATCACCCCACCATCACCCATACCCCCCTCCTCTCACTCCCCCTCCTCGCTCTACCCATCTCTCACCCTTCCCTCACCACCCAATCCTCTTCTCACTAACCCCTCACCCCTTTCTCTACCCCCCTCACCCCCTTTCTCTACCCCCCTCTCACAGAACACTCACCCACCTCAAGTGAGAATAAATTATTTTTATACCTGGGAAAATAAACATATGACTTCACAGCGACTCACGAGCCCACAGGGAGTTACACACACATTGACGGTGACGTGTATTGATTCAGAGACGTGGTGATGAGTCTAACCTAACCTAACCTAACCTAACTCAACCTAAAGGTACAGTATCAAAGTAACATTATAATAGACAGTGTCAAGATGGCGTGTCAAGAAGGTGTCATGCGCAATCCGTCACGTCTCAGGTGTGTGTGTGTGACAGGTGTGTGTGTGTGTGTGTGACAGGTGTGTGTGTTGTTGTGTCCCCCACCTGTTGAGGTCACGAGATACACCTGCTGAAGCGGCGGCGGGAGACAAGAAATGTGTGGAGATAGTGACTGGCCCTTGTTGACGACGCTCCCTTACTCCCTCTCACTCTTCCCTCCCTTAGAATGTAGGGGTTGTGGGAGGGGAGGTTGTGGGAGGGGAGGGTGTGGGAGGGGAATAGGCTGTGTGGGGGAGGTGTGAGGTGAGAGTCATTAAGGTATAGGGGATTTAGGGAGAGGAGGTGGAGGAAAAGAGAAAGGGGAGGAGTAGGAGAAGGAAGGAGTCAGGATGGAGGATTAGGGGAGAAAAGGAGAAGAAGAGGGAGGTAGGTAGAAGGGGGAGGGAGGGTCTGTCAGTGTAGTAGTAGTGGGTGAGCTGCAGTGTAACGCAGTGCAGTACGCGGGGGCATGGTGACACAGGGAAGGCGTGCCTGTGTGTGTGTTTAATACTGCGGACTTGTTGGTCGCTTTACATACATAACTAACTCGACCCACTGAACACTTACTCAACAGACAGACAGACATAGATCATATCCCAACGCCGCATCTTAAAATCAACAAGTTATTAATACTAGATCACACAGCAAAGATAAGCACTAATTTAAGGGAATTGATCAGCATTAAATTAAGCGATGTCAACACCTACAAGAAGCAGCCCAAATAACCACCACCACAACAACGAAACGCTATAATAATGTCTTGGCAACCATTTTCCTTTAGGTGTTTGTTACTTAATCTTGTATTTCTCTCTCGTGGTGGACTTTTATATACAATGTTTATTTTTAATTTGTTTCTCGTTCTTGTACACACACTCCACGTCCGTTAGTGTACGTCCGTTTTCTTTAACTGGTTTATGTACGTTTTCTTTAACTGGTTTATGTACGTTTTCTTTGACCCATGAGGCGTGTTAGGTATTTTCTACTGTGTAAAGTTAGTTTTCTGTTATCAAGGTGGATAGATAATTTATTACACCTGCCTATTATACTCCATGTACCTGTACTAGTAATACCTCATCAGCTTAAAGAGTCTCTATCATTAGTAATTATGTCGATGAACAGAAATTCCTCATTGATTTGTTTTTTGTTTTTTTCAGAGTGTGAGGCTACCTGGCGTGTGGTGCAGTGCTGGAGAGTTCGTGGGAAGAGTGTGTTTGGTTCTGTGGGTGACTAAACTATCCCAGCCCACCCAACCCACCTACCCACCCAGCAGCCACGCCCTCTCTGTCTCTCTCACTCTCACTACATTGGTGACGTGAGACCTACATACCTACCTGGCCAGTTCATACCTTCAGCCTGAGGCACACCTGTTATGGTTCTCGTCAGGCAAGGGAGGGAAGCCTTGGCACAGGATGAGGTAGAACTTTTGACAAAATGAAGAAAGTTTGAGACATTGGTGAAGTTCTGAGACAAACGGTGAAGTTCTCAGACGGGGTGAGACAAGGTGAAGATTTAATTAAGACAGAGTAAATTGGGGAAGACAGACTGACAGATAGATAGACAGTCACGTCATGTCCTGGTTAACCGTGTGTGGGAACAAGTGCTTGCGTCCAGTGTGACCCCAATCCTCCCTCTCATCCCTCCTCCCCCCCTGTAGCATCCATGGCGAGTTTATCGTGCACACTCCACCTAGACCACAACTCCATAATGAGTTCACAATGTTGTAACAGCGGCACACCATTAAAAAGCTGCGTCGAAACTATACCAGAAAGTTCCTAGGAAATAATTGTTAAAGATTTTTCACAGTTAGAAATATTGCTCCCCCTCCTCCTTCCTCCCTCATCAGTCTCCCCACCCCCTCTCTCTCTCACTACCGTCCCAAGTGTTGGTGGAGATAAACAGCTCTGAGACACCCACTTGTTAGTTGCACACGAGTGTTGAGTGAGTCTGAGGGAGGACATACGTGGCGCCGCCTTCACGTCTGGCTTTACTTACGTCCTCCGTCAACCGAGTCGTGGTGTTCTCAGAAGGCGTCGTCACGGTTTCTATAACGAAGGCAAGGACACGAGGAATAACCGACCATTAGTCATAAGATTCACTACTGACGCAGGAATACCGAGAAATACCTCTGGCAGATCCACCGAACAAATTAATACCTCAGGACCTTCGCTCATGATCAACAGACAGCGATCAGCACCCGCAAGAACCTTCACGAGCCTCTCCTGACAGGGCAACAACCTTCATAACCTTTGCAGCACTGGGCAACAGCTTCTCGTCGAAACAACAACCCTCACAGCTGTCGAAGGATCCCCTCAAGTCTAACTAACCGGTTCACACTGCAACACTCCACCACCTAGTATTACCTGAAGGAATCGTCCCTCTCAGATACTTAATCCTACTCTGAAAGTCCTTCAAGACGAGGATATCCCCACAACAGCGGCGTGATGACGGACAAAGGCGTAACAATCGAGAGGTCTCCCTCGGGGCTGGGGATGGGTGTGTTCTCCCCACACCTGGGCGGGGGCGGCGGGTCGACCTGGGAGCAGCAGCAGAGCACCATCATCACCAAGCTGGCCCAGACTCCCTCCTCCACCCGCATCAACCTCCCAGACAACAACTTCGACAAGGAGAGACGAAACCGCCGGACTGACGAGAAGAACAATGTTGTGAGTAGACCAGTGTGTGTGTATGTGTGTGAGTCGACCAGTGTGTGTGTGTGTGTGTGTGTGTGTGTGTGTGTGTGTGTGTGTGTGTGTGTGTGTGTGTGTGTGTGTGTGTGTGTGTAACTACTACCTCCAGTGATTTATTTGCATATATATATATATATATATATATATATATATATATATATATATATATATATATATATATATATATATATATATATATATATATATATATATATATATATATATATATATCACCACTTTATCACCTCATTTCCACCACCCACTAACGCCCACGCCGCCCACAGAACCGTAGTTGTGGGTGTGGTGGCTGGGCGCGGGTGGTACAGCTGGAACACGACTTGGCCGAGTTGACTGTGACCCACCAAAACCTGCTGGCTGGCCTACACCTACAAGTGGACACCCTCAAGCAGAAGAACAGAGGTGAGTAGTGAGGGATGGAGGGAGAGTGAGGGACGGGGAGGAGAGTGAGGGAGGGAGAGTGAGGGACGGGGAGGAGAGAGAGAGTGAGGGAGAGGGCTGAGAGAGAGAGGTTAAGGGATGAGGGAGGAAGAACAAGGGTGAGTGGATGAGGGGGGGTAGAAGAGGGGTTTTGGAAACAGTGGGTGAGGGGTAAGGAGGGAGAGTGATGAATTATAGAGTCTACGTGGGGGGTAAATGAGAGATCAAAGGAAGGGGTGAGGAGGGAGAGAAGGAGATGTAAGTTAGGGAGAGGAGACAAAATTAATCGGAAATATCTCATGAGTATTACTGACAATGAGAGAGAGAGAGAGAGAGAGAGAGAGAGAGAGAGAGAGAGAGAGAGAGAGAGAGAGAGAGAGAGAGAGAGCATCATGAAAACAAAGAATTACGAAAATTGTGACCAAGTCCCAGGTTGCTGATCTGTCTTTCTGCCTCATTTACACACAATTGCAGGTCTCAATAGTTTCTCCTACTTGACAACAAAACATACATATATCGTTTCTCACTGTTGATTTTTTCTTTATAGTTCTTTATTATTATTATTATTATTATTATTATTATTATTATTATTATTATTATTACAGTTATTATTATTATCATTATTTTATTTTACTTTTTTATTATAAATTTTATTTACTCTGAATAATTATTACATTTTGGCCCCCCAGGCCCCGATGTGGGTCAGTGACCTGTGCCCGGGTGGGCTAATCCCCGTAAAAAAAAAATACAAACTTTAGGCCCACGAAGGTTGAGTCAATTACTAGGGTTAGCCTTGAACGTGCTCTTTGATGGATATATGAGAAGAACCAAAGAAAACGAATCAATTTTAACGGGGTAACTATAATTAATTAACCGGGGTGGGCGTATATTTCTATTTCACATAATAAGAATGAAATACTCTGTAACTTGATATCTAATTAAAATAACAGTTTCGTTAGGAGTTTATTATTAAAGAATATTAGGTAGAGTTAGACTTACCATTTTAGATGAAATATTCGTTTTAAATTATTCAGTTTACGACGACTCTTTCTGTCCGCCATTCTCTCTCTCTCTCTAGTGAAGTCCTTCATCCTCCTCTCTCTCACTCACTCTATCTAACTGTCTGCCTCTCTCTCACACACTCAAAAATACCAAGACAACATTCCTAAAGCCAATCCGCACGTCAGATAAACCCGATTGCCTCTCTTATAGACACACAGTTTACGATCCTCACAGACCAGTGACCACAAAGGCACACTCAACCCTAAACTTCATAAGGGCGAGAATACAAGCATAGCGAAGGAGAGGATCGAACACAGCGTAGAGTTGATTCAAATTCTTTTGTCTCGAATCGCTAAGGCAGAGAAAGGTTTACGATTCTACTAACTTGAGATTCCAGTCGCATTGTGGGTAAATAGATTCCAACGCCTATTGTGTGCTACCGATATGGAGTCTCCCAAGAATCGTAATACTAAATTCTTATATTTTTAGTTAAGAGGATTATTGATGTGTAATGTAAACAAACCTAAATAATAATAATAGCTACAATAATAAAAAACAATAGCAACAACAATAATTCAGTCCTACATACACACATACATACTCCCTTTACACAAACATATTCCCCTCCAAAAGACATACATACATACACACACACACACACACACACACACACGTTTTCATCATTCCATCACTTAAACACGCCCATTGATTACTTAAAACACTTATCATTTACTTAAACACACCCATAAGTCACATCCTGTTTCATTCTTGTTCATTGCCTGATACTAGATGACCTCCTGACCTCGTTTATCTCTTACAGACCTGACCTTCCAGCTGCTGATGGGCCCCACTGCCTCTCAGGTCAAGCCAGAATTCCCTTTCAGCCCTGAGAGTGATGAGGCGACATCTCCTAAGGTGAGAGGGAAGAAATGAGAAGGGGTGGAGTGGGGCTGGAGTGGGTGGGTGAGTTAGGTTAGCGTTAGGGTGAAAATAAACTGAGGGGTCTAATTTTCAGGTGATCCAATACCTTCTCCTAACCATGATCCTCTTCCTGTAGAGTGAGTTGCCATCAAAACTAGAGAAAAACAAACTGAGAGGCAATACAGCAGCCACCGCCGCCCCCAAGAACGACGCCCTCACCACCACCACCACCACCATCGGCACCAACACTACCTCCAACACTACCGCCTCCACCACCACCAACAATGACACCACCGTCAAGGTACCGCTGAGCCTGCAATCCCCCCCTGGCGGTCTAACTAATGGCGACATCGTGATCAGGTTAGTGAAGTCGGTGTTGATTTATTTATTATCTTCCACTGTTTTTCATTACTTTTTGTTAGGTTAGATTACGTTAGGTTAGGTTAGGTTTTGTTTTGTTAGGTTAAGTTAAGTTAGGTTAGGTTAGGTTGTGTTTATAATATCTGATAAGGAAGGTGATAATATTAACATCACTACAGTTAATATGCATAGAAGACTATCGTTATCTCTCCTGTCAGTGCATTTTGTCCCTCCCACCCCTGCAGACGCTCGCTAAAAGGTCGTTCAGGCCGTGGTGACCCCAGGCTGGTCCGCTCCTTAGACCTGGAACTTCTGGAGGAGGAAGCCCATCACACCCGGAGGCTCCTGGAGGAGGAGAGAGCCAAGAACAAGTACCTGACCACACTCATCGAAGACCTTAAAAAGTACGACACCTTCTGCAGGTTACATCTTAAAAGACATCTGTTCACAAAATGGCTGCAGGAGCTTTATTAATGTCTTACTTAATTTCAGCCAATTTGTTTGAAGGATTCTGATCCAAAGTACGAGTAGTGAGAGTTGTATCTAAGATGTGTGTGTGTGTGTGTGTGTGTGTGTGTGTGTGTGTGTGTGTGTGTGTGTGTGTGTGTGTGTGTGTGTGTGTGTGTGTGTGTGTGTGTGTGTGTGTGTGTGTGTGTAACTTCCTGGCTAGCTTAGCTGAAAAACGTCCGCCTCGCTAGTGAATGTTGATGAGTGTCTCTCTGTACTCAGTAGTAAATGGGTCCATTATCAGGTGTACTGGTAATGGTGGAACAATCTTTGTGTGGACTATGTAGCATCCTGCCAAGGTGGTGGAGTAACCCGCGCGTCGTGCTGGTCACTGCCCTGGCCCTCACTGATAATGGCACACCCTCGCTTTACCCTTAAAGGCAGTTGTGATCGTCTTGAAACAACTTTTTCTATATTTATGTTAAAATTATTAGTTTTTAGTGCGAAACATTATACCTAATCAGTAACGCGATAAATTTTAGCCCATAAGAGGTAAGATCAGTATCTTGATAAATTTTAACCCATGAGGTAATTTATATTCAATGTATGGATTCTATCATAAAATTATCCAATATTTGGGGAAATTTACGTTTCTACGAAGATATAAAATTGGTAGAGGAACACTTTTAATTTTATATACTGCAGTGTAAACGAATGATAGGTACTTTGGTGCTCCCCCTTACCAGGATGATGACTGCCGACACCCCGCCCCCACCACACCCAGCTGATCCCCACTCACAGGTACGGGTGACGGTGGCGGTTGCTGGTGGCTAATGTACTGTACGGTTTGATGCACCCGATGTTGTTTTGTTTTTCTTTACCTACAGCAAATGGCCAACACCAGAAGCATGTTCCTGCCTTGAGTGTAAAATATGCACTTCATGATATTAAGTTAAGATATAATAGGTTTTATAATGTAAATATTGTCAGTTGGATAAGATTTTAGTATTTATATATATATTATATTCAATGAGGACCTGATTTATTGAACCTTTCCAGTGTATGTTACGACTATGGCAGTCATCTGTTTACACTCTAGTGGCCAAGATATTTAATGATCTCAGGTGTTTCAACGTTCACTCCTACAACTGTACTAATATTTGTAATCTCATGACACCCAACTGTACATGTAAGAGGAAGGTGATAACGGATTTTTCGTGAGATTAATCCATCTATCTCACATACTAGGCTAAGTTGGATTTCAGTTTGACAACACCAAGCGAATGCAGAGATTGATTTTTTAGCATGATTTTGTTCGTCCTGGAAGAAACACAAGGACTCAGATTAAAAATTAAATAAATAAATCTCCATTGAGTGGTGTTTGTTCACTGACCGTCCCCTCCTCCCCACCCGCCAGGCAAGTACGGGAAGCTGCGAGTGAGTCCTCTGGCCTTGCACACCATAACAACAGGATAGGCGTTCCTCCCATTCTGCCCCCGCCTCGCCCCCCACCACGCCCACCTCCACGCACCACCATTCCCGAAGCTGATCAACCCCCCCGCGCCTCCCTCCACACCTCCCCGCACGCCAGACAAGTGAGCATCGTCCACCTGGGTTTTGCACGCTTATAAAATTTTATCTCAAAATTCTCACCATTAATTTAAGAATATCCTTAAGTACTAACATAGAATTAATTACATAATATACATCCAGTTTATTATTTTTTGTGTGTTAGTGGATCTTAATATAGAATAAACTGGTAAGGGAATGGAAAATACAAGAAAATTCATTACACGTTGAGTCATACAGCGGCCATTTGCTGAAAGCTTCGTGGTAAGTATCCCAGTGTGCAATAATCCTCGACGTTTCTTAACACTACACAGCTGCTGTCCTTGCATGAGTGAGGTTTGTATTAGTCTTGGTTATAAGGAGATCAAATACGAATATAATTAGAGGCGATATGATCTTGAAAGCGTTGGTTTTTAGTGTTATTTCGCTTTTACTAAGATTATCCGGATCACCTGAAGATTAACCACCCTAACGCTAACGTAATCTGCATAACCCTCCAGGTAACTTTACTGTATTTAATAATCAGGTGAAATAAGCTGGGGATGGCTAACCTTCACGTGAAATAAGCTGGGGAGGGCTAATATTCAGGTGAAATAAGCTGGGGGAGGGCTAATCTTCAAGGTGAAATAAGCTGGAGAGGGGTAATCTTCAGGTGAAATAAGCTGGCGAGGGGTAATCTTCAGGTGAAATAAGCTGGGGAAGAGGGCTAATCTTCATGTAATCCTACCAAATATTATTATCATTATGGAGTTAAATTCACTCCTTTAAGTTACCCAAGAGAAACATCTACAGAAAAGCTACTAATATCACTGACTTGTGGACTTGTGGTAGGTAACCCAGCGAGACACCTCCCCGCGGTCCCAGCATATGGACCGGTTACTGGGCGCTGCTTCACCGGTACAGAGACGCGCAGCCGACGTAGGTAGGACCCAAGTGGACCGGGAACCTCGCTTTCCACCACTTCGTCAGCAATACCAACAGCAACCACCCCCACAGGAGAAAGGTGGGCGGCAACTTGGACGCAACCCAGCCAGTCCACCCGCAACCCGACGATTTCTTGACAGGTGGGTAGATGTGAGTGACCAGGTGGGTAGATTGAGTGACCAGGTGGGTAGAAAATTAAGATAAAAAAAATGGAGAACATCTTTCTTTCTTTCTGAAGTTTTTTGAAAGTGTTAAGGCCAGAATTTGTGTATGGGGTTGTGAGGTCCTTGGCTGTCGAAGTGTAGAAATATATTAACGTAACAAGGTATAGTTCGAGAGTCAACTTTGTGTGGAGTTTTAATTTCAACCTCAAGTGAAAATTGTTCTAACTCGTCGCCCTCCAGGTAGCGTTACGGTGTTTAGTAATAAGGTGAAATAAGTTGGGGGGGGTTTGATGTTCATGTGATCTCTATATTCTAATAATATTAACGTCGGTTTTTACTCCAGGTCGAGTGAACGCGATGGCGGCACCACCTTTCCAGCCATTCCCGTTGCACGCCCGGAACAGCAACAGCACGAGCAGCAGCAACAGCAGCAGCAGCAAAATCGGGGCCGAGGGAGGTACTTCGGGCGAGGACGTACAAGAAATCGTCAACAACAGCAACAAGGTCAGGAGACTAGTGAGTCAGAGTCTGGTCAGCAGCAGACACGGGGGTCAGGGCGGCCCCAACCACCCCGCGATGATTCCAGAGGGCGGCGGGACCCGGTCAGGACGCCCACATCACCGAGGGACACGTCACAGGGGCCCCGAGGCGGCAGACATGGACGAGATGGGTCGGTGGGCGCCGTGTCTTCGTCACAAGCCGAGCTCAAGCGAGGGGCAACCGGCCAAGACCAAGAACCCCGACCTGAGACGCGCAGTAAGGGGCGTGGACGTGCACACCGACGTGGTGGACGAGGACGACCACGCAAAGAGAAACACAACACTCCACACGAGCAGCCCGAGAGCGAGCAGTAACGGCTTGGGGCTCCTACCTACCTACCTGCCAACACAACCTCAGCTATGCATAATGTAGACAGCTTCTCTATCCAGATTAGTTGTGACGCTGTGGTGAGCCTGTGGTGATGGACCCAGCACCACCACAGGCTCGGCTGCTCTTCTTATAAACACTCACTACCGGCTATTAGCTTCTTAAATATCCGACATAATGATATTTGACTTCTGAGGGTGAAGGATCCTGTGTGCAAGAAGTTGACCGAGGAGGACTGTTGAGCCTCATACTAGTGCCATCTTACGCGCGAACGAGGAACACTCACCCGATTGTTTATTATATATTCGTGTGGCAGACAATCTCTAATGGTCTCACTCTGCACTCGTGTGTAGTTTGAATTGTGATGTAGAGAGCAAAACTTTAAATTAAACTGTATTATGGTCAAGCCAATGTATATATTAACCCCCCCCCTGGTAATAATGGCTCATATTGGTACTTTAAACATTCCAAACACTATTACAACAATGTTTAAACTCAAGCCAAAAAAATCTGACATTAACATAAAATTGATTTACTTGTTATAAACATTAGAAAATGGTACAAATAGGACAGATTGCGAACTGTGGTTTTGCCTCCCTTAGTGATACACATCTGACGAATGGCTACCCTCATTTAGTGTATGACTGAAACAGGCAGTCTACGTATTCATAGTTATACACGGCTGTATGTTCCTGTCCTTTCACAGTCACGTCTCTCAGAATAATGTAAGTAAAGTCATTAGTATTGAGTAACAGGTGACAGCTGTAACAGTAACCTCGTGTCACATCATACAGTCACGGGACACAGCCTTGAGGTTTGACTTGGGTTGTGTGTGTATGTATATTGAGGACAACGGCGTCAATACCTAAGCCAGAGGTCTGTTGGCTATTATGTCACTTTTTTTGATAATTCATTTATTGATTTCTTTTAACATCCTTACGTAAAGTTCACTGCTGCACTTAGACTTGATGGATATTCAAAAACTAAATCCTAACCTAACCTGTACTTAAAAATGCAGAGAAGATTCGTCAGAAACATACTTTATGAAGGAGGAACATAAGAGCTGCTTGGCTTGGTCCTCTTCGCCATCTGACAGCTTCCTTACCGGGAGGGCGAGCGGCCATTCTCTGTCGAGCACTGTTGGCGAGTACTCGAGCATTAGTACAGACAGACAGTGAAATGATGCATATACAATAACAATAAACTGGCCTCCTTAACCACCTCAAGTAAACAAATTTAACCAACTCCATATATAGACATGTATTTAGATATGACTATAAATGTATATAGACAGCTTCTTCCCACACTCATATATAAACGATATGTATAGATAATAATGTGTGCATGTCTTATCAGTTAGTTATATACATATATTACCTTGATATGAATAGACATATGCAAAAACTTACAAAGTACTGTACCTCTAACTGAGACATCTATAATATTTTATAATCTACCGTTTGTCATATATACATTACTTACCTTTAATAAAACTATTAAAAAAAAACCGATGTAGTAACTAGATTGGGTCAGCCAGCCTCGTGACACTCAGGGGCCCTGAGCTGCCAGGCGTACGAGGCTCTCACCATCACCCGTTATATAGTCCCCAGTCACGCAATCAGTGACTCAGTCACTCAGTCTAACGTTCAGTGTTTGTAGGTGACCGTCATCAGCACCCTGAAGCTGTGCTCAGCGACTGTATACTTACTAATCATTTAAGAAATTGACTCGAGAATATATACTTTGCTGCAACACAAGTGGATATTTAAAAGGAACATCTCGTAAGTGTTGGAATCTTATCTTGGGGACTAATGTTGTGTATTATAATGCTCTACCTATAGACGTATCATAAAAAACTATTGACAACGAACACTGATTGAATATTCATATAGTGTGCTAAGCTTATACCAGAATAAGTAATGGGTTTCTTAACCTTCATATTGGCCTGTGCCTTGGCTGGTCTGGCTGTGTATGTCTACGAGACTCGGAAAAAAGGGAAGGAAGTGAAAGCCTAGACCCAGCACTTTGAGGAACTCTTGCGTAGTATATATACAAAAGTTAAAATGAAACTACACATAACGGCGTCTTTGTCAAATTGAGGGTGGGGAGGGTTATCTATAAGCAAGAGTTACCTACAAAATATACAATATGGACCAACATAACTACATCAGAAGATAAGGAAGGACTTAAAATAATATCAGAATGTTACTCAGCTTACCTCAACACACATGGTAGATTCTACACTGGTTACAACAGTCTACAGCCTTTCCTAAATTAACACTAGCACAACCACCAACTGAGTGTTATTTCAACTGACACATAAATCACCTGAGAGAAGTCATTAACGTTTTTCAGACGCCAAACTGTACCCTGTAGCACAAGTTACTGGCCCGCTACTGAGGATTTAACCAACTAAAATAGATCTTTAAGCAGTACAGAAATAACACCGCACCAATGGCATTACCATCTTTTTAATCCATTACTGGAGAAACTATACACAGTTACATGATGAAAGAAACACCAATACAAGATAATCAGACAGTACTACTCAATACCATGATTGTCACAGGCAAAGATGGCAGAAATAGTGAAGCTCTACAAATGAGACCTTCGCGTCACTTCAAGGTAACCACTTCAGGGACAGTAATGCTGACATAACACATGCAGAGTGGTGAAGCATTCCAACACTCAACAACACACGGCACTTGGAGAGCAAGGAAGAGAAATTTTAAGTTATCATATACAAAATAATAGATAAAAGTAACCAACATTAGGGCATATGAAACAACAATATACAGGACATTTACAAAAAGTCTTACTCTAAACCCAACGCAGGATTTAAATTCGCTTTTTATTTTGTTAAAGGACAAAGTTACGCTCAGCTGATCACCACCTCGTCCTCTCCTCTCCCTACTAATATCAAGCATCTGCAGGAGCCAACGACTAACTGGACTTAGGCAATAACTATTTTAAATTAAGCAACAAGTCACTACACATACCACAAGCAACACCTCTTCTACCAAACCAGCGGGCAATAGCATCACTTAACCTGGTATCTACCTGAATAAACGTTGAAGAAGAAATGTCCTGGCCTGAGGTGGTGAAATGGTTCGACCAAAACAAAATCGTTCTTATCGCCGTCACGTGCTCAGGTTGGTGAACTTTATATTATTAAGTATTCCGAGGGCTTCTGTAGACTCTGACCAATTATGATGATTTTAATAGTGAATTTGGGCATTTGTAGTTAACGTAGCCCGAATGATTGATATTATACATTCATGTCTTGGGTTTGCTGAAGATTATTGGGTAATAGTCTACAGCAGCATTCTCTTATATGTAGAGTAGATGGAGCCACTTGAAAAAGTTTGTTGAATAAAATTTATCTCATCCATAAAAAATATTAAAATAAGTTGGAGGAATTGCAACTTTCTGAATTTAGTTTTTGCGTTTTCTTCCTTTTAACGTAAATATAGCGTTGCAATTCCACCCAAAAAAAAATTATTTTCGAAATACGTAATCAGGAAATTAAAGTATATTGTACTCTCTTTAAAATTTTGAAACAAGTACTTAAGGATTTATGATGCTTCTTTCAAAAGATGCTTAAAAGTATTAATTGGGAAGATTATAAAGAGACGAAGGGGATGTGTGAGAAAGTGTAGGCCATTAAGTGTGGACGCGTATATTTTGCTTGATTTCTTCCAAAAAGGTGTAAATATAAAGTTCGATTACTAATGTCCTTTATTTGGGAGTACAGTAGATTCTTCAGTGTGATAGCTTTTATATTGTATATGTCAGTAGATTATGTTCGTTTAGTTAATTTTAATTTATGAACTATTACATAAAACTTTTAAGTGCGTAGTTTAATCCTATAAATAAACATTGGAGTCGTTTATACACCAGATTTTTATGTTAATTAAAGTGACTCGGTTCGTTCTCTATGGTTCTGGGACACTAGAGAGGTGTATCTTTAATTTTGAGTTGATGATTGGTTATAACACCACACAACAATAGCTTGACATCGCTTAGTAGTGTGGCAAATAATGTATCAACATCCTTTTTGACGAGCAGCTTAGACTGACTGTAATCTCGTGAAACTTTAAACTTATTGACAATTGAAATGGCATTGTGCTGTCAATTGACCACTTACGATAAGACGTAACATGACGTCACCTCGTCTACATCTGGATTAGACAGTTTATGTCAGCCACCTGAGCTTTGGGTGTTGTCATTGAAGCTGACCACATCCTAATATAGGTTACGTGATGTTGGACAGCTTTTAGGGGTTTTGTTACTATGCATAGTTATTAAGAGCTTCACATACGCCACTTTGGCTCAGTAGTCACCCTAGGTATTCAGCATGGATAATGGTGATCAGATTGTCTTATAAAGTGGCCTCGTGTCCAATTCATCCTTTGTCTGGGACGACACAAGCCCGCCCCAACAGACCTTGTATAGTGCAGCCATACACTAGACACGTACTGTACTATATTTAGTAACTTAAAAGAAATCATTGGTTGCAGCTCTAGTGGTCTGCTTATGTCTGACGTCAGCAGTCACCGTTATGCAGGTAACCTGAGGTAAGTACAGTATATTATTATAACGAGATATACATTTTTATGGCGGTTATATGTAAAGAATATATTCATTGATTGGCACTTAATAACTCAAGCGGTTGAATCCGAACAATATTTTGTTATCGAAGCTAACTTTAATAGTAATAAAGCACATCTGTTAAAGTTAATCGTAATCACTTAGTTTAACTTTAGGACACCATCACCGCTGGGTGGGTAATATAATTATATTCCTCTCAGTCTTATTAATTTAAGTGAGAATGGATAGTTCCGAGCCTCATCAGTTGTTGCAAGAGTCAATACAGAATGAACAGTCATTAGTCTCTGTGAACATCACGAGGGGAAACCACTTCCGTCCCTCGTCTACCCTTGTGGGTCTTCCCAGTAAGGCCCCCCCCCCCTCTCCGTCCCAGTCTCTATGGAGCTTTCCTTTTACCCCCCACACCAGCCCATTAGTCTCCCCCACACAATCATCCCCCCTACAGCTCCTCCCCTTTCAGCCCCAGGGTACGTCTTTGAGATGTCATTATCATATTTTCACATCGGAATAAGTTCATTGAGGCAGTGTATCCTCTATCATCAATATAATTTGACTCTCGATTTCTCAACCACGCTCCCCGGTTTTATACCCTAAATCAGTGAATCTCAAACTGGGGTCCGCGAAAAGTTTTTGAGAAATAGTGTGTTTAACGTTTGTGAGAGATTTGGCGATTCCAATTCGCAGGATATTTTGGATTTGAATTGAAATGAACAAATGCTCTGGACTATGATTTATTCTTTGATTATTTACAATATTTGTATGCGTCATGGTATATAAGGGGTCCTTGGTTGAAAAAACGTTTGAGAACCCCTGCCCTAAATGATTCACTCCAGCTTCATATAGCTCTTCGAAGTTTTTTCTGCTCTTCTGTACGATTCATTTCCGGTTCGTTTTATTTCTCTTCGAAGCTTCAAGGGGAAGCTAGTTGTTCTTCCGTTCTCTGGAGTGGTGAAATTCGTGGTCATTCGTGTAACAACCACCATTATTATTATCATCATCATCTCTACCACCACTATCATTCACCATCATCACCATCACTACACCCTCACCTAACCACCACAACCACCACCGCCACTTATCCTCAACGCTCAAGACCAACACCAGCATCAAGACAGTATGGCAGTGAGGGCTAGAGCGGTAAGTGACCTTGTAAAGCTCCTGTTTAAACGCCTTTGTCGCCATCTGCCTGCTTGGAAAACACTCCCATTGATGTTCTCAATTGACAAGACTGACCGAGGGCTCTTGGCCGGTCACTTAGCCCTGGGATGTAAGGAGGTGCGTCGGGGGGGGGGGCTGTTTGTAGAGGGGAGGGAGTACCTACATGGGCGTTAGACAAGGGGGGTAAAGATTACAGGAGAGGGGGAGAGATTAGACAAGGGAGGGAGAGAATAGAAGAGGGAAGTAGAGATTAGACAAGGGAGGTAGAGAATAGAAGAGGGAAGTAGAGATTAGAGGAGGGAAGTAGAGATTAGAGGAGGGAAGTAGAGATTAGACAAGGGAGGGAGAGATTAGACAAGGGAGGGAGAGATTAAACAAAGGGTAGGTAGGGATTAGAGAAAGGGAGTTACAGATTAGAGAAAGATAAATAAGGGTGAGAGACGGGAAAGAAGAGGAGATTAGACTGGATTAGGAAAAAGAGAAGAAAAGATTTAAAGAAGAGGTAAGATTAGCGAATTGGGACCTCAAGACCAGGTGATGTACAGAGACATACAGGTAATATACACAAGACACCGGGTGATGTACACAGACACACAGGTGATGTACACTGCCACCAGGTGATGTACACTGCCACCAGGTGATGTACACAAGACACCGGGTGATGTACACTGCCACCGGGTGATGTACACTGCCACCGGGTGATGTATACAGACACACCATTATCACCTGACCTCCGTGTAAGGTGAGGTAAATCACTTTATACACCTTGAAGGCCAGCCACGGAAGCCTGACACCCTCTCTTTCCCTCTCTGTGTCTGAAGCTGATTAACGTGGTTGCTGTGGTTCTGAACTTCTTCGTTAGAATGTTGCCGTAGTTATTGCTGTAGTAGTTGATGGGGTTATAACTACCTGTAAATATTGTTGTGGTTTTAGTTGTTATTGATGTGGATGTTTTTTTTTTGGGGGGTTACTGTGGATGTTGCTCTTGCATAGGAGGTTATGACTTAAGAATGCATCCTTTCCGTCCGCTTGTACGTCTGTCCTCCTTTGCGTCTGTGAGTCCAAGAATTTTATATAAACACAACAACTCGAACAAAACAGTGAGGGATTTTAACCGGCTTCGTCACCTCCCTCACCATTTCTATCACCACCATCATCATCACACGGTCACCATCACACCACCACCAGCATCACCAGGTCACCATTACCACCTCACCACCTCCTCCCTCACAACCTTCACCACCAACATAACCATCACACTCCCACCACCCTCACATCATCATCTCACTACCACCTCCCTCACAACCATCACACCCCTCACCACCCTTCCCTCACAACCATCACATCCCTCATCTCCATCACTACCCTCATCACCTCACCTCCCTCACTAACACCACTGTCACCATCACACCACCAGCATCAGCCAGGTAATACTCATCACAGTGGATATCAGGTGTCTTGTGAGGTCACTGTGGTCTGGGGACGTCTAGTCTCTAGCCGGTCTGAAACAGTATCCCAGTGTCACATGCCTCGCTTTTAGGTGAACTCCTGTTACCTCGCTCTCTGTCTTTCTCCGTGTGTGTGTGTTTATATTGTAGATCAAATGATAAAGACACGTTAAAGAAGGGCGAGAGAGAGAGAGATGCAATACTCGTGTAGAATGTGACAGAAAAGCACTACTAATGTCAAACGTGTTATTAAATCTAGTTTAGTTTGGGCAAGCCGAGGAAGACGAATGAACTAAGGTTAGGCAGATTAAAAAATGAAATTAATCCCTCATAAATAATCCCTATATAATGAAATCCACATCTAGCAGTCCGTGGCCATCACTTATACAAAATCCATATGTGCTTGTTCAAATCGTCATCTTGAGGAGTTCAGTACTGTAGTGTTATTATTTCTTGTTATAGAACTTAATGGTCAAGACACTGAAACAAATGATGCACCAAGAAAAGATAAATTGATATACATATAGAAAATGTAATGAGTAGATAATATTCGTAAAATTGTCGAGGGAAAAGTATAGGTTGAAATGCGTCAGGACCCGTCCATGCACCAACCAGTCAAGCGCGACATTGATTTTCATTCGCACTCGGGAGGCGGGGAGGAGGAAGGGAAGGAGGCAGGAAGGGGGGCAAGGAGGCTGGGAAGGGGACTGGGAGGGAGAGAAGGGAGGTGGAGGGAGGGTCTTCGGCTTTAAGTTGACCAGAATTGGGCCCCCTGGATTGAAGGGGAGTCAAGTTGTGACAGTAAAAAACAAGTTGATCATTACCAAGTCATTTACACCTCCCATCTATGTTTTGTTTTGTTTTTGTTTTTGTTTTTTGTTTTTGTTGTTGTTTGATAAGTTAAGTTCTGTCTGGGTTTTATGAATTCGATTATTACGGCGAGGCGGAGGATTTAGTTAACTCCAGGGACAAACTCTTATTACTGTATTATTGTTATTGTCGTCAACGCCATTATTTTCAAGCATAAATATCAGCATTGATTCACTGAGAGTGGTTCCAGTGGGTTTATCAATCAACCCATTGTGAGTCAAACATGGGTCCGTACCAGGTTAATTAATTGTTTTTTTAACTTGTATAAAATCAAATCCTTAAAGACTGCATTTACTTACCCGGCAAACCTTTAGAAAATTAACCAGCAACGCCCATTCTTCTGGCGGAAATGAACTTTATGACCTGATTGTATTTCCTTCGCTTCCTATCAAACTCCACTTCCTCCTCCTGTCATTCCTTTTCCCGTTTCTCTTGCATTATTCTCTTTTCTCCTCTTAACATCAGCTACGTAATCACCTCCCCCTGTTTGACTAGTGTATCTTATATCAGAGAGAGGCAGTATGTTGGCCGCCCCAGTTGTGTCGTGTTGTGTGTTCGAGGAGGTAGTACAACTATCGCTGCCACGCTGGAGTCCTCCCTCACCTTGTTACTGGGCTATGGTGGGTACACAGTGTTAAGATGATACGTAACTAGAACGTGTTTATACTGTCCATTGTAACTGATTGATGGGTAGTACAGTACTGGTACCTTTAAAGTGAAACTCAAAGTATGTGTTGGGTTACAGGTAAACACTTAGTATATCTACGAACGTTCCCGATTCCTTGGTTTTAGATAATCTGATTGAGTGTGTTGTTCAACTCGTCCGAGCTCTTTGGGAGATTACTGTCCTTCCCTCAAGAGCTTTGTCGTCGCATAAAAGGTTACACCACGGACGAATACAGTAGCACGTGAGTCCTCATATCCTGAACCTGTGCAAGAATATATTGGTTGCACACATGACCTCAACAGTTTACAACACCTGTGTGAACACACAATAACATAAATGGCGCAAGTGTTTAAGTTCTTGTAGTTGAAGCACCATAAGAAAAGAATAACGCTGGTTTAGATAAACACAAGTACATTTACAGTATAACAGCACAGAATGATAGACAAATTGGGTAATAAAATTCTATCTCCGAGTACTTTTCAACAACCTCTCATTAACTGAAAGGTGTACGTTACTATACCTGTCACCTCAACTGTTGTTGAGGTAACTTTTACAGCGGTGAGTATTATATAATAGGTGTGTCACGGTCTCCCCTTGCAGTGTTACTTAACAAGTGTGTGTGTCTTTCTGCTCGCTTACAGTGGTAGGTGCTGGTGGGTTCCTGGTGGGGTTGCGGGTATGGCTACAGGGTCCCAGCTGCAAGAGCAAGGCGCGGCTGGATGGCAAGACAGTCATCATCACAGGCAGCAACACCGGTATTGGCAAGGAGACCGCTCGAGACCTCTCAAGACGCGGTGAGTCACTGAGTCAGTCAAGTGAGTCACTAGTCACTGGTTTGTTGAGTTCACTGACAATTATGACCTTCGTCGACTTCGTTTTGTTTGACCCTTGACCTTGATTTACACTGTTTCTTCAAGTTTCTTGGACCTTTGAACTTGATTGATTTAGTTGACCTGTGATCTTGACTGATGTAGTTATCTATTGTGCATCTTGACCCTATGATCTTAACTGGTTTTCTCAGATTTGTGACTGACTAGGTACATTCTTGCAGGAGCCCGGGTGGTGATGCTGTGTCGAGACCTGCAGAAGGCGAAGGTGACAGCAGAGGAGATTCACCAGGAGACTGGCAACACAGTAGGCATCTACCAACTTGACCTAGCCTCCCTCGAGTCCATCAGGAACACCGCCAACACCCTGAAGGACACAGAGCCTAACATACATATCCTTATCAACAATGCAGGTGAGGGCAGTACTGGTGGAGGTCAGCACAGGTGGGGGTCAGCACAGGTGGGGTCAACAGAGGTTGTTTTCTATCTTGTTTTATGTATCTCCCTGATTGTGTTTGTGTCATGGCAGGTGTGATGATGTGTCCTCGCTGGGAGACTAAAGATGGGTTTGAGATGCAGCTGGGGACCAACCACCTGGGTCACTTCCTTCTGACGCTGTTGCTGCTCGACCAGATCAAGGCCTCGGCCCCTGCCAGGATCATCACGGTCTCCTCCATCGCCCACACACGTAGGTCCAGATGAATCGTTTTTATTCGTCCTACATCTTACATAGAATCCTGCATGTATATAAGAATCCTTCACTCTCCTTATATAGTCCTGTACAGGTAAGATCCTCCATCCAGAATTCTAGAGAGTACTACACATAGATATACATTCCTACTTACGTATTCAACATCTGTATTATAAATAGCTGTCAGACAGATTAGTTTTAGGGTCCTGCTTGTGTTGTGACTTCATTGATATTGCTGAAAGTGCATTGTAAGTATCCGTGTTTGGTTTTCTGATTGGTTAATATTTGTTTTGATCCAACTGTTATATATTTGTTCTTTTAACATCCCCAGTTTTGCTGCCATTCCATCCCTCCCCTCCTGGTTTACCCATACTCATGTCCTAACCCTCCTTTTTCCTGCTCTCCCCAGCTTAACCCCATCACTACAGGGACACCAATTTTAATATTTTATTCAGCTCGGAGGGGAACCCGTACATTAGGGGTTAAATGAACTCTCTCGGCTCCTGTCCGTCTTCTTGCTGTCTATCCATCATGCTGTGGCCCAGACTGACCTTTCATATGCTATAGCCACCAGTCCTCTACCCTCATTCATGTTCCAGCACTGTATCACTAATGTGTTTACCCCGCTGGCACAGAGGGCAGGATGCACTGGGAGGATCTGCAAATGAAGGAACGCTATGAAGCCAAGGAGGCTTACTGCCAGAGCAAGTTGGCCAACGTCCTCTTCTCCCGTGAGCTGTCCAGGCAACTCCAAGGTGAATTCCCTTACATTTTTATGTTACTGTGCACTGACCCATTCACCTAAAGCTGCAGTGATGATGACTTGTTTTGATTTTTGTTTTCTTGTGTTACTTGTTGAAGTTATTGTTACTAATACAGTAGTTGTAATGGGTATTTAATCTTTGCTCTGCTAACCATGGTGCAGCTCTGTTCACACTTTTTATGCCTATTGTTTCACCTTTTAAAAAGAAGGCAACATGTCTAATAATAACATTGGATATGAAGTTCGTCATCATCGTCAGCATTTTATAGTAATTTTCCACACTTGTATTTGTTAGGTGTGATTATCTGATGGCAGTTCTTCAGGTGTTTTATTCATATAAAAATTTGTAGATTTTTGGGAGCTCCAGTTTGTTAATGGAGATTCACCATACACAGGAACAGGAGTGACGACGTACTCCCTACACCCTGGAGTGGTTCAGACAGAGTTGGGTCGTCACATACACCAGTCTGTCAATGGGTTCATCCACTGGGCTTTCCACTTTTTTGGCAACTTCTTCTTCAAGACTGTGGTACGTGGCGCCCAGACTACCATCCACTGTGCAGTTGAAGAGTCACTTGCCACCACTTCTGGGAAGTACTACAGGTAAGGAAAGTGTCTAGAGAGAAGTCATTCAAACAAAGGAAGTAATACAGGTAGGGAAGTGTCTTCAGGGAAGTAGGATGGTTGGTCCATGGGGGGGGAAGTACAGTATTATAGCTGGGAGAGAGCACCTTGAGAAGTAGAACTGTTACCATACAGAAAGTAGTACAGTTTAGGGAAGTTACCACAGCTGGAGAAGTGTCTGGGGGTAAATACTGTAGTAGGGGAAGAAATTTAATTTTCTGAGAAGCCAATAAGTCAAGACAAGTAACATCCAGAGGGTCAATATTCAGGATAAACTTGACACTTGCCCAATTCTGTTCATGAGAGCCAAAATCCTTGTCAGTTCACCCATCAACAGCTTTGCACGCTTTTGTGGAGGAGACAATGTTTGGGCCTTTCAGGAATATATTGTCCCAACAGAATATACCACATATAATTTCTTTCTTTTTCTGTGTCTCAGTGACTGTGCTGAGAAACAACCTCATCCCCTGCGTGTCTGTGACGATGATGCCAGAAGACTATGGGACACAAGCCTACAGCTGGTGGGTCTTGACCATTACAGTGCATAGACTGTGAAGACCTCAGGCCAGAATTCTCCAAGGTTCGTACATCTAATTTCTCCTCTAACTGGAGAAGTGAGAACATATTTAACTGACTCACTTGAGCTGTGGCAGAAAGGTGATGACCAGAAGAGGAAGATTTGGATACATAGATCTGTGCCTTCATCAAATACACTGAATACAATTTTAAAAACATTGGTGTCAAATTATGTGGAGATTGCCATAATTACAGTACTTAAGTCCTCTTACCTTCAGCTAAAGGTGAAATTCAGTATACCGTATATCTCGGCCTATAAGACGAAATTTGAACCTAATAAAAATCAGCCTAAAATTAGGGGTCGTCTTAAGCACCGGGTATAAAATTCTTACCTCTTAAATATTGTGGTTTAGCATGCCAAGAGTGGTGATGGAAAACATCGTAAACCACTCACAAAGTCCTACCACTAATTATTTTATACTGAAACTTATATTTGGGAAGCAGGATTAAAAATAAGATTACCGGTACTGTATATTAAAATAATAAAAATGTATTATAAACCTGTCTAACATACCTTAAAAGAGCAATATACCCCGGTAATAAACACAGCTATCATCATGCACCCCCCCCCCCCGCCAATTGCCAGTGACGAGACAAGACAGGGAAAGTGACCAGAGGGGTAAGAGGGGCGAGGTAGAGCTATTTTTAGCAGTCTTTGTGTCCGAGGTGGTCAATTATGCATATCGGTATACTTACTGATCATAATACTTATCCCCTATAAATAATTCATTTAAAATTTATTTTTTTGCAAAGAATGTTCAGTAAATGACTGGTTAATTCTTGAAACTACCGACAGTGGTAAATTTAGGATGAGAATGATGAAGACGAAGTCAGGTCATCTGATTCGGAGTTTGATCCTTAATGATCACCATAAATGTATCAGGTCTACTTCACCTACCAGGTATAATGGTAGCCTCCCTTTGTCGCGAAACAAGTTTATAAATTAAAGAAAATACTTGCAGTGTGTTTAATATATTACAGTATATTATAAATAAATACATAAATAAAAAAATAAATCTGTAAATCCATTTCAAGTAAATGGAAAAATTTTACTCGACACCAACATTATAGTTCCAGTTAAATAACAGACGCTTAAGTGACTTAAGTGACGTCACTAGTGTTTATACTACACCAACCGGTAACATTTGATGACATTACTTGAAGTGAATTGGCCCTATTTTAAAAAACCAAGGATGTGTAAACAACACTGGTCAATGGGATGGTTGGTAAAGGACTACTGGGTCAGTAAGCTTCCAAGGGTAAGTGTCACATTTGGGGTACCGGTTTTATACAGCGAATAGAGCTCAAAACCTACTTTTTAAATGAAAATTTTTGGTGTCGTCTTATACACCCCATCGCCTTGTAGGCCGAGATATACAGTATAAACCTTTGGAAATCCAAACCATACAGCTTCTACCTCACACCATGACACAGTACACACATCATTCTCTATTCAACATCAGTTATTCATTTGCTGAGATGCCAGGTAGTAAAACTAAATTCCTCTGCTATATAAACTAAACCTTGATACAAGCACAGCTATCACTTACTCTCCGAATGGGTTGAGTTCCTTGAAAAACATTCGGATAGTGAATACTAACACTTTAACTGGGGAAAATAGGGTTCATGTTTCCAATGATAAAAAAAAATTGACATTATGCTTGAAAAATTAAATCAGTTCACAAACAAAAAAATGCTATCTAATTAGTGTAACTTAGTTCCTAACTACTGTATGATAATTGCTAAACTAAATGAAATATACTGAACAATGGGTACATTACCTTATTGGAGGGCAGTCAGGGCTCACCACAGGAGGTGAGGAGGGCTGGGCTGAGTAAGGGCCTTACTCGATGAGATGAGAGCTGTCCACCTCATCACTGCTGTCTACTGAAGGCAGTCACACCAGAGGTGGAAGGAGTAGAAGATATTTTCCATGTTGTCCATCACAGAGTGATAAGGTCAGGTTAGCCTGCTTGTTCCAATCTGTGTAATGTTCTCAGCTGCTTGCTTGATCTCCTGAGCATGCTTGAAGATCTTGCCCACAGTAAAGCAGGCAGGTCTGGGTCTCTTCTTTTCTTGGTTGAGCCTTCACCCCATTCATGACCCTTGAGTAACTCCAGCTTGGTTTCAAGTGTAATAGCCTTACACAATCTCTTGACAGTGGTGGGAGGTATCCAAGGAATCAGAATAATGTTTGGATGCCATGGCATATAAATAGACATACAAATGACACTAATATACATAGATAAAGAGAAAGCACTGCACACACATCGAACACACTTCGAATGGCTGGCGCGAAGACGTGAACTGAAGGGGATGGTGGAATTGTTTTGTTCAGTGAGTGACGAATACATTTTTGCACAATTCTTCAGGGTGGCCACCCGGGCGCACGATTTGACTTTTGATCGAACTATCTTTTGAATAAATGAGAATCACTTTCATAGTGATAAAAAGGTATAAGAATGGAATTTTCATAGTGATCATTCGGATAGTAAGGAATATCTGTAATACACATAATTCTCGTTATACTTGTAACAAAGTACAGTACACACTAAATACAGTATTGCTAGCAGTACACACTAAATACAGTATTGCTAGCAAGTTTAAGCAGCACATTTGCCTTCACACATGTATCACAACACACTAAACACTTCTTGCTACAGTTGGCAGAACAGGCCACATGTACTTGATATGCTGCAAGTGAGCAAGAGTGATACAGCTTCACTTGTTTACCAATGTTTAGTGTGTTAATGTTCTGATGTTTTTGTAATATACAAAATTATCTGTACAGGTTCTCATATTTCTTGTAGAGTAGCCTGTAGGGTTCCCAGCCCTCTGAGACCACCTCATGTATGTTTATTGGATGCCAAATGGACCATCTATATTGATTAATTCAGTTTTGTGTTTCCAATATTTAGCTCAAAAAATTTGAATACAGTATTTGTTTGTTTGTGTCTATACTTCATACAAAGTACACTCATGACCTCCCTCACTCCTTAGAATGCTAATTTGTCAGAGCTTGTCCAAGAAAACCTCCATAAGTTACAAGTGAGAAGCAACAGTGCTCGCTGCAGAAATGGATCACCACTGACATAAGTGACATGTGCTGTGAGCCAGTCAGTACTGGCCTCCTCCAGTCAGTCCAGTGTGTTTACTCAGCCTTATTTTTGTCACCATTTTAGGTTTTTCCAGACATCAGTCAAAAAAAATCCCTGCAAGTGTTAGTATTGGAAATGTGACAAAAGAGTCAAGTCAAGTTAAAAAATATCACTGTGGATGTGAGAATGTAAATGGTTTGGCAGGTTAGTTTTTTTTTATTACATTGATATTAGTATAATGACAAATTTATTATTAATATTTCTTTAATAAGTATAATGTTCACTTTCTGCATTATAATTAGTTATTACCTACTGATGCCTCGATGAAGTCCTCACACACACAGAGGCTTGGCTGAACTTTAAATCACTTATTTAAAATATAACTTTCTTTGGACATGTGTGGTTTCCTGTCCATGGTGTAAAACCCAAATATTTTAACTTATTTTACAAATCAAGCATAATCCACACTGCTTCCGACAGTACCTTTGTAGATTTTAGTGATGTCACTTCTCATGTATTTCAGTCTACATTTCTTCTTAACTTTTGTCCATTTAGAATTTCTCAATATTCTACTACTGTACTGCCAGTCACCTGTCCTTGCAGCTAAATTTCTTTAAACTTATTTCCACCATTCTAACTGCATTGGCCATTTTGCTGTTAACGGACAACCTTGCAGGTAATTTTGTCATCACGCCAAAGGTCTGTTTCACTTACCGAGCTGCCAATATGGGTCCATATCAGTTACCACTCAGCAGCTGCAGTTACAAATTCTACTTACTGTACTATCCTACTATAAGTCCTGACTTCCATTGATCATCCTGCATGAAAACTTAAAACAATATAAAACAATAGGGAAATACTCGGTTGTGGCCGAGAATGCAAGATTTTTTTACTATGGAAATCTTGATTTTGTTTGTCAGCCTTTTTTAAGAATACTTGTACCATCCCCAACACAAACAAGAATGACCTGTGCTGATAACTTGATACTTCTTGGTTAGTAGGACTCCACAAGTTGCTTTTGATTTGGTGCCAAGGATTTTTGCTCAAATATTCCCATTATGTAGATTTAGAAGTATTAGTACATTACTTCTTACCTGTGCTTTGTTTTAGTAAGTTAGTCATCACAGGGAATGAACCAAGGCTGTACAGAATTATAATGCGTGAGGGTATTGAAGTCTACAGTATTGACAAGTCTCTTTCCTTTTGTGTTGTCACGTGTGTATCTGCTTCACCTTTTTTCCATAATGATTTTTTTTCCCTTTAGTGCCTTCGTGCTTATATGTACAGCTAGAAATAAAACGTTCTATGTCTGTCAATTATTGAATGGTTAAATTTTCAATGTTATTTATTCTTACAACCTTAACATTAATACTGAAGAAAAATTTTTTTTTCCATTATTTCATAAGGTGTTTCTTGACAACTTATTTTCTCCAGGTGTTTATGATCTACTGTATGTCTTTATTTTAAAAATCACTGAACAATTTTGTCGAAGCCCTTAGTGTGATGCTGGGATGTTGGTTTGTGTGGTCCTGCATACAAACATACCAGTGGCATACAAATTATATCATCTAGATGGGTGGAAAAAAACTCATCATTTTGATAAACCATGTATTTGTGTTGAAATACCAGGTCCCCCAGCAATACCCCTTAGGGGTACCAGGTAACAATCTCACGCGCCAGACAGGGCAGCACACGGGCACCAATTGTAGCACTGGTGTGATATGAGCATTGAACAATTGACAGGTTTATTTCCAATGGCTAATAACAATTACGTCAATGATTAGATGATTGTTGTACATAAAATTAGGAGGGCTACATCAGCTGTACAACAGCCCCACAACCTGCAGGCAACCAACCATATCCTTGTGACCAATACCCCAACTAATAAATGTACAAGTATGGTCATGTTGCTGTAATTCACCAGAAAGAAGTCTTGTACAATCTTGGAGAGCTGTGGCAAGAGCTACGTCATGGTTCATTCGTGCCAAGGTAATGACTAAAAACTTTCAGGTTTGCAGCACCATATATAACTCTGAAGATGATCCACGACTTCCCTTGTCACGTGCATAGAGGGGTATAAGCACCAAACAGCTTCCTAAACCCCCCTACAACCTGCTATAGCTCACTAAAAACCCCTGTATGCCACCCGCCCCTAGGACAACCACACACACTGCCACACTGTGTTCTTGGCTCCTTGCACCATACAAAACAATAGTAATAGTAATCTTGGTCTATGGGGATTATTACCACAGTACTGGATATGCCGACGCAAGGCGTCAGAAGACAAAAGCAAGCCCACCCGGAATGGCTGGAAACTTGAAAAGTATCCTAATGGCCTACTGGAATCGTCTTCCGTTTGTCATACAAAATTAGTCAGTAAAGTATGTACCACTGCTGCCACCATATATATGCATAATTTGCATTGCATAACTACATTTCCTTAGTAATTCTGTATGCATAATATCAAGATCCTCTGTGAATATGAAAAGCTAGAACATAACCTTAACCATAATGTTAGTTTTTTTGTGTTTTTGTTTTTTTGCATGGTACATTACTTAGCTGTCCTTATGAAGAGAAAATAAAACCTTACAGAAGGGGTCTCATCACTGGAATGAACTTTGTAACATGGTACAGTATAGCAGAGTCCAACCAAAGATTGCTCCTGCTGCATAGTGTGTAACAAAGTGTTCATTAACAACTCAAGAGTGAACCTAAGGAATAATAATAATAACAAAAACACTAAATCAATGCTTGGCAAATGCCCCCTACCCCTGCAGCAATGAAACCAAAGAAAAGACATGTAGGGTGACCAGATCTGCCACCAACCCTCTTCCCCTACTGGTCATACTCATGGCATTAAATAATCTAAGCTCCACAGTGGTACTTTTTTCATGGCATATAAAAGTAAAGAAAATTTACCGCAATGGAACGTAAACTACCAATTGCAACAAACTCTACGAGCTCTTGAGACTCTCCTGCAAGACTTCACCACCATTGGCAACATTGCACTTTAAAATGCCACATGAAACTTGTTGTCTCACTTTAATATATATATATATATACACAAGTACATGTACATATATATCTACAGATAAATCCAAATAGTGGATAACCTACAAAACTTCAATTTGGGTGTAATACACTGGGAATTGAACTCTGTGTAAACCTAACATGAGCTTGTATTGGTAACAGTGTTGAATAACTGTCTCAGTCCTTAAAAAAATTTCCTTAAGAGTAAAGTGCGATCATCCATAAACTGCACAGAATTACAAAAATTATATGAATATTGCAGCTCAAGAGGTTTACCCACATGTGGTCCCAACATGAAACAGTCTGCCATAAAGCAATACTTTCAATTTCTCTTCCTACAAAAGAAGCTCAGTACAAAATACAGTTTTAAATTGAAAGAACTTCATGGCAGAAGTCATTACAGTGCATGTGGACACACCAACACTGTGGCTAAGAATGGACGTGAGCCAATGCCAGTGAAATTCTTGCAGGTCAAGGCTGCTTGCTTGTCCTCAATCTGTTTTGTCACTGTGTGGCTCCAGCACCCTGAAAATGACAAAACACAGGTATTAATTATAATCAATACAACCTCTTAACTTCCTAAGTATTATGGGCTCTAGACAAAAAAAAATCCTATTTAGCACTGAAAAATCTTCTGAAAATGATATTACTGTATATACTATATAATTTTGCTACAGTAAATACAGGGGACCAGCTCACAGCTTGTAAACATAAATATGGTTATGTTAGTACTGTAGATTTATTGATGGACAAGCAGTAACAATAAAACTTTATATATTCAAACCATATTAAAATCTTTTGTATGATGAAGGCAGTTTATATTATAAATATTGAATACTACAAAATTAATGTTACCTATCCTCCTTCAGGGCAAAATATTAATTCAAACCATTCTACATTTTAGTCCTTTGGTTGTCTATGGTGAGCTACAGTTTATGGGCATCTTAACACAGTTCGGGTCACAAAACTAACGACTCTGGTGGAAATACACACGACTCGAATAAAAGAAAAACTGGTGCAGTGTTCTTTGTCTTTTGCATCACTTGCAAATCATGCAACAGGATTTAAACATTTATACACAAAAATATATTTTTCCTACTATACAACTGGGTGTGGTATCTACAAATACAGTACCTCATCTGGCTAAATTTTTTTGTTATACAGTACTTATTGTGACATATCTTGTGTACCCCCATGTTAAGGATGATTTACACCAGTGTTTACATCATGTACAATAGTGTTCCTTCAGGGAGTTCTGACAAAATGTCCACCCTGTTCTTTGCCATATACCTGACTACCTCGACTCCAATTACTCTCTTACTAAATCCTTCATAAACCAGACACCTGACCTCCTACACAATAAGTCTTATTTCACGTCCACCCTAACACATTATCCCTGGTTATGAATCACTTTCTGCATTTCCCTTTTCTCCGAGTCCTGTGATACCTCTGCACTAAAATTTCTCAATTCCCATCAACACAAATATAAGTTTCTCACCATGAAATTAAGCAAATTGACACAGGAATCTGTCTCAAGTACAGTAATATGGTTAATGGTAACTTTTCCTCCAACAGCATCTACTAATGCCCAAAATAACAGTTGAAAAAAAACCTATGGCATACAACAATACACTCTGCAAAGTGCTCTCTCTTGGCTGAAAAAATCATGTGCTTGATTACACTCAAACACAAAACAGTGTAAGAAACCTGACCTCACTAACAATACATACCAGTCACACAGCTAATGCAACAAGCAAAACCGATTGTCATTTAGTCATCCCAGTATCATACAATGCTAAAAACGTCCTATGTCCTGAAGCAGTTCAATCCTTCAACTTTACCCAAAAGGCCACTTAAAATACAATATCCAAGACAATTCACAAACTTCATGAAAATTTTATCAAATGGTAATTAATATATCTACACTGTACCCCTATATAATCCATTAAATAGAGGTCTCACTGTATTAATAGCAATGACTGATTGATTGATTGGGTAAAATATCTGGCATCAGCAGTCCTGGAGCACCCTGTATGTCTCTCTTTCACCTGTCTCCCACCATGCTCACCAACCATTTCCCAATAATAAATGCCCTGAGCTACTGTCGATATAGAAAAGTAACAAAATTAAGATAACTCTATTGGTCTAGATCTCCCATGATGCTAGCTACAGTATCCTGTAATAACTCTTCAGTTTTATAATCTTCATGCATTTCTCTTCCCCCTAACCATCCCTCACAGAAAGTGTGAAAGGAGTTAAGAAAAGGACAAGCTAAAAAATATACAGTAGAGTACCTAAAGAGTCACTTACAAAAAAAAAATATATGGGAAAAGACAGATGATCATAAACACTGTCTAGCTGCACATCTCTTAACTGTATAAAATGCATAGTAAAGGAGAGGGGGGGTCAACCATCATGTTTACACCACACAAGCCATTACCATAAAAACTAGGCAGAAGCACATACAACAAGCCAGCCCAAACGATACAAAAAAGGCCTCCATATTTTTTTAAGAGAATATATTAGCCATTCACACAAGCTACAGGAATGAAGCATTTTCCCTTCATGCAACCAAATATAGTTATGAAACAGACGCTCTTCTTAACCCCCTCACTACGGGGACGGCCACTTTTAATATTTTATTTGGGTAACGTCCGATGATTTTATTAAGCACAAAGGGGAGCCCTTACATGAGGGGTAAAAAGTTACGTTCAATACTATACCTTAGTCATGCAATATGTGTTTACCTGTATGAATGGATATGTCTAAAGGCTAATAGGTTCAGGATCACACCTTTAAACACATTATTTACAATACTGTATATATACATTTCCTGTAATTTTGTATACACGAACTATTACAGTATATAAAAAAATATACTGTATATATATAATTGCAGAGTGCTTGTGTAAATAAATGGCATGGAAACGATGCACATTGAAGGACGTAATTATATACAAATCCAGTCCATTGTAAAACCTTCATGCAGAAAACTGGACAACAAAAACTCCATAACAAAATACCAGAGATGAAGCAAGATAAAGTATTGTCAGGATAAACTCACAAGCCGTGCAATACGTAACAAAATTATAACTAACACCTTATTCGTATTTATTTCCATGTGGGTGGATTAAAGTGCAGATACCGTACTTTCTGTTTACCCCAAATTTTCAAAACTGCGTAAATTTGTACATTACGTACATCATGCACCATCTAATAGACCAATAGTATAACATTTATACTTTATTACAAAAATAACTAAATTTACTGTACAGTTATCATATACAGTACTAAGAACTCCAAGGAAAATAATTATGTTGTTTAACATCAAAGCCACAAGCTACATACAGCGATACCTCCACCTGTGACTGCAGTAGACATTTTTGCTCGTCACAATATCTGTTCACGCTCGTTTTCGTGGCTCATGATACAAGCCAAGAAACGAACACAAACCCGAGATTCAGATATTCGTGAAAATCAATACTAATGTTTAAACGAATCACAGAAAAATGAAGGTATTGGTGTAGGCATAAAACTGCCGTGCATGAGTCGGCCCAGTGCCCGTGGGGGGACAGCCGGCAGGAACCAAGGTTACAACACCAATGCAACTGAGGAACAATGGAAATACCTTAAGGGTCAGTGCTTTTGCCAATTAGTTTTCCAAAAAATCCCTGAAATAAAAAAATGGGGTTAACGGTCTGCAAAGAGGCAAATAAAATAAGTGGATACACCATCACTGAGCTATGTATTAACAAGCCAGAAGTTAGTCAAGACACATATATGGCTCATGCAACACTCAGGAACTAGTACTGTACAGTAGTCTAGTCCAGCTCTAACACAGGAAAGACGGACATCTGGAGATAGTCAAAACTGTACTCCCTTATCACAATGTACTGTACTGTAATATTCATTTGCAAACATATTTCTTTAAATTCAACTACAAAAGCTCATTTGCAAAATATTCCTTTATATGTTTGAAACCAAGGTAATCCTACAATTAGAATTTTCATATTATATAATGAAATATCTACACTTACACTAAACATAACCCAGTTTTAATTTCATACTTCAGACCACTGATAATTTTATGAAGGACTGATCTATTGGCATGATCACCAAAAGCATGATATCAGAAGATATGGTCTGCAATCTGTATTCTCGTTCTAAACTACAAATTACCTTTTGCAAATAAATACCTTACACTTTAGTAAAAACAGCAAATTAGATGATTTGACTTTTGATCTTCAATACAATACAATTTTATCTCCAAAAACCAGCTTAAGAGAACTGGAAAATTATCAGTTCAACAGGTAAACACATTATTCTCAACACCCAACCAATGTAGTAATTGAGAGTACAAAGCTGACAATGACCACTGGGGCTGCTGCAGCTGCCTTCACAGATGCAAATGTAAAGCTAAACAATTTGAGGATGTGGAAAAATCACTAGCAACTCTGGATGGACCTAACATGTGCGGTACACACAAGTGACAGCCATGGCCACAATGGGACTCAACACCTTCACATCCTTTCTGTAATTTGTAACTAATATAACTTGAACCAATTCTCTGCCGTCTTCAACCCTGACAGTAATGGCTAAAGAGAATGAGCAAATTTGTGCACTTTTCAACCTTTGATAGTTCTTAAATGACTGATAATTTTGCAGTTTCATCTTACTGACTCCTGGAAAGGGACACAAAACAGAAAAAATAGACAATATACAACAAACCATTGAGAGAATTACACAGAATCTTTGACACACATTTAAAGAACAAGTCACAGACAAGGGGGCGGGAGGAAACTAGTTAAAAATTACTAAGACTGATTGTGAACTGCAAAATAATGTATGTTACTGCTGATAAAGGCCAAGGGGACAACAGCAGCATCTGATAAATGGAGGAGTCGCCAGAATATAAATACATGTATGAACAAAACACTCCAGATGAGACTTGGGATACGTTAATGTGTTTGTTTATTCAAATCACGATGAAACAAAGCTTGAATGGAAAAGCTTATGCAGCAGAAATCTACATACAACGGACGACAAAATACATACAAAATAAATAAAATTCCAAGTGGCCACCAACTACCTCAAAAAAAAAGAAGAAAATCTACCTTGGGAAAAGCCTGAACATCACCATCCCTTTGCTTCAATTGGTTCTGGAGAACAAGTTGTTAAATCTAAGTTGTAATTAAATCTATTGGTGGTTCATGGTCACACATACACCCCTTTGCAAAATAATATCCACATTAGACAACCTTTAATTGTCCCATTTAAGTTACTACATACACCTATTTGTACCTTCTGTGATTTCTGTAGAACCCTAAACTGGGATTAGAAAGAAGACCTATCTTGAAATGCAGTCAATCTAAAAAATAAAATATTTCCTGTAATACTGTATCTATTGTATTCCTGGTTAGCATTACAATACAGTACCTCATCGCTGTCTCTGATCGAGTCAGATGATAAGAACAATGTGACATAATACTCGAAAGTTAGTTTAGTGTCAAGAAATGTGTTTCCATTTCATCATTTTCTCATCTCCCACCAACCTCTGACATTTCTGATAACTATAGTAAACCCCCCCAAGATATACGTCAATCTAACCTACCTCTGTCAGTCTGTCTGTCTGTCTCTGTCTATTCATCTCTACTCTCTCTTGTTAACCCCCACCATAATCATCCACTACACATTATCACTAATGCTACTACTATTGACAAATCCCATCACTTCACCTATACTCTTGCCTCATACATTTAACGTCAACAACATGCACCTTCTCATTTCAGTTTTACTTTCTAGCTTTCCAATTCTTAATCTGCAATCATGGCTAACAGATTAACCAACAGAATTTTTATTGGTAACCCAACATCGATTCTTCTCGTATCATGCATACTCATAACCTCGTTCCTTTAGATTAATAACATTACGTCATATCATTTGAAAATATTCAAGACAATACAATGAATAATCCAGTTTAGTGTATGGCATTCACATCAATAAGAATTGTCCAGGAACATACGGAGAATATACAATGTATGACTCATACACACAAGGCTTATCATAGACCAAGTGTCCCCAGGATTACTCTACAATACTGATGGAGTAATTGTTGACTTTTCACCTTCTGTTTTAAATGCATTATGGGGAGAAAATATTTAATCATATGTCAACAAAATATACCACTGTAAAAACATACCAACTGGTAACTAACAGCAGGTACAGTAGCCACTTAGTTTATTCTACAGCTTGAAATTCAGTATACATGATTAGGGCAACAACAATTTGGTCAAAAGCTTTTACTTAGTGGTCATCATTAAAAAGTGTGAGTTGATATGAGTCTTCATTTAAGTGTAAGCTGATCTGAGTCTTGATATATTTAATGCCTGTGTTCACTTGAGCTTCTGATGCTGACAAGTCTTAAATTTACGCTGTTTTATGATTTCGTCTTGGAAGTTATTGTTGCTTACCTTCTTTTTCTTTTTGGTCTTTTTAGCAGACGCCCCTGACTGAACCTGAGTGGTGTTAGTGTCTGTGACTGAGGCCGAGGAAGCAGACATCAGACTGGCGGTGTCGGCCCGCGAGGTGTCGTCCTGGTGAGCGTCAGTCAGCGGGGTAAAGGAGGGGGAGAAGCATGCTCTGTTAAGACACCCTTGCCCACATCTACACTCCCACTGGCCTCTCACCTCTACACCGTGACCACTACACCACTCCCAACCAGTCACTATCCAGGACGTGGACATAAATTCTTCAGCTTTTGTGAAGAGTGTGATGCAAGAAAATTTGAATTCAAGATCGATTGATTTTATTAGGAATATAGTCTTAATGCCGCAACTGCCTTAAATTCAAGATCTATCTATTTATATCCACATCCCTTCAACGTGACATTCAAGTGCTCAGGCACCGCTGGTGACACAGGACATGTTAGTAAGAGATTAATCAATTGTGTAGCACCAGTAAACATGCATGTATTTTTATTAAGGTGCAGGAAAGCGCTCAGCCATATGAAGAAGCTACATAAAACTTTTGGAATGAGGAGCAACTACAGTACTGTATTTAAAGAAAATAGCAATCAATTGTTATTAGGCATCATAAGTACAGCATAATGGAAGCCTATGCAGCATTCGGAGCAGCAGCCCTGAAATAACCATGTTAGCACCACTTGTTGCAAATAATAATGCCTGCCGAGTTCTGGTACTGGATCAAGAGCAGGTAGTTGTGGATCACCTGTACAGCAAAACCTCTATTTAATGGACTATATGGAGAGGAAAGTCTGTTATATTGAGGGTCCATTAGATATGAAACCCCTCATCTAACAGATTATATGGAGAGAAAAGTCCTTTATATGGAGGTTTCACTGTACTGTACAGTACAACATCAGCGCCCTACGCTAGTGTGTGACAGCAGCCAGAGGGTTATTTACACCAATGTGATGCACTTGGTGGCTGCTGCTGTGTCTCAGTTTTATGGGAGGACCACACACACACAAGACAACCTGCATGACAAGTTTTAAGTCAATCATCACTACCAAGGTACTCACCTCCTGACACTGTTCCTCACTGACTGGACCATTTGTGCTTACAGTCTGTGGAAGAAGTAATTATATCATTATTATAAGGATAAACAACTTATCAGGGAAGATACAATTATCAATATAACCCTCAACTAATCAACAAAATAATCTTTGAATTATCTAGAGAAGAAATAATTCACTTATCATAATGACTTGACTTTGCGGCTTCAAAAGAAGAGCCATGCCACACGTGGTGTCTGCATCACACTCTCAGCAAACTTGAAACATATTTCAGCAGCAGTGAATTGGCAAAAATAATGGCAAGACTGAAACATATTTCAGCAGTAACGAATTGGCAAAAATAACGGCAAGACTATCATTATAAATCTATTTTCTTCACTGAACTATGATGAATGTTATCTGTGTATAAGTGGGATTAAAAAATCATCACCAGACTTATTAATAATCACTCCCCTGAAGTTGGAACATTATGGAGAAGCATTTTACTTATGCCCGCCCTTTCCTGCTTCAGTACAGAGCGGCTAGTATCATAAGTAGCACACATTCCCTCATTCAATCATCCTAGTTCTATTATAAAGATCCTTTTCCACAATACGCCCCTCCCACCACAAGACATTTTCTGTTTTATCTCCCCCCATATTTGATAAGATACAGAAATGAAAGAAGTGTTACCCTAAAGTATAAACACTCACTTATATATACATGTTGAGGTCAGCCTACCATAAGTGCTTCCTGGATATTATGTTCAAATTACTATTGAACACTAGAGACAGCAAACTTTCACCACTCCAGCAAAATAAAAATACATCTATCACTAACACTAAGCACTGTGTGGAGGCAGGCAAGGTAATGACTTCACTAAGAGGCTGATACCGAGGGTTGACCTAATAAAATGATGGTTTGTAGTAGTCTAATGCCAGTTACAGAGCACATAACTAGTGATGACAGACAAGACTCTTTACACTTCAGCTTTAAGAGGCAGCTATTGCCTATAACACACATGTTTGGATATGGTTGTGACAAGATTGTTTGAATTCATTTTTGAGTTACTTCCAGTCACTACTGTCAGAGATTAGTAGGTCTTTAGCCCACATACTGAGGCAGGTAATATCTGAATCCCCTGAGCCAAGTGTTAGATTCTTAAAAGCTTTATTAATGCATATCGGCATCCCACCACCGCCACACACTCTTGCTCCTAGCTCGAGATAAAAAGCTTGGGTGGTAAGTACACTTACTAATGTAGCAGCAGTCACTAAAAAATGACAATGCAAATCAATGAAAAACTACAATTACTTCAGCAGAGGCCAAGGACGAGATGAGATGTATGGGCAGTGTATGCATGATCAAATGTATTAACAGTTACTCAGAAATTGACACTGTAAACAAATGAACAACTACACTAACTCACATTCACCTGCCTGGCTCCCTTACCCACAAACATATAGTGTACTAAAATTTTTTTACTCTGACAAATACTTTTATACCCCCTACTGTAGTTATCTATAAAGCAAATACTAATACACTCTAAGCCTGACAATCAACAGAAAATCATCTAACGTTAGTAAACATGCAAAAAAAAAAAGTCAGACATACAACAGTGTAACAGAAACTTGTCCTACTGTCTATCACATCTTATAACAACATGCAGATTCACAAACATAATTTTCAATACATTCAGCAGTACTATCTTACACAGTCAATAAGATATGATGACAACAACAACAGCCACTATCATGTTAGCTACACAACAGCCATGAAAGATCTCTAAAAAAACAAAAAAAAAAAAAAAATAAAATGCCTCCTAGTAAAACTTTATACTTGCACACACTTTCCTAGGTCTTGTCATGAACTGAGGACAGAGATACCTTCATTTCTTGGTATTTCCCAAAGTCTATGAATTTTAGTTATTGTTAAAGGTTTTGGCTCAACTAACAGTACTTCATATAATACTGTATATATTCTAGTTTGTGTCATTCAATTACAATTTAACATTACTGTCCTTGATAACACCGTCCTTTTGTATGGAGAGTTTACTTACATTTACATATATAAACTTATTGGTGACAAGATAGAAACCATCTACAGAAGGTTGTTGAGGTTGTCCCACTCCACAACACTTACTGTACACTTACCAACATTGACCAGTTTTGTCTCCAAGAACATCACACCAGGTTTAAATGTAAGCATTATGTTTGTACACACACACTAGCAAGTATTTATCAACATTTATACATGGTTGATGTCCCAATACCTGTTAAAAGACAATTGTCCTGCTTAAACTGACATTCACATTACCTTCAGCATCAACAAATGTTTGGTTGGTCTTCATTCATTCATTAGGTCACACCCACAGATCATGAACATCACTTGTAAGCAAAGCTACTGTACCACCACAGCCTACAGTGAAGCTACAAAGCTGGCTCCTTATAGTCAAGTACGATACCCAGCAGGAAAGGAATGCAAGCCAATGACTGGAAGTTATCTAATAAGGATAGTAACAAAAAAACTATATGTTGCACAGTATAGCTTCCAATAATCATCTACAGTAATATTAAACACAATACAGTACACCAAATAATAGTCATATGCACTGATTTAACAGAACAAAACCAGCTTTACATTCACAGACGACACAGCACCATGGCAAAGGTGGTAGAGTACGGTAAAGTGAAGGAGAACCAGAGTGGCAGATGACCCAAGGAGCTTTAGGGCAACATGGGAACTGAAACAGCAGCTGAACTGTCACCTGCTGTTCCAACGAGTTGATGTTGTTGATGGTGGTGGTGGTGGTGTTGTTGCTGTTGCGTCCCACCCAACCAACCATGTAGCCCATTTTACTCACACGGCTAGCGGCCAGGGCTGCCTGCAACACCACACAACACCCACTAGTGTTAGTGCACCAGCCCCCACTCACATCACTTTCCTACTACACTACTGCTGCAAACACTAACAAGCACCCTCACACCACTAGAAAGCTGTTAACATTAGTTCTATTACTAAAAAATATGATGTAAGTTTATTAATATTTCTAACTAAAACTTCTAATCCCAATCCACCAGCTCCCACCACAAGGCAGGGTTATCTAGCATATTAATGATATTAATATTCAACTAAAATATTAATATTGAAGGATAATTTCTACCTTTTACTCCATAAAGAAGCAAGAACTACCTACTGAAACAAATGATTTACTTTGTCTGCAGTACCCTACCCCTCAAGGTGAGTTTTCTACAGTATAGGGATGCAAGGACAAGGACATAAGTGTTCTAAATGGTTGACTTTAAAATATTAATGAGCTACATATACTGGAGGTTAGGTTAATTATTAGTTACGTTATGATTTAGTTAGACTTGTATGGATTACAGGACTGCAGGCACTAAGAGGAAATGTGTGGCTAACCTATTATATACCAAAAGAGTGATGGTCCAATGAGTAACATTTTGTGGGTGAGGAGAAGAGGTCACATGATGTCAGTGTTTGATCATGCAGTACCACCACTTCTCTACAAACCTATAAAGCAGTTCTCTACCAAAGCAGCAAACAATATGCAGCAACATCAAGCTTAAAAAAAATTCTTGACAGGCATCCTCAAAACCAGAAGAATTTAGAACCAAATATAATAGATATAGCAGACTGAGTGAGCATGAAGACAAAATTTAGTAAGGTGACTTACATGCAATTTCCAAGAATTAGGGCAAGTACAGTAGCTATGCAGTACAAAGTTACAGCCAAAATGCATGTTAATACACAACACTCCACTCTCCATTTCAGGTCTCATTACATTCACCTTACCTTTCGATTTACGGGGACTCTCTGAGTGTGGGTGCATGTCTGATCTTGACTTGATACTTATAACGCCTGTAATCACTAGCTAGCACACAATCACAAAATGGTGGTTATCTGATCTTTTTACCAAACCTGACACACACGTTTTCACTCTGATTTGGAACCCAATGAGACAAAATTTGAAAATGACTGCCTGTTTTTCTAGCTAGTGACACCAGCTTATTGTTCCTCCCTATCCAATGTGATTTGTCCACACAAGTTACCACGCCACAGTGCCCCATCTATCATCACCTACCTTAACAGCGGCAAGTTCCTTCTGCAGCTGTTCAATTAGCTCCTCCTGCTGTCGGCTGGCATCCTGCCCGACACTGACCAATGTTCGCAGCTTGTCATTATCTGTCTTCAGGTCCACCAAACTGGCTTCATCACTACCACCGCCACCCTGCACATGATACTGAGGGTTGGTCTTGGAACATGTCAACTCACTTTGCTTGGGGGGAGCGTCAGGCCAGACGCCGCCGCAACCCCCCCGCCCCCCCACAAAACTCTCAACTACGCACCTAATGGGGTATTTCTTTCTGCACGTTAAATAAAACAGACTTAACAGGAGGAGGAGGAGGATGAAGAGGATATTGTTATAAATTAAGACACTAGCAACGTTACTTCCATGGGACCAAAACTAAGGTAAATTTACTTAAAATATTTACTGTCAAGAGGGTGACAAGGGTCTACAGCACTGAGTCTTCAACACAGTGGGATGACATCTTCCAACAACCCACAGGACGTGCATGCAAACCCAGAAAGTACTGTAGTAATTCTATGTAAAAAAAACACGCACAATATTTCTCCAATAAAACAACAATGCCCAAAATTATCCAAACTCTACCAACAATGCTCCTCCAACAAAGATTAAATAACACACTATACATATACCAAAATTCACAAGATACTTATATTAAATTTCTCCTCGACTCATTCCAAGAAAAACAAAATGACTGATATATTTTTCAAATAACTTAAAATTATCTCCAGTATTAAAAGGTGATTCCTGACAAAGTTAATTCATCGGATAAATTACCATCTTTCTTTCACTCTTCCACTTTCACACACAAGTTTTATCTCTTAATTATAATCTAAGTGACATATATAAACTAAATATTAATAAATCATCAAGGGATATCTCTGCTGGCTTGTACAAGCTTGCAAAATAAAATGTGGGTTCCTGGTAACGCTTCAGAGCAAAGACATTAAAATTCCAATTATCCGGAATGAAACGCCAGTCTTCACTCCTCTTCCTATCTCATTAATGATAAGGATTTCACAGCATCTTCTTGCCAATTAAGTTTTTTTTCAATGACATGTATGTTTAACTCAAGTTTGATTCATGTTAGTGACCCCCCACACCGCCTTCTTGCCCCTCCCCAAGTTTTATCAAAAGCACTCGTCATTCAAGCACAATATTATGAAAGCACATTCAATATTAAGCAGTACAAATATACATGCAACAATCACAGAGAAGCAACATCCAAAAATATAAATAAATAAATAAATACAGTACTCAAAATTACATCATCTTAAAATGATTCCAAATGCCTCACACCAAAATTAATATCAATATCCCTGCTGTGGTCGACAAGAGTACTAGTGGGATGATACTCGTGCAACTGTCCAGCAAGTATGCCTAAACTCCTTCCAATACCTGATAATGTACAACTAATTCACAGTAACTTTTCTTGCCAATATGTATTAAAATATTCAACATCTATGAAAATTTTTCTCTCCCACAGCTGGAAATAATAACAATAACAATAATCATAATAACAATAATAAAAAAGAGGATGATGCCTAATACAAATAGGTACTTATCCCCTTCAGCCATGATGAATTCCTTATTACTAACTATAACTAGCTGTTGCATCTTCTAGCAGGTCTAACTCTCTCTTACAGCTAACAAAAAGAAAAGGCATTTATCAACTGTACATTAAAATTACTCCCTCCACACCTAAAAATTTCCATTCAATTCAGCCATTTCAACTCTCCCAAAGCCCTGCCTCCACCCTGGCAAAATTCCTCATCAAAAACCTTTGCCCGTGAGCTAAAAACGACCAAACCTCGTAGAACTTACTTGTGTGGCTGTCTTTGTGAGCTGTTCCTGTGCAGCGTGAAGTTGTTCCAGTAGTGAGGCTTTCTCTTTCTCTTCTTTCTGCAGCTGATCTTGTAGGACCTTGAGCTGAGCTTGCATCTGTAAAGGAAAATAAACCATCAATATTTTACCCCACAATGAATTCTAATCAGAATTATTTACCATCAGAGTGAACCATTATTGTACCACAGCAGAGTAAATGTTACAGTAGTGATGATGTTACTCTAAGTTAATGTAGTCACTGGTGGACACTTGCTAACGTCACTGTTTTCTTAAATGGCTGAAAACCCAATGTTTTATTAATGAGTCTTGGCACAATTTGCACCAAAAAGTTATCATGTAAACCTTGTCACATACTCATTAAACGAAGTTTGATACAAATCTGTAAATCCGTACTTAGGTTATCTGGGGTACCCAACCAAATATGATACCCTGCAGTAGTGGGCAGAGCAACAAGCAAAGAAAACCATAACATGTCCCTCTCATTAAGTGCAAATCACCATCTCAGAAAAACAAGCTTTTTCAATCAACATGTAATAATCAAGTAGAAAAGTTTTCAGTTCTGATTAACTTGCACATCTGTTGACCCAACTGGTCTCCTCCATTCTCTGAACTTGGCCTGCCTTTGTAAAAAAACCTCGCCAATCCTCTAAATAACCAGCCACTCTTAAATCTGAACATGGTCTCTATCTCTCAACATCACATTACACATGGATCTAAACTTACTCAAAGCGGTGTATACCATCTTCTTTAAATGTCCATATTTCACTGCCAAACAACATTACATTTCTCGTACAACTTTTCTTTCAACTCCTTAAGCTTCTCCCAGCCATTTCTGACTCTTGCAACTGACCATGTCACCCAGGAGCTCCCTCTGTGGGGGCGGCCAACTGTAGTGTCCCACCTCTCCTTCCCTTGATGTGGGCAATCTTCCTCTACCCAATGCCCTGGCACTAACATCATCCTTATATACCCTCATCATGCCATTTCAGTGACCTTCTCTTTACTCATGTCACCCACCCAGCACCTCAGTTTTGTTGATGCAGTGTCAGTCACCCAACCCACTGCACTAGTTATAAGAATTTCTAAAAGCCATGTTTTAAATTAAATTAATAATATCTGACATTTAAGTACAATTGAAATTATTAAGATTATCATCAGATACAAGTAACAGAACACACAACCACAATAGAGGAAAATTATTACTACTTTTAACAGAATCAACCATGAAAATACAATTCCATTTTTTAAGCATTTTTCTAATTATCATGATTCTTCTGTACAAATAAAAATATTCCCATCTCTTATAATTCTTAATAAGAGTTTTGTTATGTACTAGAGTTAACTACAGAAAGGTGTAGATGTGCAGTTTATTTAAGTATAATCTATAGAAGAGTTCCATGTGAGATTAAATAAGTGCAGTTCGGTTTAATTTAAGTGTGCAGCATTCTAGACATTCACCAGAAATTGGATTTAGTAACAACAGTGATTTATATATATACTGTATATACTAATTCAACATAAGGCATCAAAAGTCCTCAAGATATGTTCATCCATAAAAAAAAATCGCTTATTCTCAGTCAGTTTGTCAACCCAGTTCCTTCAATGTTGTCGTTCTATGTACAGCGTTACTAAACTACAACTACTAAACCAAAATGCAATACAAGTTTAAAGGCACGGCTCTTAAAAGACTCAACAAATTTGCTGTTGTTGAACCCATCAATGCCCCCAGAGAGAGCAGAGCCAAGGCTTCACCATGTGTGTGTGTGTGCTTTCATTCCAACTCATAGCAGGCAAAAAGAGATAAAACCAAGAGGAAGACGTATTGATGTGCTGGGGTGCTCTCGAAGCTCCTATCATTAACTGGCGGCCAAGCAATAAAGAATATCTTGACGGATATGTCCCCACCACATATCTTCCGGCTCTTTAGATACAAACATTTATTTAGCTTGATTCGAGTACTAAATGAACACTAGGAATAACACAGCCAAATATGATACAGTGCCGTACCATATAAAGCCAGGTCTTTATTCCTCGGCCACCACCAACAATAAGTTATGAGAGACAGTGTTTATGTACAGTAGGTTGAAACACGGAGAATACTGTATAAAAAAGTTGAGCCCATGGTCGCTGCAGCTGTAGTTACTGTACTAAAGGAAGTGGTAAAAGTACTCACGATTCTTTTGCTATACTGTACTATAATAACTATCCAATCACCATTTAGCCATCCAATGATAATGTTATTTGAGAGCAGAGACTTTGAAGAATGTGAGCTATTCAACTCCATCCAATGATAAATGAAATTGAGGATTGAAGCAAAATGCGAACCATTCAACTGCATCAAATGATAAATTGAGGATTGATGCAAGGATATGAGCCATTCAACTCCCATCCAATGATAAGTTGAGGATTGACACAAGGAGGATCTAAACCATTCAAACTATACTCTTAACACCAAGCTGATCCACCTCCATGGGCCCAACACAGCACAAAGCCATTCCAGCAGTCACTAATCACTCTCGTACTCTCTCTCCCCCACATATACCTGAGTAACTACGAAGGGTAGAGACTTCTCTATGCAAGTTAACGCAAACTCCATCCCACATAACTCAGCTGCAGCCTAGAAAAAGAGTAAGAGAACCATCTCTCAGGCAGCCCCTTGGATAAGAAAAACCATACACTAGCTGAATTAAATCTTTTCCCCAAACAGAAAGACATCACCATGAGATATAATAAACACACATTAATATACATTTCTATGCTACTCCAAAGTCATCATCCATCAGATATACAGTTTAATATACATTTCTATACTACTCCGAAATAAGCAAAGTATATAAATAACTTTAATCATTCATTATTATGTGAACAATACACCTAAACGAAAAAAATACCTAAGGACACACAACAAAATATTATTCAGGTTTCACATAAGAATAACAATCACAGTTAAGTTTCTCTTTAAAATATAAAATATAATAAAACCTACTGTTTGACTATCCTCTATAAGAATTGTAGAAACTTTCATCCATCATTGTTCCACACGTTTTATTCTTTACACCCACAAGTTTGTATATAATTCCATCTTAAGAAATAATGAAGTGAAGACCTCGAGGAAAATCAATTCAAGCTTGTTTTCTCTATTTGGTGCTTCAATATATTATGAATTACTATCTATAACAGGTTTATATTTAAAAATAGGTCTCCATTTCACAGCCAATCATCTCCAATCAAATAAAAGGATTGGATTAACTTGATAAGTCAATATACCTCATGTAAGAGCAACTACAGAGTTATCAAAAAGTCCCTGTGCACTTACAATCATTAAAAATATAGTTAATTACCTTCCTTTTCCTACTTACAAAAAATAAATATTGGATATGGTCGCCTTAAAGTTAGAAGTGGATACCATTGCCAATATTTACTGTACATAGGACAAGGTATATAACAACGTAGGTATAACAAGGTATGTATATATATATAATAATGTAAGTATAACAAGGTATAACTATAGTGTTAATTATTACAGGTACACTTTATTTTTCTATGTTAAACCCCATCAGTGACAACACACTCCCTGTGTACAGTACTTACATCTTCTGCCTGTTTGACCTTCTCTAAGGTATCTTCAAGCTGTTTCACCTGTAGCTGCAGATTGGCTTTGTCTGCGGTCAGCTGGCGAACATCGCTATCCTTTTCAGAGAGACGTTTGTTCCACGCCACCTCCTCGGACTCTACCGATGCTTGTAGTGACTTGAGTAGATTTTCCTGGTGGTGCAAATTTAGATATGATTAAATCTTCAATACATGTAAACATAATAAGTTGACAGTGGGAAAACAGGAGATGTTGATGGGTTGACAAGAGGTGTGCCAGTGTAAATGGAACAAACATAACAAACCCAATGGATGGAATATATATAACCTTACTGAGGCTCCTAGCCTTGTATCTTCCACAAATAAACATCATATGTAAAAAAAAATTCATTTCTCTTTTCCCCAGAACCTGTTCAGTCATTTTTCCATCAGAATCTAGTAAATAATTCCCAGACTTTTTCAAACACATAGTGCCTAGTGTAGTTTTTTACAGTGGCGACCAAAGGCATCATAATACTAAAAAATTTGCAAAAAAACCTAAAAATGTTTCCAGCCAGTAAACCCTACCTGGCTGGCTGGAGATCATACCCTAAATATATCACTCAAATAGATCTCAAGTGATTCAACAATTCATCAAGTCACTACTCACTGTATCTGCTAAGACCCTCTGGTAATGGGCGACCTTATCAGTAACAGCTCGGACTTCTTCCTCCAGTTCACCAACTCTCTTGCTGTCGTCTGCTGCTGGCGCCGGTGTTTTCTGTAGATCTTCAACCTAGAATACAAACATATCCTCAAAATACACCCACATGTTATTTATTCATCTGACTAGACAACATTCATACTTTAAGTCTATATATTATTGTTTCTCATGGGAACAATTGTATGTAAGTGACAGAAAAATCACCCTGGATAAAAAAAAAGGGGGGGGGGGAATATTTACCTGCGTTCTAAGTTCAGCATTCTGTTTAGAGAGCTCCTCAACCTGAGATTTAAGGGCCGGGTCCTCCACCATCACTTCCACCTCCTTCTCGGCAGACATCATCGAGGAAGAGAGATGCACGTTATTCATAATTTCAATTCAATAAACACATTCATAATCATAAGGGGAAGAGAGGGTTTTTCTTCGTATATATCACCTTAACAAGCTAAGTACAATGAGAATTCTATTTAATGGACTCTAATATGGAAGAGGAGTGTAGTCCATTATATCAAAGTCATTGTGTGTGTGTGTGTGTTTTACAGACCAGTAACCAATAAACAACAGACTCACCTTCACAACTTCCACAACCTTCTCCACAACCTCAGGTTCAGATGACTGAGCAGTCTGAGTAGCGACCTGCAGCGCCTTGCTCTCAAACTCACTCAGGAACGCCCCTTGATCCTGCAACACAAATAAAACACCAAACTTTACCACAAGGTACTGTACGTGAGCTCTGGCAGCTCCTTTAATACACACTACATCACACCATACTATCATATACTGCACCTAGGTAATACTAACCATTTCTATACATCTTTAAAACTTTATAAACACCATAGACCAAATAAAGTACTTTAAAAACAAATTGTAACCTGATTTAAACATTAACATCTACTGTCTATTGTAATCAAATGAGAAAAGTAAATTCTAAGGTACAATTTAGTACAACTTAAATAGTACAGTACAGTACATGTACATGGTTACTCATGAAAAATTTTATTTGTAAATAGGAAAAGTTTTTTTTCTATTCTTCCCTCGGTGATGGACTAGGGGACGAGGCACACACGGCAGAGCACCTCAGTAGGGCATTAAAACTGACATGTGATGTACCGTATATATATATAAACCAGACTTGAAGGTCTAGAAAAAGAAATAAAGAACAGATGACTAAGACATTCTAGACCAAAAGAATCCTTCCTGAAGAAAAAAAGGTAAAAACAGAAACTGACCCACCTATAACAAATATCGACCTAAAGCTGTAAGTTACAATGAGTGACTTGACAATTCATGAAGAGAACACAGAACAAGTATACAGAGATCCATCAGTACCGGGCAGGACGATAAACTGAAGCAATACCAGACCCCCCCCCCCCACACCCGGGACTAGTTTGTGACCACTTTAACCCAGTTTAACATCAGAGAAATCAAGAGGATGGACAATTCAGCCAACTCCTCTCCTCTCCTCTCCATAAAACATATCTAACAGCCATTTGCATAATTCTCTCCCTAACCTCACCCAACCATCAGGAGAGACTGCCAATTTTTCTCTAAGCCTAACAGTAACCTCACTACAGTACATCAAATAATCAAAGACCAAATGATGAATGTTTTTCCTTAGCAAAACCTTTAGAAATATCAAGTGAAACCGCATGAGATTTGTCAGGAGCACTTGCCTGTCTTGTACAAAGTTAAAGAAAAGCTGTAGCAGGTGTAACCACACACGGTGAACAAACTGAACTTTCTTCATCAAAATAAATAACTTTTCCTATATACTGATCACACTATCATGAATAACCCTGCACAGCATGGTACAGTACTATGAACATTTCAAAAAATAACTTAATGTGCACAATATTGTACTTAAAACTTATGTAATATTGTACTTCAACCAACACGTCATGGCATGATACTGTACCTAAATCTAATTCATGACCACTACTGTACTGGTAACCTCTAAAAACAAATTATTAAGCAACTAGTATATAATATTTACTACATCAAGATAATATACGAGGCCACTATATTAAACTGTTGCTCTTCATGAAATACAAATTCCTCCTATATTAATTCCTATAGCCATAAGGACTTCAGTAGCAAACTTCAACACTGATTTTGTTATTTTTGCATCTATTAAAAACATATAAAAACACATGCTTTACATCAATTCAGTCATATACACAAAAATATTTATCAGATTTGGCTAAATATCTCAATTTTTCTTTATTTATATCACCTAATAGCAGTAATCAAGTAAGAAAACACTGATTGATAAATACTGCTGGTCAGGAGTACACTAAGGCCCCACGGATTAGTAATTTCGTCAACAAAAACAATTTGGTTAAATGACTCCTCTTGATTGATTCATTTTTCCCTACAGTACAATTTTCACTAAACCTCTGTCATGTCAACGAACCGGACTTCTACTTTCCAATCCCAGAGTAACTAAGTCGTCCATAAAAACTTGTACGTCTTTAGTTTAATCAATGTCAAAAATTTGGCTACCAAATACTTTTTTTACATTGACTTTTAACAACCCAGTATGTACCAGTAATGTATTTCTTCCACAGAGAAGAGAAAATCTCTGCAACTTCTTCAATATTCCTTAAATACCTCCAGTAAAAATATTTGAACTCTTGATGAATACATAAATAAATAAATAAATCCCTCACTGTTATGGCTGATCAGACTATAAACATTATTTGGCATCTCATCTGGTCTCAAATTCCTCTCAAATTTGACCTTGAAATCCTCGGAGCTAGACTTAACCTACCTTCACAAGCATATGACTGGGGGTGACTGGTTGACTTGCAAGCAGGGTGTAACAGGGATAAGCCAGTAATTAATACAGTCAATTAAAGATTATTATTGTGTACGGGATGAGTAAAGGCCAAACTTGCCAAGTTAAAGAAAAAGAGGGCCTACTGTTTTATAAGGTAAATTTTTTCATACAAATTTTAACTTCCTAAAAGGCAAATGTTATCGGCTAAAAACGATTATGTCACCTACAATTGGTTACCCTGGGTGTTAAACGATTCACTATTTCCATACAATGTCAAGGACGAATTACAGTCTGAAAATTTTGACTTTCACCATTTTACAATTTGAGTTCCAAACCTAAAATTTTAAACAGTTTAGGATACAAATACTGCACTGTCCAGGGTAATAGTTATTAGTGTGTGTGTGTGTGTTGTGTGTGTGTGTGTGTTGTGTGTGTGTTATGTGTGTGTGTTATGTTTTTGTTATGTGTGTGTGTTATGTTTTTGTTATGTGTGTGTGTTATGTTTTTGTTATGTGTGTGTGTGTGTGTGTGGGTGTGTGTGTGTGTGTGTGTGTGTGTGTGTGTGTGTGTGTGTGTGTGTGTGTGTGTGTGTGTGTGTGTGTGTGTGTGTGTGCGTGTGTGTGTGTGTGTGCGTGTGTGTTGTGTGTGTGTGTGTGTGTGTGTGTGTGTGTGTGTGCGTGTGTGTTGTGTGTGTGTGTGTGTGTGTGTGCGTGTGTTGTGTGTGTGTGTGTGTGTGTGCATGTGTGTGTGTGCATGAGCATGTGTGTTTGTGTGTGCATGTGTGTGTGCGTGCATTTGTATGTGCATGTGTGTGTGTGCATTGTGTGTGTGTGCATGTGTGCATGTAAAAAAAATAATAGGTACCCAAATACACTTGTTCCATCAAGTAGTGTATAAAAAATAAAAATAAATCCAGTTTCATTCCTCTTACCTAACTCAGGGTAAATATTTCACTCCCTTTGTTACCTCAAGTTCAACAACACCCAAAGAAAAAATACAATAACCCATACTTGATATAATAATAAATTGAACAAATAATCCTACTTTAACATCAGCTGCATCTTTGCCATATTGTTTTTTGCACACGACTGGTTCTGGTTCAGTTGTGACACTTGGGAGGGAGACAGACTCATCTGCCTTGTCAACACAACCGACAGGGATGTTTTCCTCTACACAAACAGGTGTGTCCACGGCCTCTGCCTTTTTTCCCTGTGCAGATGTGGGAGTATTTTCAGGCACTGCTGCATTATTGGGTTTAGCCCCAGAGGCCTTCTTCCCTCGGTTCTTCTTCTTGGCCATCTTAACGTAGGAAGTAAACAATACAACTTCCCTGTGAAGTATTTGTTAACTGGTCTGTTATGTTCTCAGAGCTTAAAGCACTCTCTCATAGTGATTAATGGGGAATTATTGGCATGTGTCCTAATGTTACACCAGACGTCCCAGAGTCCTTTCCTGCACTTCACGCCCGGGCCAGCTCCACTGAGGCCGACGCAGTGCCTCCTCTGCCTCTGCCTCTGGGATCAATACTTTAATCAATACACACACTCAGGGTGGCACTGCACCACGGCTCCTCGCCAGCCTTACCAACCCCACACCCAGAGCTCATTATTGCTCGCTCACTCACTCAAACACTCTCCCTATTTTGTACATTTATCATAGTATCACTGGATATTTCCACTGTATTTAACATATGAATTAACTAACCAGAGAAATAAAGCACGCCTACAAATTGAAAATTTGATTCTGGGTTATCTGACGTGGAGCTAACAACTGCAGTATGACACGCACAAAGCCTAGCCATTGGTGTGAGGCACATTGCAACAGTTAGAGCTCTGCTGCTGTAGGTATCAGGTGGAGGACCCAAAGCCTTTCAATCACTGCCCCTACCCCCCACCTCCCTCCCCAAGGTAACCTGAGGTCGTTAAAGATGCTCTACAAATGCTGCCATCATAAAATGTGCACACATACATACACTCATTCACATCCTCACTCATCCACCCTTTCACTCACTCCCTCATCCATTAAATCATCCACCCATCTATTCACTCGCCCACTCATTAACTCCAAAAACTTAGTAATGTTTCCTAGTAAAACAAACAAGACTATCTCTTTACCAACACATCCTGACACAGAAAAGCCGAGAAAGTCAACAAACTCGACCATCCCATCTCCTGATGTCTCTACAACCTTGGTCAACATCCAATTGTAATCTAGGCTTACATACCTTTGAGTAAGATTTAATAAAATTACCTGAATCGAAGTTATTCATAACCTAACAACTGAATCCAAAACACTGGTGATATTAGACAATGTATAAAAAAAAATTCAATGCTATATTAAAACTTGGTTAAGCTACAGTACACATTTAATATAGGAATAAACTGAACCTACAAACTGGCAACAAAAGGACTTCATCATGGAGGGAGAACTGGATCAATACCATAACACTGTCCCTCTCAATCAATAAAGATAATCAATAACAAAAACTGCTAACTCTCCTGTCAGCAGTAGCAGTTAAGATTTCTGGGGGGGCACAGAAATTTGTTGAACCTGGACAGCAGCCCCCCAACCTACAGATATAAAAAGATGCTTATTTGGTTTACTAATTTATATTTTTTCTCCTATTATGTCAGTACCATATCACCATTCGGTCTCTCCCTCTTATCAAACCAAGCCACACCACACCCAGCCTCCTCCTCACCCCCCCTCCTCTCACCACACTATCATCCAGCCCTCTCACCACACCACCCTCCCTCCCCCTCTTACCACACCACCCTTCCTCACCCACCACCCTTCCTCCCCCTCTTACCACACCACCCTTCCTCCCCCTTCTTACCACACCACTCTCCCTCCTCTCACCACAATAACCCTACACGTCACGCTCCACATCATTCCCTATCATACCACCCCTAACCCTGAGCTAGTTCCCTTTAGTTGCACTCCATCACCGTGAACTTCCCTCATTCCCCGCACTCCTCAAATACCAGACTCACTCCCCTTCCACCCCGTATCTTTCAGCAACTTTATAAAGACACTTAGCACATACAGTAAGTACCTCTAATGACACAACTATAAAAACATAAGCTTGAATTAAGGTAACTGTCAGCCTCCCTACCCCTTTAACAGGCTACTCATGTGTACCTCCCACTGTCCATTTAAATAATAATAATCTCCTTAATGAATATCACTATCATAAATTGACACAAAAAAAAGGTTTAAATAAGATTAAATTAATCCATATCCACTGTAATTAATTAGAATAATGACATTAGTAATTAATCCATATCCACTGTAATTAATTGGAATAACACTAGTAATTAATCCATACCCACTGTAATTAAGAGACTATAATAAAAGAATAATAGTAGTAATTAATCCATATGCACAGTAATTTCCTATAAAACACATGACTCCCATTACAAGCTGTGGAATTCTACATAAAAATAAAACTCTCTCCATCAGAGATCTTCCTTTATATACAGTATCAAGAAAAATAAAACAATAAAAATAATAAAATAAAAAAGCCATTAAACTTACGAGACATTATAGATAATCCACGTTCACCACACCTTTGTTAGGCTCTGTTAGCCGTACATTGATTACATGGGTTAAGGATCAAGATAAGCCACTCAAAATGGTCCATGCTAAAACTTACTCACTACTGTACTGTACAATGACAATATACTTACCTGTTGCTGGTCATAACAAGTCTATATATATATAGATATATATCTTGGTTAAGAGTATTATATGAAGCTTTGGTTTGGTTTCCCAGTGAAAAACAAGGTTCCGGTTGACGTTTTTTTTTTTTCATGCTGAAGTCAACCCACTATTTTTTTTATTTATTAACTTTATCGATATTAATTTACTTGTCATAAATATCTGACATGGAATTGAGTATTAATACATACAATTGTTCCGATAGTGAAGGAGCATCATTATTACCCCCCCCCCAAAAGAGTAACAATCTACATGGCTGCCCACAGGAGGACAAGCATTGCAGCATAATTTCATCTCAAAGCTTGCAAACTGTTCACGAAAATCACTATGTACAGGCCTGAAAAATTAGGACAACAAAAACATAACCAAAAGTGCAGAAGGGCCGGAGCACCAATCAGAGAGCAAGAAGGGCCACGGCAGCAAAGAAGTTTAAAACCTGTACACGTTGCATGACACAGCCCACCGCGTCCATGCGTCTAATGGTATTTTAAGTTATATCTCGAGAGAATCACCACAAGATGCCTGTTTGTTGCTCGAGTCGAATCAAAAACTCACTCATGAGAAAAATTCCCGTTTAGACCTGTGCAGTTACCCTAATATTGTTATTCTTGTTCACCTTCATATTTACCATCATAGCCTAGCAGTAAGGGGAGGGGAGGGGACCAGTAATTTTTTCCCAGGACACTTTCCCTACAATCTTAGTCTAATCACACTTCTAATGCCAATCACGACAGGCCAAACATCACCTAAAAACCAAGTCAAATTGCAATAGTAAATTATCATCTCTATTTCTTTACCCACATCCTTGTAGCCTTGTGCTTTTTCCTTCTACTGTCTCCTTTCATATATTTAGTAAGACGAGCTTCTTCTTTCTTTATACAGTACAGACTACATAATTTTGTTGTGCAATAGAATGGTACTGTACCCACCCACTACTGTATGTGCCACTGTATTTCCTTTCTGAAGTTCCCAGCAGGGTAGAACAGGTGTGGGAAATATTAGGCAAAATATTATCCCCAATCCTGAATTCCTCTTACAGAACTCAAACCTACCAACTAATAAATGTTTTCACTAGGGGCCAGCCACATTGAACCAGCACGTGGATAGCTTCAAGCGGTTCTTAAAATGATCTTCTCTCGAGGTATTGATAAAAGGGAATCACTTAGGGTGGCAATTAATCTTGTATCTAAATCAACGCCATCTACTCTTTTTCCCAACTATGGTATGTCTCTGCACCGCTCTTCACAAATCCTGCACCACCAGAATAATAACTACATCAAAAGACACTGTTTCCATAATAGTTATTAGGTCTCACTGCAGGAAACATTACCTTATCATAAATGAGCTGACCAGCTGACATGAGATCCCTTCAGAAGGATATTTCACGATAATCAAGTCATGCAAACGTCTAGTATTAACAAAAACATTCATTATATATTGTGTGCACTCCATAAGAAAATCCTGAAAGAACTCCAAAGTTATTTAAGTGCATCAAGAGGTAGAAGTGCACCTAACATTGTAATTGAATGAAAATTAACAATAGGCAAATAAGAATTTTTATAAGTGCAAGTATCTTAGTTCATCCCCATTACAAGCCAACAATACTGGACTATTTACCCCGGAACCTTGTTCTTCAGTTTAGCAAGTGATAAATGTGAGCAATTTAGGACAGCATGACTGGCAAATGATTTACCTGGTATGTCTTTTTCCTAACAGGAAGGGCCTGAAATGGGAACAACTGCTGTAGGAAGGTGCTGCTAATCTTCCACATTCATGGCAAGAAAATATTTGTCAAACTATGTTACTGATCAGTGAACTGTATCAACAAACTGTACTTGGGAACATGCAGCACTCAAGGTCTGCTGCTGACTTGGGCATCACTGGGTAGGTATTACAAATTATTGGGAAATACAACAAAGTTTACTTTTAGTCAACTTGCCCTTGTCCACAACATTTTCTGGAATTGGAACCTATTGAATGCATCACCCCTGTATGCTGTTTACCCTCAAAATAATAATAAATTAAATATATATGCATATTATATACAAAGTTGTTACATCATACACCAAATTATATCATGTTGTCAAAACCCTTTCCAGTGATCATTAAAACAGATGAACAATAATTCAATAATATAAGTTTATAACCCAGAGTAAGTATCAGACTATGACACTGTTCAAGCTACTCAATGCTCAAGTAAAATTCAATTCACACAAAAAATTTGTCAGAGAGGCAAATAATCGAGATCAAACCATTCACGTACAAGCAGTGCTCCCTCGTTCAAGCATCGATCTAGTGCATGAAGTCTCATCTCTTGCCTTACCCATGAAGTCAGGTGCAACGAAAAAAGTACAAAATTCACATCATACGTACACTCTCACACACACGCACACCAATAAATGCATAAGTACTCACCAGTGCGTCGTCTACAACAACCTCAGGGAAAATTCTTCTAAGGACGGCACGAACCTTTGCTTTTTCCTCCTCGACCTCGCCAGAAGCCTCCTTCAGGGAAGAACGAAACATTAGTGACCAGTGACAACCGGTACTACATCAACCATATACTCCAACATTTACTTCCTTATAACATACCACACCTGCTCATACAGTACACAGTCAAGTATAACTGCAGCCAAAACAGTTCCTTTCCACAACTCTTATTCATATAATTAGTTAAACAAAAAAGTTTACATATGAATGAACTTTCCTTAGTTTAGCTTTAACCTTGCATGGTCAATGTTTAAGAAAGGAATAACAACTCCTTTCCTCATCAATAAAGCACCAGAGTTGAAGACATGTTGCTTCCTGAATCATGACAAGTGATATGTGATCTTTCTTGATAATATTTATACCACCAATTACTGTAGAATTCATTTCCTGCAATCATACCTAAGTGAGAAACAGTAGAATGGAGAGATCCCCCCCTACACACCCCCAAAAGTGTCACTGATCACCAAAACAGTATTAATGGTATCAATGACCCAAAATTGTTAATACTAAGTAGATACAAGACACCAGTACATTTTTGGTCTGGTTACCAAACTCCATAAGCAATCACCATTACTTACAACTGAATACCATGAACAGAAGGTGGTGATTTGTCTCATTATCCACCGATATACAGTAGTGTAAGTGGGGAGGGGAGGAACTAAACGAGGGCCCTGTTTGAATACTCCTTTAACCCCTGGCAGCTGAATGAAATTGTTTAGCAGTAGTTGAATAAAATATCTAAAGTGTAGGTCCCATAGTGAAGGGGTTAATCTAGGGCTAGTTACGAGGACTTAAAGAAAAGTGGACATCAACAAGTGAGTTCTCCTAAATGTCAGGTAGTGAGGTCACCTACATGTCAACAGAGCAAGAGAAATGTTTTGTTGTCATAATGAGAAATGTTCTGATGCCATATAGAGCACGAATATGTCCTGTGCCTGGTGTCAGGGAGGTAATTAAATTTATGTAACAGATGAAAGAAGAAAGGATGAAGGAAAACAAGAAAGAAAATGAAAGAACAGAAAGCATTTCTGTATGACTACAACTACTCCACAGGAAATTTTTAACTCTTCAATAATTTTGGAATTCGGAAAGCAAAACCCCACTAATATTTTTATCCAGGCCCAGCAATATCAATTAAAAAATAAGATTTGTGTAGTCTACTTCCCTTGCAAATTACTAGTCACAAATTGCAATCAAGTCGAGCATACAGTCCTGGCATCAACATACCCAATCAAGACTTGCAACAGGTGCAAGAACTACAGTGAAACCTCTATTTAACGGACACGATAATCCTCATGCAATACGGAGAGGAGGAAAGTCCATTATACCGAGGGTCCTTTAGATTATATGGAGAAAGAGAAGTCCGTTATATCGAGGTTTCATTGTACTGAATAATCTTTTACACATTTGTGGGACCAAAGAACATACGAGTAGTTTACTTTTATTCTAATGATTATATAATTAAAAAAAAGTAATGGAAAAATACTTTGAATAATATTATGATTACCTGTACTAAAGAGACTTCCAGGAGCCAACCATTGTATACCAGAGGTGGCTACAGTTGAAGCCTACTAGTGTATTGATATTAACACCTAGTGTACTGTGTCCCCCTAAACAATTATCATCATTATTATTATTATGTTAAGTGTACTGAAGCCTCAATCCCTATGTAGAGTTTTCTGAATTATCGAGGTTGATATCTCGAATCTACCGCGTTGAGTTATATACCAATTAGGGGTTATTCTCTCGCCTCGAGCCCTACACACATGAACGTACTATCTTACTGTATACCACATGATGTGTTATAATGTGCGGTTCTCAAATATTCAACTGTACTGTACTAGCCTTGGGTGACGTGACGATGGTGCCACAGTAGTTATTATGTTAAATCCTTTCCCAGTTTGTGTGACGTGGATTAAGGGTTATTGTACAATTACCTCAAAGGAGATATGGTAGAGAGGAGAAGAGGAGTGCAAGACAAGTGTACAAAAATGAGAGAAAAAAGATCAAAGCAATAAAGAAATATTCTACACCAACTTGTTGAAGAACATCATCTTGCAAAACTATTCCTCGGCTAAATTTCAAGGTTTTCTGCCAACTGGGATTCAATCAGCCTTAGTAAGTAGTGTACAGTACTGTATTAATCAAAGCCGCATTAACTTCACCTAAACAAGCTTCTATTATGCATTTCAAAAAGATACAGCTTAAAAAGGTCCTATTCAAGGCATTTGTACTTTAAATATATATACTCTGTACAGTAAATAAAACTGATATTCAAATACTGAAAATCTTAAAGCAATCATGCTCACTTGCTACATTCTACTTTTGCCAAGCAGTATCTTAATGTCAGAAAGTAATAACATTTGTATACTGTATAGCATTCTGTAAGTCCCACTAACATGTAAAGCACTATCAACTGTTATGTACCAGACTAGAACTGAGAATCCAGTCAGCTAAAAGGAGATGAACAACCTTCAGGTTTTGTCCCACTCGGATATCATATGATATAAAAAGCCAGTGCATATTTTCTTTCTTTTCCACATATACAGGACTGTACATATATATCTTTCCTATGCAACAAAGTATAACACAAATGTTAAAAATAAGAAGAAAAGTCATTCATTTCTACAACCCCATCAACTTTGTTGAAGGGAATAATAAGTCTATTTACTAATTGATTCCCAACACAAGAATTTATTACTATCAACCTCACTCCCTCCCTCTCATGTTAACAGAGATCCCCTTGTGCCTCCAGTACACCCGAGAAACTTCCCCCCAATCTTAATACTTTAAGATACTTCAATAGCTGCAGCCATTCCCACACCTGCCAAATTACCACCGCAACTATTTCTGGCTTACTTGTCATACCACCTGCTAAACTGATATAATAGCCTGAAAAATGAATAGGCTGAATGTAAATAAACTAACATCCTGGTAATTTGGGCTACATTTACAAGTACGTATGATGAAACGCCAACAACTCGGCACTGTACCAATTGAGGCTACTTGCATTGAACAGCCCCATTATTCAAAGAGGTTCTTTGATCTAATACTGTAGAGATGATGACTGGCAATGGTTAAGTCCCCTACCACACTGCAGAACAAAACCTGTAGGTTGTCTTCTCATTAATAAGGAACCTACAGTCAAAACACCTTGCAAAGCTTGCTTACTAACAGTAGAGCAGCACTTACATCCACCTGCTTGAGTCTAGCCATCAGTTTTTCCTCTGTGCTCGTTAAGGCCTCCAGGACTTTGTGGTTCTTTTCTCGTAACTCCTACAAGGCAGGGAATTAACAACACACATTGTTAGACTTAAGGGAATCTAGTATTGAAGTTCAGTAACAAGCTGGTTAATAAATATTGGGGTATATGCATTCCATTAAGTTATCCTCTTATGATAACTTCAAATATATATCAAATTTGCAAAAAAACAAAAAAAAACAAAAAAAAAAGATTTCAAATCTAGTGAAAATCTCTTGTAAACAATCACAAGATCAATGTTATACAGAGTGGCCACAACTAAGCTAAAATCTCAGGTGTAAAAAGCAATTCCAGGCTGCATCAGGTTTGAATCATAGGGTGTCCTAGCAAGCCCACACAGTAATAAGACACGACATGCGTACCAGCCTTCTGTCTGCTGATGGAGGACGAGTCTCATGGGGCACAGGCAAGAGGAGCAACACTAAGAGGCAGAGGGGGAAGTCTACACACAATCACATCGTGACCAAAGTTTATTGAACGCACTCTCGGGCGTTAAGTGAGCCGAGTAGAATTCAATCACGGATATTGTTATGATCTCTCCCTCCTTTAGACAACAGGGGCATAGACTCAAGCTTATCTCCTACAGAAAGTATCCAACAAGGAATGAGGACAACAGTGTGCATATGCTTATTACAGATCAATATCGTTTTCTCAAGTGTTCATTAACTGGCGGTGCAACATGCTACGGTGTTCGTTCTGCCGACTGTAGGCAGGTTTAACCAACTGGATGAGAGGTGAAAATACCAAACATAATCAGCAGTCACTAAGAAGCAGTAGGGTCACTAACCAAGTGATAGCTACAGTATCTTAACACTACAACAGATTACATTATCATACTACACTAAATTCTATTACCTGGTTTATACCTAGTCAAATCTGGGCCCAAACCTCCTGGGTGACCACCACATCAACCAGCCCTTACTGCCACTATGGACTGGATGATCACCAGCATTTTAAAGAAACTTGTCTTCTCTCCTCTACATCTTCCTTCATTCACTGATGATAATTTAAGAATTCATAATCCTTTTTGTTAAAATTTCTTGTTTGTACTTTACGCATATTCTATTTATCTTCGGCTTGTCTGGGATATCTGGGGACCAACTTTTTAGGTATTTATGTATCCATTAGGATAAATTTCTTGCTTCTACACTCCAAGCCACACTACTGAAGATCTCCCAAGTAGCTGGTGTTTGACTGAAGAGATGGGGGGGAAAACCATTCTTTGTACATGTGTTGTAGTTTGAAGAAATCTACCCCTTTTTTTTACCACACAAATATTCCAGTTTGAAGTGGACACAAGTAGTGAACATTATCAGCATTATCTAATCTATCACTTTCTAGACTTCAATAGTGCCCTAGGCATACTCTCTGAAGGTTAGATCATCTGAATACATTATTATTACCTTGTGGTCCTTTCACATTCCAATCCATCCTATGATAATGTAGGACTATGTTGTATTCTATTGCCATTATATTGTTTTTCATTCTTTCTGGAGCAAAATGATAGGTGGTGACTATCATACTGTTTGCTTATTGGAAGACTTAGTTGATGTCCAATTATAGATGGTTTCTGCAGCTGATAAAATTGTAATACTGTTCCTATTATTTCCCATAAAGGATGACATGATGTAGAAGTTGATCTAAAAAATATATGAATACCCAACGGGAATGAAGGACGGCAGGGTATTGAACACAGTACCAAGGTATAAAGCTTCTCACTGTCAACACAAAAACATGTCTGATGGTCTATTTGTCAAGGTTTAAATAGAAAGTTGAATATCTACATTCCTATGAGACCTGCTTCTTCCTGGGCCTCCATTTTGTGCGTTAACTTTCCACAGTGCACTTTTGCTAACACCTTCCTGAAGCCCATACACTGTGCCTGTAAGTTGCAGGAATTCTCTCTATCAGCAGATTTGTACATTATCTTATTCCACTGACCCAATTGTCGAAATCTTTCTCCCCAAAAATATGGTTTTTAGGTTTTGTTCATTATTTCAAAATTATTAAAAACTGTGCTTCAAAATGGCCTTTTCAAGATAACTGATTTTATGGTGAGAGACAAGGTTGTCATCTTATTCTCCGATTGGGTTTCTTCACTATTTGTGGTACAAGAATATGGTAAGGCAACCTTTCTATTGCAACATCCACCTGAGAGTTTCCTTATGCTAATGAGGCACTGCAAGCTTCTTATTGCAGTAATGTCAGAGTGGTCTTCCTTTCTTACTCAACATGGCATTGCCAACTTCTTGTTCTAATTAATGTCTGGATGAACTTCCTATTATATCATGACCTCTTAAGCTTCTTAGAATCAATGAACGGACAATAATACACACACAGATACTTCAATACGTTACATCCACTATACAGTACACCCTACATACGGAAGAAGTCTATACACTAGTCGTGTACATCATAACATATATACAGGAATCTCTAACCTCAATTAACTTACCGGTGTTGGTAATCATAAGTGAGGGGGAGGGAGGGAGTCAGGGAGGGTTAATCCAGGCTTTATAATCAGTGTGTACACAACAACACATTCATAAGATTAAGGAAAAAATGGAGAAAAATAATAATAGATGAATTAAAATCAAGTCATCTAATAATTAGAGCCATGCAAAGTTCCATAATAAGAGGGAGTGTGACAAGTACAGTACAGTGGTATGACAAGCGCTGCTGCTGCCGGAACAACTGAAACACCTTGAGTCTCCGTCATACTCACGTTGTTCTTTGCTCTTTGACTTTCCAAATCTTCTTTTAATCTGGTGATTTCTTTATTCAAATGAGCTATTTCGGAGGATTTTTCTTCTATTAGGCTCTCTTTCTCCTTCATTCTGTAAGATAAATATAAACAAGAGTATTAGTGGTTACGAATTATACCAATCAAAAAATATGACAAAGATAATCATGTAACGTTAACTCAGCACTTCCCCATACAAGAACAGTTAAATTCAAAATACAGTATTAATAATGTATGCCAAAGATATTAATGGATTTATGGGACCTGTAATTCTCTGCTTCCCAATGTATGACTTCTCTAATACTAAATGCTCTTTAATATGCTTTTTTGGTACAATGAAACTTCCTCTAATTAATGGACTAAACGGAGAGGAAAGTTCATATGTCGAGGGTCCGTCAGATGTGAAACCTCCATCAAAGGAACTAAATATAGAGACGAGTCTGGTATATCGAGGGTCTGTCAGATGTGCACATCTATCTAACGGAGTGTGTGGAGAGAGAAGTCCATTTATATATGGAGGTTTCACTGTCTTAAGTTTAAAAAAATATATAAATAAAGATAAAATGAAGCCTTACAAAGACTCTAGATGGGCGGTGTCATGTGCTGGGGTCTGTTCTGCATGTATATCCCCATTCTCTTGGCCTTCAGCGGCAGGACGGACGCTCTGAGACGCTAACGACTCCTTCTCCTCCTTTAAGCGCTCAATCTGGTGGTGGGATGAGATAAAACACTTAAAAATCAAAGCAAAAGTAATGGCATTTAAGTAAAACTGTAATGTCCTTTCAATGCCGATTATCATCCCCCAATATTCCATCTTCCAGAACATGGACCACACAAGCCATCCTAGTTTAAGTACAGTAAATGGATACAAGATTTTTCTCATTAATTTGTCTGTTGTGTGGTGAATGCCAACCACTGTGAAATACAGTATAAAGGAAATTAAAATTTTGGCTTATATTTAATGACCTCTAAAAAAAATCCTTAAAAAATAAAGAAAAAAAAATTCAAAATGAAAGTCTTTACAAAAACCCACCTGAGTATTTTGGTCTAACACCACTTGGCGTACACTACAAAGCTCAGACTCCACCTGGATCAGTCGGGAATCTACCTCAGCTTTCTCGTTTATTGTCTCCTGCAAGAAACAAACAGCATGAAAAACCCTAGTGTGAAACCTAATCGACAACGTTAATTTAACCCCTACACTATGTAGATGACCCAATTATTTTATGTCTTAACTATACAATGATCATATAAATTTACATCAGTGAACCAAGCATGAATGAAAGAAATCATCAAATAGATTTGTATGACACATTATGGTAAATAATGGCAAGAACTAAAAAAATTCCATTTCAATAGTCATACCCACACACCCATATTTCAATACTGTAATTAAAATACAACAAGTTTCATAAATATTTTACCTCGAATTTGTGCTGTATTTGTGCAAATTTAGTATTTTCACTTGCTAGCTGCTCGCTAAGAGCATCCCGCTCTGCATCTATGGCTGCCAAATCTGACAGAGCTTGAGCACGTGCTGCATCAGCATTTTGAAGCTGTGCCTGCATCTCTGACAGCTGGGCATTGCGAGCTGCATCTTCCCCAGCTCGTTTTTCTTCAAGAGCTCTGATGTGCTCTTCATATTGTTGACATCTTTGAGTCAGTTCTTGGTGCTCTTGTCGAAGCACCTTGGCCTGCATTTCTGCTTCACTGAGTGAACCACGTAATGTGACAACTTCGCTTTCATTGGTGGTACTCTGTAACTGTTCCACCAGTTGTTGTTGCTGCTGGATTTTAGTCTGGTACTCCTGCTCTAAGGACGTGCGCAACTCGTTCAGACGTGTCGCCTGTGCTGCTTGAGCGCTAGCGGCCGATGCCTCCTGTTGACGGGTATGGTTGGCGATGGACTCGTCCAGCTGGGCCTTGAGTTTTGAAGATCGTGACCGTTCACCGTGGAGATCAGCACACAGGTCGGTGATCTTGGCAGTGAGTGCAGAGTGAGCCTCATCTTTCTCACGTAAGCGATTTCCTACTTCTTCCAATTGGCGTTTCAACTGAGTGATGGGGTCCACTCGGCCTTTCTTGACCCAGTCACCTCCGGCATTGTTCTGCTGCTGTTTGTTAAGCAGAGCATCAATCAAAGTTTGGATCTCGTTGCCAGACAATGGTGCACGCTGAACCATAGGGAGAAGCTTGGACTCGCTCAATGCTGCAAAAAGATAAAAATCCAGTTAATCACCACAATGACAGTACAGTACGGCAGTATATGGAGAAAAGTATCTTTTTTAATATTTCAAGAATTTTTACCTCTTGTCAACTATATAATATAAAGGGTGTAATCTGGTGGTGTGGAAATACTGAGTGAGTAGGAATGATACATTATCTAACAAGCCACCAACTCCACTCTCAATGAAAGCACAGTAAACCAGACCAACCCTGTCATTTCAACACTCCACAGAATGGGTCCAAAAGAGAGCTATAATGGAGTCTCAAAAGACTCCTTACAGTATAATCATCTTGGATCACTGTGAGGAAGAGCAGGTTTTTCCTAGAGTATTCATATACCCAAATAAGAGCGAGAGAAAGAAAAGTTAAATGCAGATGCAAAATATTGGAACAGGAAGCTTATAAGTGATACAAGAAAATAAGTTCTTTTATGACTAACTTGTGATATCATTTTTCTGCTTTTCCTTCTTCTTCTTCTTATCCTGGGCAGGAGCTGGAGCCTTCTCAATGGGGATAATTGGTGGATCAGCGGCATCCACCTCTTCCACTTTTGCGGCAACAACTGAGGCCTCAACAACCTGGAAAATATACAGTACAGCAAATATTAAAAAAATAATTTAACAACTTGCTCTAGAAATTATCCAAAAAGATTACATTACTACTGTATATAAAGATGTATCAAATGTATGAAACTTCAATAAACAACAATTCATCTCCTTAACTTGCATTGAATACTTAGAGAATATATAATTACAGTATTGCTACAATTCACCTTTTTCCGCTTAACTGCCACTGACGCATTAAGGATTATTTTTTCATCAAAGACCTCGCTCAATGAATACAGCACACAAAAACACCAATGACACTCACTACTTCCTTGGTGGCTTCCTTGGCTGCAGGGGGTGAGGGCGTAGCAGGTTCGGGAGCAGCCTCTACCTTAGCTGCCTCGGTTTTAACCAGGAGGGCCTCATGAACCTCCTCCACCACCATCTTCCGGGGCACCTCTTCTACCTCTCTCTCTTTCTCTTTCTTCTTCTTCTTTTCCTTCTTCTTCTCCTGCATTATGTACATGAATTTTATTAACATGAATATATGTTAACCATTTTGCCTTTGCTTGAATCACACACAATCATTTCCCTCCTAAAAACTAAAGCAAATTTTTCATTAATTCTAATCTTCTACACTTAATGATAATAAGCTTAACTCGATAAAATACTCCAAGCTGTGTAAAATTGTTAGTATAATTTCCAAAAGGTTCATCTCTCCGCAAGCTTACTACGCTAAATTCCTTCTTGACCCCTTGAGCACAAGGACCTTACAGGCATCTAATTCAAAGTCAAAACTCGTATAAGACAGCGATGATAAAGCCTAAGCAAACAAGTGGGTGGAGTGTGTTAAGAAGTTCACCTGGGTGGGCTGGGGCAAGGGTTCAGGCTCTACTACAACAGGCGGTGGTGGTGGTGTAGGCTCAGGCTCGGGCTCAGGCTCCACCTCCTGTGCAATTGTAGCTCCCATAAGCTCTGTATCGTCCTTCTTCCCTTTCAATTTCCGTACCTATGAGTGAGAGTACATTCAATATAAAGACTAAAAAGAGCAAAGTAGATGTATTTAGAAATAAATAAATAAACAGCAACATCTAACAATGCAATGATGAGTAAACTGCAAACATCATTATATATTCACAACTGACATCACACTTGGGGAGTTTTATCACAGAACGTGAAAAAATATGAATCATTTTGCCCTTCAAGTTATTTGAAGTACAAGAATAATGGAATTTGCCTCTTTCGATGTTCACTCTGACATTTCAATACAGTACCTATATTAAGACACAGCTGACTTAGGCATCAATTTTTGTGGTGTTTATTCTTTCTCTCTGTGGTCTAAGATGTATAATATGACTACTGTATTATAATAAAACATTTGACTATTTACATACTACCTGCGAGGGAGAGCAGTGATTACCTAATGGCAAGGAGCTCTGATTATCATCAAGAAAAATTTAACAAAGAACCAAATGGATTAAAATAATTTACATCAACCCAGTACAATATTCTAAAAAAAAGGATAAGTTATAGCCTGATATGAACAATCCAGTTTGTCATGATGTTTGCAACATTACTAAGGTTTCAATGTTCATGTATTGGGGTAGGGCATTGCCCCTTCCATCTTGGGACTGCCATGGATCAAGTGCCTTCTCAAAACACCTAAAGGTTTGGCCACGCAGCCGAGTGTTATTAATACTTGGCATGTTACGTGAGGTGGAAATTTAATAAAAAATGTGATGTTAAACTTACTTTAGGTTTCTTGTGCTGCTTTTCTGCCTTGGTTTGTGCACTCTCCTGTTCACGCTTATGCCGTTGTTCTGCTACAGCTTCTTCAAATGGGGTTTCCTTTGTGCCAAGAGTGGCCAACAGGTACACCAACCCCGTCAACACCACCACCACAACACCAAGAACCAAAATGTCCATGATGTCCTCCTATCAACACAACTGAAATTAATAATCATCATCATTCCCTATTCTTAATGTCTAATGCAAGTGTTTTGAGTAGAGTACAAATTTGTCTTTTACCACAAGTGTCATTTACCATATACGGTACTGTATAATGAACAAGATATAATGTCAATATTCTTTGCATATACAGTACAAAAAAATAAAGCACTTTGCACCAGTGATAACCCTTTAACCAACTAAACATCCTGTCAGTTACCTAATAAAATTTGTAATCTAAGCAAACTTTACCTGATTTGAAGTGTTTTGTCCCTATTCAATATGCATAGGTATTGCACTGTACATTCTTTCATCAACCCATTCAATACCTCTCAGAATCAGATGCAACTTGCAAGACCTTACCCAGACTCCAGTCAAGCTCCCTAATAACTTCACATGTTAAAGGTCAGTCACAACATTTCGACTTCAAACACAGTACAGTATACACTTATCTAAACTTCTCAAGGTACTGTACAGTACGGTTACAAAAATACAAACAGTCCTCAAGCTGTATGGTGTGAACTCTTCTGAATACTGTACCCGGATGAACTAAAGGTACAGTATGGTACCATAATTGGTTTAAAAATAAGTACTGCACCTACAAGCCACTTCTCTGATCACAATCCTATTAATGAGGTCAGTTTTTTCAGTCTTGTGTACACCATTTTCTACAACAGGACAAAGCGAGCCATAACCAAAGGTCATTCATCCATTCTTAATAGGTGGAAAATTTAAAGAAAGATTTAGTTTATCTATGAAAGTTCGGTGTACTGTTCTGTATATATAAACCCTTGGATCACCAGTAATGATTTTCTTGGCAGTGTAATGTGGTAAGATCGCACAGGTGTCGCTCAATATCTTTCATACACCATCAGATATACCCAATATTTTTTTTTCATCTACGACAAATAAATTGGCTAAAGGGTGAAATGCTTCTTACAATTGATTTTAAATAGCAGCCCCATACATATAAACTCAAAATACACATATCATACCATTACACCAAATTAATTTACATAACTTTCATCAATTCACATCAGAAATAACCCAATAAAAGCCCAATAACTAGGAGAATAAAAATGTAACAACCGAGGAACAATCTTGGCATCGTGAGAAAACAAACCAGTAAATATAAAGTGCAACAGGAGAGAGCAAAGGGCTGAGGCAAGGTTCTCGCCCTCTGCCAAGGTCAACCACTTCCAAGTTGTCTTCAGTTCAACATTTCAATCCCAATGTTCCCAGATATGAGTGAATGGGCCCGACCTACAACCACTTTGCACTGTCACATATGGTCACCCTCACGAAAAATACCTCGACTTTTCATAACTTTTTAACCATTATAATTCTAAGCTATACCTGATACATTATAATTCAAGCAATTGGTAAATTAATTGTACATGTGTGAAGAAAAGTCTCTTAGTTCTGAATAAAGTACCCCTGTATTTCGAAAGATGGGACCTAAATAGCACTGAAAGAAATCACACTAAAGTCACTTTCCAATCCATTTCCCGAGGTGTCCCCTCGCCAAAGACTGAAGACATTTAAAGCACGACATTTTCAACCATTAATTATTAAATGTTATATATTTTCGGAAAACCACTACATCAGGGTTTTCCAGTTAGCCCAGAGTAAAGCCAGAATACACCATCCTTGCCAAGGCAAACACTGTACAGTACTGTACCAAGATGGAGAGCAAAGCATCAACATAGGCCTAAGCCTGTGTACACTATATACCAGTTAGGAATTATAGACAAAACTTGGTTGAGTACAATGCCATTCTTTTGCAAAAAAAATTGCATTATAACATTTTTTCAGAGGAAATGGTGTTCCTTATCTATATTTTAGCACATACCCCAGGCATTCCTCTTATTAGTAATTACAGATTTGTCATTTGAAAATTACTATACAGTATATCAATATTTATATAACAATATTCTCATTTTCGAGCTCACCTGTTCAAATGTATGACAGTTACAACAAATCTGTTGTTCAATGTATGAGAGTTCTACTCGAAATGTCCGTTCATTCACAGGTCATTCAATTTTATTGTTAATATTCTACTAAATTTAAATACTAACTGTACTGTATTTATTAAAATTAACTATAAAATAGTCTCAAACATCTTGACTACTTAAAAAAGAAGTAAAGATTAGCATCACAAAGCATTAAATCAATTCTTTCAAACAATTGTGAGGAATTGGAAATAATCTTGTTTCATACACAAGTGTGCTGTGCTCTCACTCCTGCAGTGCATCTTGTCAGGTTACCATTCTTGTTTGCATAATGTTTTCTCCCTAGTATTATGGCCTCTTAAGCTGTCGCTGAGTGACAGCACCGTGAAGCAAAGTGGCGGAGAAGAACAACACTTATCATCATCAACGTTTTACGGCCATTTTCCACACTTGCTTGGGTTAGCCATGATTACCTGATGGCAGGTCTCCACACTGCAATCCCTTGCAGTCTCACCGAGGCAAAACTGGAGATTATTAACATCACTCCTGCATCAGCTCTGAGACCATCACTGGTGGGCATCACTTTTTTTCATAGGTATATATAATTTTCACAAGTTATCAGCTTACCAGAGACCGGGAAACCTGTGATGTTTGGTAGTGAGGGTCACATGTGTCCGAGCCATGCAGGACTCGAACCCTTGACACATTGGCGAGATATATGCGTTACCACTGTACTGTATATTTTAGGTTACGTGATGTATGTCACTGTTTGTATGAATAGGTTGCTAACAAGTGTTAAGTCAATGGACTTCGTGTTTAATTGTCAACAGATCACAAGAGAGAACTGGATGAACATCACCCGAGTTATTTGTCCAGGAGCGCTGGGCCTCAAAGCAGGCGTCATATTTAACAATTAAAAAAATTACCCTTGAATGTACTTTTAGAGGAAATTATTCCACAAACACCAGTATATGATTTAGGCATGAATAAAAAAAAATTTAATGCAGTTTTTTATGCTGAATACTGTGATAATGAAAGTTTGAGGAAATGCATAATTACGTAGTTATGACCCTCCTACCCTGTCAATCTTGACCCCACCAATGGTAGACAAAGATTTCAAGGAGACAAAATGGGGTATTAAAATTATAATTAAATACACAGCCTAATTTGGTCATTATTCCACAATCACTGGCAAATAATTTAGGCTCATAAGCTGGTGTCTAAATAATAACTAACAGCCCCCTTAGGAGTCAATTATGAATAAAAAAATTCTACACAGTTATAAGAAAACTTGTTTATTACCTCTTGAATATCAATAACTGGCTGGAGGTCATGCAACTTTATTAATTTTGTTTTACAATTTTTTCATCCTGAATATAAGCCTACGTCAATGCCCCACCTCTGTGCGGTGACCATTATCAGCCAACCAGTGACCAATTTATCGCAAGTAAGATACACCAACCAACTAAACCTAACCTAACCTCCTCGGTGGGTTGCAATGTTATTTTATTAACGGTTTGTATAGAAAGTTTACTGGGAAGGATTTGGTTGCTTACTGTTAGGATCCCTCATTAGCAAGTGTATTAACAGTTTAACCGTAAACAAGGTGTCGACGCACGGACCGACAGTATTTACTCGTCAAAACTTGAAAAAAATACAATTCCTCCAACTTTTTATTGATATTCAAGCTGTAAGAAACTAATTTTCTTCTATTGAATATTTAGCTAAAGTGGTTCCTTATAAAAGAATCATGATGTAAACTATTACCTTATAACTATACCGTAGTTCAACAATGGTTATTAATTTGTTAATGCCCTGGATGCACAGAGTGCAGCCTAGTGTAGGTGATGCATCCACAGCAAACTTGTCCTTTTTTCCTATTCTAACATGCGATCCATTAATTAACCAAATACACCCAATATTATCCCCAAAACAGCTGTTCAGTGACATTTTGTACATTACAACACTTAAAGGTCTAGGCTAGGGTGATATGTGACCATGAGCACTGTAACACATATAGGTCACACTTGATCAGCATGTGTTATTCTGTTCATTTCCACCCACAATAGTTACCAGTCACTATTTACAAAAGGTCATAACCCAATACGGACGGACATACAGACAACAGCACCAGCTCTGAAGACCACACTTAACCAGGTACTGAGAGGAAAACATCTGTTTATCTGATTTAAAGACACCAACATAGTTTTTCGACGTTTATAAACCTACAAAGAGTTATACTAAGAATGGTGACCAGGATATGACGTGAGCCCTGAGGGTCACACTTGCCTAAGGGCCACGTAGGCCAGCCTGGCCACCCACAACATTGTATATGTCAACAAACGCACATCAAATGTTTTACCACACGTGGCCCACCTCAGGTACTCCACCATTCATGCTCTAAAGTCAAGGTGCAGCGTTCACCAGGAGCGGCAGTGACCTGATGAGTAAAACACTGCCCAGCTGAGGATAGTAAATGACTTTGACAGGCCGGTGGTGGAAGCCCTGGTGGTAGTGCCTGGCCCCGCACAGATTGACCACATTTCTCCCAAACCTACAAGAGACAGCTGTGTTCCCGCCACCTGCACGTGATCTGTACACCTTGCTTACCTTTCCAACAGATGCAGACAGTAATCAAGTACGAAACGTAAATAATAATGGGTACCCCAAGACAGAGAGAGAGTGGGCCGCTCCCTCCCCTGCCTCACACAGTGCACTGGCCAATCTGTCTTGCAAAACGTGTTCTGATTGGCTGTTTGGCTCACACGTCTCATGAACAAAATGTGGAGGAAAAATATACGTTTCTATGTATTTGATACATACAAGGAGTGATTTACATTATTAATAAAATATAAAATATTTAAATTATAATATACCCTTACATATAATATTAAGGAATAAATTTCTAAATATCTGCTAATATTAAAAATATATTTTTCCGTACTCAAGTCTCTCAGTTCATGGCTGTTCCGGTCGGTATGTTCCTCCCTGCCACGTAGCCGCCATGGCAACTCCAAACAAACACCTAACGCGCCTGAATCAAGCCTAATGTTTTTAATACATCTTTTTAAATGTACTAATAAACTCATATTTATTTTGCTTGATGTAATATGGTTGAATATACTACCATATACACGCCCACACACGTCTTGCTCCATTCCAAATGTTCCCTCTTCCATTAAAAAGTTATTCCCGTTATTTGAAAAGTTATTCACTTGAGAATAATAAAATATAGAATTATATATATAAATGAGGATCTAGAAAACGAACTATTACATTTTGGATTTTATTTTACCAATGGCTAGCGCCCGTCAGCGGCATCTCACCAAATAAGCTTGTGCGTGGCCCATCTAGCTATCCTCAACATCGACATTACACGTCGCCTCTTATATAATCCTAAAATGAAAAGGAGACAGGTAGATCTGCCTAGCATCGTGAAGGATGTAAATGTGATCATGGTAGATATAGAAGGCACAACGACCTCCATTAACTTCGTTAAGGTGAGTTTAGCTGGACGGGACAACAGGTGCATCAGCTGTCTGGTGGGAGGGGGAGGAACACCGCCAACACTGACGTAAGCGCCCACCATTTACGATTTGGTTCAGTTTGTCTATTGCCTTTAGCTCGGCCTAATAGCTAGTTCCTCCTACTTTACTGCTACTAGCCACGCCTGTATGCTATTATTAGCATCTCTTCTGTCTATTAGTACTATACTGTGCGAACCATATTTGCTTACTATTATGAGCCACGCCTTTATGCTATTAGCCCCAAGGTCTGCTGTTAATAGCCTTGCCTGTCTACTGGTACTGTATTAGCCCTGTCTTCACTATAACGAGCCACGACTGTCTACTACTGTTAGCCTATCCTGTCTATTGTTACACTATTTATGCCTGTCTACTATTGCTAGCCTAGCCTCTATTAACCTAGCTCTCCCTATCTCACTTTTCAACTACCATCCCCTCCAGTCCTGTCTACGATATCCTGTCATCCCCTGTGAACTAGCCCCTTCTGTTTAATATCCTGTCTACCAATCCCTCCTGTCTACCATCAAAATTATGAACTATAACATTTTTATTATATAAATGTAAAATTAATTATAAACTCCAGAAAATGTCAAATAATTGTAAAACATCACTAAAAATAAAATTTAAATGTAAACTCTGCCTAAAAAATGAAAATTAATTGAGTAGGTCATACGGGGTGAATTTAATTTAAAATTGTCCATAAGAGGTCAAAATTAATTATTAATTGAGAATGAGGGTGAAAATGAGTTATTATTTGGGTCATGGATGATAATAATCTTACCAATAATAATGATACCAATAATAGTAATAATAATACTGATACCAATAATAATAATAATAATTTCAGTATCATCCTCTATTTATTACATTTTTTTTTAGTTATAGATACAGTACTCACTTCGTGTCCCAAGGGGCGTCGGTTCGATCTCGGGGCACTCCCAGTCTACCCAGTTGTAAATGGGTACCAAACTTTATAATTTGGGGAAGTAAAGGCAGTCAAACAATACTGGCCATACTACCTCCTTGCTTACCAAATATTTAACCTCTTCGCCACTGATCGGTTAGGTTAGGTTCGGTCTCAATTGTTGGACCTGTGGTTTTTTGTTGTATATTTACGAAGAAATAAAATGAAATATGATGCGAATTTTGAGGTGTGAAGGTTAGGCGAAGTTGTTATACTGTATTATGTATATCTGTCGTCATTCATTCCTTTAGCTTCTATCTGTTGTCCTGTATATTGCGAGTATATGCTGTTTATTTTATGTTTTATTCATTGTACACATGCCATTTATATCTAACGGACACCTCGATACACCGGACTTTCCTCTCTATATTGTCCGGTTAAATAGAGGTTTCACCATTGTATGTTATTTTTTTTTCAGTCACTACGTCATCTGTTTCCGGGTAAATGACTACTAAAGCCTAACGTCAGCACAGGGAGTGGCGGATATGATAAAAATTTTACCTTGTTTCCGGGAATTACTGGCTTAATACTTTTAGTTGTGTGTGTGTGTGATATTCTGGAGTTAATGGTTTCCTTACTAATTGTCTCTAGGTTCAGTAGTTATAAAAATAAACAGTAAAAACACTAGGCTAGACTATTGAAGCGTAGTGTTTACTTTTTAATAGCAGTTTTAAAATATATTATCTTAGTTATATAGTTTATAATTTTAGACTATTTGAACTCTACTTTTTAAAACCTTAATCAAAGGAGTTTTATATATGAAAAATAAATGATTACTGTGTCGATGTCCTTAAATGAAATATATGTACTGTACAGTGCTTTGATGGTGTTCGCGCCTTCCTTTATGAAATTTCACGTACTGTACCCAGAATATGTGCTATAAGCCTACTGTATTATATTCCTAGCACATACACATAACTGTAAACCACATTATGTACTTTGTGTGCTTCATTTCCGGTAAATAAATGCAGGCAGTCAAACCGCATCACGGAGATCCATTAAAACGTGATGTGTGTTTTATGCAGTATTTCCGCCTGTAAGTTTATACGTTACAGGTCAAGAAATACAGTTAGTCATAAAATACAGGAGAATGTGCTGTACTGGTGGTCTGTGTGTTATTTCCTCAAGGGGGCCTAAGAACGTAAATATCAAGGGACTTTGTAAACACCTGCAGGCTCTTTGGCCCTAGATACGATAACTCTCAATTATCTTTAATTTTTAACAGCATTTTGTAAATTATGTATTTTTTCTATTAGTTACAGTTTGGATATAGAGTTTTTGTAGTTGTGAGTTATAATATAGTTACTTTAATTGCCACCAGGGGTTTTAAACAGCGTTCGTTTGTCATAATTTCAAGAAACGACAAACCTTTTCTTAGCATTTCCAGTACTGTACTTCTTTAAACTGGAGATTAATCTATTTAAAAAAATTCTCGTGATGGTAAAGAATAAATTATTTTTTTGTGTTTTGTCTCAACCAGTGTGAGAGATGGGGTGAGGAAAGTTCCACACAAGAGAACCTTTGGCCAGACAGATCAATAAACTGAATCCCCCTATGAATGTTGTATAAACACTCTTCCTCATTCCAAGGTAGAAATGTCACACGTGGAAAGAACAAAAAAAAGAAGAAATAATAAACACTTGCGACAAAACCCATGACCCTCCAGGCTTTTACGCCCTCAATGCATGAGCCCTTAACTCATGAGACATAAAGGTAAGCATGAACTTAGCATGCTTCCCAGTTGGGCGCTGTAGGCGCTTCTGCGCTTCACCTTGCACAGGATGTAGGGGGGTGCCCAATAAAAGAAAAGCATGTGTCATAAAGGCAAGCATGAACTCCGCATGCTTCCCAGGTGGGCACTGTAAACGCTTCTGCACTTCACCTTGCACAGGTTGTAAGGGGGTGCCCAATAAACTAGCCTCCTCCGGGGCAATCTAAAAAAAAAAAAAATCTCGGCTTCCTTTATGAAAGATATTTTGTCCACACACTTAAAAGAAAATGTATATCTTTCACACGTATAGACTCTCACAGATTAAGTACACACGCACTCTCACACACTCACTCTCTCTCGCACACAAAAGATACACCCAGACACACACGTACACGTATCCTCCCAAACATACAAACTCAAATGTAGACGAGCTCTCTCTCTCTCTCTCTCTCTCTCTCTCTCTCTCTCTCTCTCTCTCTCTCACACACACACACACACACACACATATATATATATATATATATATATATATATATATATATATATATATATATATATATATATATATATATATATATATATATATATATATATACATACACTCACAAAATCAAAACAATAACCCCATTTTGTTTGTGTGTGGTAAATGAATGTAACAAGCAAGAAGGTCTCATGTGATGGCGGCGTCGTGTGTGTATGTGTGGGGGGTGGAGAGCGATGACCTGGGTCCACATCTACCTGAAGATTTTAAGAATTATACCCAAACTGGTTATCTTAAACACCAAGATGATATACCAAAAATAACATTAATATTACTCTTAAACTCTTTACCTTAATTATTATTATTATTATTATTATTATTATTACTAATATTATTATTATTACTATTATTATTTATATTATTATTTATATTATTATTATTAGACTACAGAACATTACGTGATGATAGTAGCATCCTGTATGTCTGTCTGTACCCAGGGCTGAGATTAGTTACTCATGCCTCGGTTCACTGTCCTATAACCTCACTTTTCCGGACCTCATTATACACTGCTCGAGGCCTTAGATCACGCTGGGTGCGTCATTGAACACCGAGGCCTCATTCAACACAGTTCCAGACGTTATTTGTTACAGTTTGCGACCTCTATTCATTCTCTTCGTAGCCTCATTTGCCTTTATTCCATTCTTCTTTAAATTCTCTCAATACTCGATTTAACATTGTTAGTTTATGTTTATTTATTCCTGGCGGTATATAGGTTAGGTAGGTATTTTTTTACTTGATTTAACCTGATGTATGTCTATTAGTGGTACCTAGGAGAGAGAGAGAGTCACCTTTCATACGAATATATAGTCAAATATACAGTACACACAGTCACAGGTTATAACTAGGTAAGACTCTATGCTGACCCCTCCTCCACCACCCCTTCCACATTCTTAGCGGTGCAGCATAAAAAGAGCGTAAACTTGTTCCGCCGTTACTCGAATCTAGCAAATACCGCTCAAGTATAGCGGCTCTGATACCTCCGCCCCCACCACACACACACACACTCTTGTCATACAATTTTTATGATTTTTACGGCATATTATTTGCTTTTTCTTTTTTAACTATATTGGGATCATTTTCGTCTGCTGGTATTTCGGTATTAAGAATATTAAGTTGAAAATCATCTCTCTTCTCATCTCTCTCACTCAAAACTAAAATCATAACCCACTTTGCTGTAGACTTGGAAAAAGAAGACAAACTGGTGAAAGTGTGACCAATCATTTTAGTAGAGCGGTTTTCTCCAACAGGAATTTATGTAATCGAGTTTTATCCTGTGGAAATTTGCCACCGTGAGAGGAAATCTGTCTGTCACCTTGTTAACCGGATGTATGTATGTATGTATATGCTGATAACTTCGTGTTTTCTTGTTTCCTATGTGGTTATCAGCATATACATGGATCACGCGCACCTACTGTACGTTGATTTATTTGCATGTATGTATGTACCTCTTCTCACACACTACCTAATACCATATCCCTTTGGCTGGACAGGAGGAACTGTTCCCATACGTGCGTCGAGAGGTAAGGAATTACTTACATGACACCTGGGACACTAATGACACCGGGGATGATGTACTCGCCCTCACACAACAGGTAGGTGGATCTCGTTCCATTGAGTATGTTATAATTTATGTGTTCGTGAGTGTAAATATTTGTTGATGTGAAGATGTTCCGATAAAGGTGTGAAAATAATGTTTCTGGGTGAAGTACCTAAAGCAAAAGAACATCAACAATATCCCGATATATATTTACGCTCTGGCCAAGACAAAAATAACTTTGAAACTGATTCAAACAATACTGAAATGAATAAGCATACAAAGTTGTTTCACTGACCCAGAAAATTGTAAAATGGTGACTGTTCTTAAGACGTGAAGAGAGAGAGAGAAAAAAGAGACAATGGTGTATTTATTATAGGAGGGAGAACGATAAAGGACAAACAGAAGAGGGCCAAAAGAGTATTGACAATATGATATTCTTGATCCCGCATTCATTCACTTATTACATTAAACTTCAAACAGGTCGTTATGTCCATCAATTAATGTCAGTTTCAAAATTACAATCATAAACCAAGTTGAGACAGAATACCATCAGCTTGCTCATATCGACTGATGGAGTTGACCTGCGAGAGATGACTAGACAAACACCCGGCAGAACAAGAAGTCGGGACGGTGTACTGATACGTGACATATAAACAGATGATTTTTTTTTTGTGTGTTTGACTCCAAATCGTTTCGACCCTAAATAGATGAAGATAAGGTAATCCAAATGTGTCTTATCATTGTTAAATTTACCAAAATATGTCCTGAGCTGTCATTAATGGGGCCATGAGTTAGTAAGTGCTGGCTGGCTGTGTTTGGTCAAGACTCGACCCTGACATTTATTCACCATAAATATTATATCAACACACCTGAACACCTTCTACCACACACACACACATAGACGTGTTTAGTTCACGGGCGTTTCCTTGTAAGACCGGAAGTTTATCTGTAAGACAATTTTTCTTGGTATAGTCTCTCTAAAAGCAATAGTGACTAATTGGAAGGAGAGGCAGGGAGGGAGGATAGGGAGAAGGAGGAGGAGGAGGAGGGGAAGGAGATGTAGGAGAAGGATAAAAAGAAGGAGGAGGAGGGGACAGGTACAATCTTAGACGATTATCCACAGATCAAGGTGTGGTGAGAGGTCATGGTTTACGGGGTAGCTGAGGTCACCCTTTTTTCTTTTCTTTTTTCATTTATCGGGCACCCCCCCCCCCTCCACCCCCAAAAAAAACTAAGGTGAAGCGTAGAAGCGTTTACAGCGCCCAACTGGGAAGCATGCTAAGTTCATGCTTGCCTTATGTCTCATGAGTTAAGGGCGTAGAAGCCTGAAGAGTCGAGGGCGTAGTCTGGTTAGGTTAGGTTCCCTTGGGAGACAACCCGATCATCCTGGGTCATATACCAGGTCACAGGTCAAGGTAGAAGAACTTATCTCTGGGAACGACTAAAATCCCTTTTTGGACCAAAACCTAACCTAACCTAACCTTAGTGGAGAGGTCACAAGCATACTAAAACGGGCCCCAGTTGACCTTTGACGTGATGGTGACGTCATGCAAGGCTTCCCACACCCCAGGGTAAGGAGAGAGTGTTGTTGTTATGCCCCGCCGCTGCCCTGTCATCCTGTTTTGTGTTTGTGTTTGTCATCTCTGATGGTCGTCAAGATGTGAGAGTATTATGTGTTAGTATCCCCCTCTCTCTCTCTCTCTCTCTCTCTCTCTCTCTCTACACACACACACACACACACACACACACGGACGGACGGACGGGAGATGGGGGGGTTGGGTCGGGCTGAACTCTTAACACTTATTGATTATCTATATTATTATTTATTCAGTTTATCTCCGCTGTACACACATACACCTCCAGTTGTACCTGATGCACCCCACCATCACGCCCCTCTTCCCTCCCTCCCCCTCCCTCTAGTGGGTGTTTGGGCGTCTGTGTGATGACTGACTTTTTACCTTTTATGAGCGATGGAGAGAGAGAGAGAGAGAGAGAGAGAGAGAGAGAGAGAGAGAGAGAGAGGAAGTGTTCGTATGTATGTGTGGTGTACGTGTATATGTATGCATGGAGGATGTGTGTGTGGGGGGTGGGGGGCGCCCTTACCGTTAGCCTGTAGGTGTAAGGTAAGGAGGCGTGACTCTCTCCTCCCCCCACACACAAAATAACTTGTATTTAAAAGTTTCCATCACCAGACGCTCTCTTTTTATGATTTCATTTTCTCTAACATTTCGTTCACCTTCAAGCTTAAAATATTACAACTGGAATAAATCGTTTTTTACTTTGTATTTATTTTTTACTTTTTTCCATCAATTTGATTTTTATATTTAAGAAAACACCTTAATGCCTTTTTTCTCATAACCTAACCTAGCCTACTGTAATGTAGCAGAACTTAATCTAACCTAACCTAATCTAACCTCAACATAACCTAACCTAATCTAACCTCAACATAACCTAATCTAATCTAACCTCAACATAACCTAACCTAATCTAACCTCAACATAACCTAATCTAATCTAACCTCAACATAACCTAACCTAATCTAACCTCAACATAACCTAACCTAATCTAACCTCAACATAACCTAACCTAATCTAACCTCAACATAACCTAACCTAATCTAACCTCAACATAACCTAACCTAATCTAACCTCAACATAACCTAACCTAATCTAACCTCAACATAACCTAACCTAATCTAACCTCAACATAACCTAATCTAATCTAACCTCAACATAACCTAACCTAAGCTAATGTAACAGAACGTAACATAACCTAAGCTTAACCTAACCTAATCTAACCTCAACATAACCTAACCTAAGCTAATGTAACAGAACGTAACCTAACCTAACCTAATCTAACCTAAACGCCCAAATGAAACCCAATGATAGAGTAGATTAAGGCATGATAGAGTATTTTGAGACATGATAGAATAGATCTAAACAAATTTTTCGAATGGTCTGAACAATGGCAGATGAAATTCAACGTGGACAAATGTAAAGTACTCAGTATAGGAGATGTAAACAGGGAAACCAGTTACCAGATGAAAAACGATGGTGTTAAATCTGAGTGGGGCTGTGTAACCAGTGGAGTGCCCCAGGGGTCAGTACTAGGCCCACTCTTGTTCATAATCTACATAAACGATCTAGATACTGGGATCAGCAGTGACATAAGCAAGTTTGCGGATGACATCAAAATAGGGCGGCAGATTAATTCAGGGCAGGATGCAGATGCACTACAGGAGGATTTAAATAAACTGCAGGGGTGGTCAGAAAAATGGCAAATGAAATTCAACACCAGCAAGTGCAGTGTACTTAATATTGGAAGAACAAATACTGTCAATGTATACAGCCTTAACAACATCAACCGAGAGAAGTCGACTTGTGAAAGAGACTTAGGGGTACTTGTAAGCCCGGACCTACAGCCTAGAAAACAGTGCGTTAATGTTCGAAATAAGGCAAACAGAGTATTAGGTTTTATATCCAGAAGTGTAAGTAATAAGAGTGCAGAGGTCTTATTGCAACTATATCTTGCGCTAGTCAGGCCGCACCTCGATTATGCGGTTCAGTTCTGGTGCCCTTATTATAGAATGGATATCAATTCACTGGAGTCGGTGCAGCGAACAATGACGAAAATGATTCCGGGAATTAGAAACCTTCCATATCAAGATAGGTTAAAGAAACTAAACTTGCATTCCCTAGAAAGACGAAGAGTGCGGGGAGATATGATAGAAGTATTTAAGTGGGTGAAAGGAATCAATAAAGGGGATATAGATAAAGTTCTTATAATATCCGAGCAGGATAGGACTCGTAGCAACGGATTTAAGTTGGATAAGTTTAGGTTTAGGAGGGAGATAGGAAGAAACTGCTTCACAAATAGGGTGGTGGACGAGTGGAACAAGCTTAGCAACTTTATAGTAAGTGCTGGAACGCTGGAAAGTTTTAAAAGGAGGCTGGATAGACTCATGGATGATAGAGTGGTAGTAACTCTCGACAGGAGCTGCCATGCACAGGCCAACCGGCATATTGTAGACTCCTTATTTTCTTATGTTCTTATGATAGAGTAGATTAAATGCATGATAGAGTAGATAAAGTCATGATAGAGTAGATTAAAAACATGATGGACTAACGAGCATTAAGACTCCCCCTTATTGATGTTAATTCAGGGCTGGATGCATATCTTCAAGAATCTCTGGCCGGATATCCGTCCGGCCACTGAGCCATTCCCCTCTCTCATATGTGTGTTACCCAAGCTTGTGTTTTACCCCACACCCCTCCGAGGCCCCTTCAGGGACCCAGGACACCCAACTAGCAGCGTTCGTATCTTGGCTTTGACTTTGGTTTCAGTTTGATATGTATGTATACATGTATGTATGTATGTATGTATGTAGGTCGGTTGGTCGGTCGGTCGGTCGGTCGGTCGGTCGGTCGGTAGGTAGGTAGGTAGGTAGGTAGGTAGGTAGGTAGGTAGGTAGGTAGGTAGGTAGGTAGGTAGGTAGGTAGGTAGGTAGGTAGGGTAGGTAGGTAGGTAGTAGGTAGGTAGGTAGGTAGGTAGGTCGGTAGGTAGGTCGGTAGGTAGGTAGGTAGGTAGGTAGGTCGGTAGGTAGGTAAATTGCGAGCGAATTCGTTGTATATCCACCAGTCACGTCTGTTTAAGGTGTGTGCAAGTTTCCTCACAGCTGTTATCGTAAATCTGGACGCTTTTCGATCGTATTTTTTCTCTGATATTTTAATCATAAAGCTAAGCCGTGGAGGTGATAACAGTGATCCATTGATAACAGGAGAGAAATGCCGTTGTTATGATAAATTTACTGTTGATCTGTTGTCAGTGCCTGTATGTATATCCGTTGTTGTCATGTGTATGTATTAATAGGCGCGTCTTTTTTTTACCCTTTATTCTCTCATCTCTCTCTTCCTTTTCTCTTTTTTTTTTGTCTTGTCTCTTTTCCTTTTTTTCCGTATCTTATCTGTATCTCTCGTTGGCTTTCTTCTCTTTGTTTTTCTCTTTTTTCTTCATCTCTCTTTTCCTTTCTTCTCTATCTCTCTGTTTCCTGTTCCTTTATATCTCTCCTTTTCTTCACCCTATACCTCTGTGTGTGTGTTGGTACTCCCGAAGGAAAGCTTTCTATTCGATTTGTACCTACAGGTTATGGAAGACGTGGCAGAAGGTGTAGCGGGGAGCAAGCCACTGCCTGCTGGGGGTGAGAGCGAGAGAGAGGATCTGATCGCCGCCCTGGTCACCAATATCCTGGGTATGATGGACGCCGACAGGAAAGTCACGCCCCTCAAAACTCTACAGGGACATATGTGGAGGAAAGCTTACCGCGACGGCACCATCACTGGCCAGTAAGTATAGTCCACCTTTCCTGGTTTCTCACCTGTTTGATCTTAATTAGGGAGAGTTATAAAGGTGATTTAGGTTAGGTTAGGTTAGGGCCAATTGGGATTAGGTTAGGTTAGTTTAGATTGGGTTATGCTAGGTTAGGATAGGCTAGATTAAGTTAGGTTAGGATAGGCAAGGTTAAGTTAGGTTAGGCGAGGCTAGTTTAGGGCCTATTGGGGCTAGGTTAGGTTAGGGCTTATTACAAAAGAACATAAGAAAATAAGGAGTTTGCAATAGGCCGGTTGGCTTGTGCATGGCAGCTCCTGTCTAGAGTTACAACCATTCTCTATCGTCCATGAATCTATCTAGCCTCCTTTTAAAACTTTCCGGCGTCCCAGCACTTACTACAAAGTTGCTAAGCTTGTTCCACTCGTCCACCACCCTATTTGTGAACCAGTTTCTTCCCATCTCCCTCCTACCTAAACTTATCCAACTTAAATCCGTTGCTAAGAGTCCTATCCTGCTCGGATATTATAAGAACTTTATATTTCCTTTATTGATTCCTTTCACCCACTTAAATACTTCTATCATATCTCCCCGCACTCTTCGTCTTTCTAGGAAATGCATGTTTAGTTTCTTTAACCTATCTTGATATGGAAGGTTTCTAAGTCCCGGAATCATTTTCGTCATTCTTCGCTGCACCGACTCCAGTGAGTTGATATCCATTCTATAATAAGGGCACCAGAACTGAACAGCATAATTGAGGTGCGGCCTGACTAGCGCAAGATATAGTTGCAATAAGACCTCTGCACTCTTATTACTTACACTTCTAGATATAAAACCTAATACTCTGTTTGCCTTATTTCGAACATTAACGCACTGTTTTCTAGGCCGAAGGTCCGGGCTTACACGTTCCCTTAAGTCTCTTTCACAAGTCGACTTCTCTAGGTTGATGTTGTTAAGCTGTATACATTGACAGTATTTGTTCTTCCAATATTCAGTACGCTGCACTTGCTGCAGGTGTTGAATTTCATTTGCCATTTTTCTGACCACTCCTGCAGTTTATTTAAATTCTCCTATAGTGCATTTGCATGCTGCCCTGAATTAATCTGCCGCCCTACTTTGGTGTCATCCGCAAACTTGCTTATGTCACTGCTGATCCCAGTATCTAGATCGTTTATGTAGATTATGAACAAGAGTGGGCCCAGCACTGACCCCTGGGGAACCCCACTAGTTACACAGTTCAGATTTTAGATCATCTACGCTGACCCTCTGTGTTCTATCGGTGAGCCATGATTTTATCGAATTTAAAACTTTCCCTTCGATACCATGAGCCTAGGGTCCATTTGACGACTCACCCGTTATTGACTTATATAGACCCAAGGTCCAGGACCTGGACTATCACGTGATAATCTTGTTTACAAAATGATCCCACATGATAACTGGTATTTTATTGTGGTGTTTTATATGATAACAATTGTCTGTGATCTTTAATGATTGTCTTAGAATTGTATAAAGTTATATCCTGATCGATGTTTATTGTATACACCTTTGTGAAATAAACATACACACACACACACACACACACACACACACACACACACACCATGTCTTTGTATGTAATAAGTCATTTTTGTCTAATGTATATTTTCAGTCTTCGGGTTGCAAAACTTTTTCAATAATCCGTTAATTATTATTATTTTTATTATTTTTATTATTATTATTATTATTATTATTATTATTATTATTATTATTATTATTATTATCACACACACACACACACACACACACACGTACATACATAGTGATAGACCTGGTTTTTAACAGTAGAAAGAACCTATTATGCTTTGCTGGCTTACAGTGTAAATTGATGGGGTGTAAGGAATAGTGGCTTCAAGGCTTGGGTAGTGTAGTGTAGGTAGGGTATAGTGGCGTGGTGTAGGGTATAGTGGCGTGGTGTTGGATATAGTGGTTGGGTAGTGTAGAAATGGGAGTGGAGACAGCGATTCACCGTGTAAGGTATCATATGTTTACAAACTTTACATAACAAAGCTCGCTGGTAGCCTAGTCGGATAGGGGGTGGGTGACACACACACACACATATACACACACACACATACATACACATACATACATACATACATACATACATACATACATACATACATACCTTCATCCTATGATAACTAAAGACTAATGAATAAAAAAAATAAAAAATAATAATCTCTACTCACGAATAGGCTAAAGTACCAAACGTTTCTCTATTGGGTATTAATGACCAGCTTTTAAGGACCTATTGGAGTTCAGTTTCTATCGAGAGTATTAATATTTGACGATTTTTAAGTACATTTAACAATTCTGGCATTTAGGATCTAGGAGGGAAAGGTTGGTGAGTGTTTTGATAGTTGCGTTAAGTAAGGATAAATCTAGGTAAGGTTAACATTATCCTGGGCATCAACGGTACTAGATTAACATTATCCAGGGCATCAGCGGTACTAGATTAACATCTTGGGCATCAGCGGTACTAGATTAACATTATCCAGGGCATCAGCGGTACTAGATTAACATCCTGGGCATCAATGGTACAAGATTAACATTATTCTGGGCAT